>NC_135807.1:141407052-141707052 GCF_964213995.1 Mustelus asterias | reverse complement strand
GTCTTGTGCCCTACACATCTTTGTTGCAATCCCTCCCTGCTTCCACCTATCACTGACCTATTCTGCTGTCGCTGCTGCACCCCCTCTTACAGTGTATATATTCTGTCACATTTCTGCCTCTCTTTAGATCTGAAGAATAGTCATATGGACTCGAGATCTTAACTCTCTCTCTCTCTCTCTCTCTCCACGCATGCTGCCCAGACCCACTGAGCTTTTTCAGCATTTTCTATCTATTTCAAATTTCCAGCCTCTGGAGTGTTTTGTTTATTTAAAAACCCTTTATGTTCTGTTTACCAAGTTGTTACCAACTTGCTTTAGGTCAACATCTGTCTGCAGTGTTGATAAGTTAATCAACATATCAAAAGCATAAGTTTCATTAACACAGCCAAATTGTCCCTGCTTCAAGCAACTTAGTTTCGCGTTGTTTATTTTTGAATATATGAAAATATTCCAATCTTTTTGGATTTCCCTAATATTCCCCTGTCATTACTGTTTTCCTGACACACACCCTATTGTGTTTTATATTCATAGCTGTGGCAATTTATTAATGTGGAGATGCCGGCGTTGGACTGGGGTAAACACAGTAAGAAGTCTAACAACATCAGGTTAAAGTCCAACAGGTTTATTTGGCAGCAAAAGCAAAAGTGGCTTTTGCTGCCAAATAAACCTGCTGGACTTTAACCTGGTGGTCTTAGACTTCTTACTGCAATTTATTAATCCAGAGCATAAATATACAGAAACAAATACTGCAGATGATGGAAATCTAAACTAAGCAGGAAATACTCAACAGGTCAGGCAGCGACTGGAGAGAAAAATAGTTGTTGGGTGGGATCTTGAGCCTATGCTCGTCGTCCGTGGGAATGCCAATGGGGCATCAAGATCCAACGAGACCTGGCCCCTCAGCAGCAACGTCATCGTGGGCGTGAATCTGATGTAAATATAGTTAATGTATTCATCCCCCCCGGTCATATATTGAACCCTCACTGTATTTACAACAGGTTCTCCCAAACGTGAACCTGTCAGGGGAATCTTCCTGGGAGCACAGGACATGGTCTGGCACTGCCCCGGCACAGGTTGAACCTCAGTGGAAGATTCATGAGGGAGGGGATTCATTTACATCCGGCGGTGGGTGGGAACGGATATTGGAGCAGGGGATTCTGGCCTTGGCTGCTGCTGGGTGGGTTGGAATGGGGGAAAGGGTCCAATGATGTTCAGGGTAAGTTGGGGGTGCCGGCAGTGACTGCTGGAGGGGGTGGTGGGGAGGAAGGGGTCCGATCTTTGGGGGAAGGGAGAGGGCTGTTGGCACTGACTGCTGGAGGAGGGGAACAAGGGTCTGATGTTCGGAGGGGTCTGATGTTCGGGGAGGGCGGGTTGTTGACACTCCTTGCTGGAGGGTGGAAAATACAGGCTCCGATCGGGGGAGGTGGGGGGCGGGGAAGGCAGGCGAAGAGCGAGGAGAGATACTGACTCCAATCAGTTTGGGGGGAGAAATGCCGGCTCTGATCAGGGGTCCCGAGACCTTCGTGGTGGGGTGGAGGGGAGGTTAATTTTTGCTTTGATCGGGGTGCCCTTTAAATATGGCACCCCGATCTCAATTGTGCCGGGCTTTGCCGTTGTGTTGTGCCCCGCCACTTTACATGACAGCATGAAACACGCCCAGCTGTTTCTTTGTGACAATGTGGTATAATCTGAAGTGAAAAGCAGCCTCTTTTTCTGGAGAGATGCACACTATTTCTCTTTCTGCCATTTTTTGGTAAGATTCCCTGCAATGTTTCAGGTCAAAGACTTTCATCAGAGCTTCAGTTGACCAGTTCTAATGCAAGGTCATTAACCTGCAGTGTTAACTGTTTGTCTCTCCACAAATGTTGCCTGAGCTGCTAATTATTTTTCAATATTTTCTACTTCTAATTTGTAAATATTAAGAATTTTTCACAACTGAACATAAAGGGTTAGAAATTGGTATCACATCAGGAATTACAGCCTTGAATTAATTTACTTAATATTAGTAGGCCATTGTATCTGCACCCAGCACTTTTGCAGACTTTATTTAGTGCGGAGGGGAGAGTCACTGGTTTCAATTGGTGATAAGCGCTCGAAAACTTAAATATTGGATTGATAGCTTTTTAAAATTATTATCTGTGTCCTGCATATAATAATAAATGACAACTGTCTTTACAGGTTCTATTTTATTTGTCACCAGTAAATCGTCTGGTTGGAACCCTGATGACTGTTCTATCACTTTTTCCAGGTAGGCACAGACATGTTTGTATCACTGACAAGTTTATTTTTTTCACTCAAAATATTCCAAAGCACTTTACAGCCAATGAAATGCGTTTGAAATGAGGCCACTGTTTGCTGCAACTTACAAAAACATGGCAACTAGTTTGCACGCAGCAATTTGGCACAAATAGTAGTGAGATGTATAAAGCAATGTTAGTTCAGGAACCAGGAGAACTTCTCTGTTGCTCCTCAAATAGTGCCGTGACATTTTGTATATCCAACTGAGAGGGCAGATTGAACCTTGGTTTAACATCTCCTCTCAAAGATGGCACTTCTGACATTGTAGCATTTCTTCAGTACTGCATTTAAGTGTCAGTCCTGGTGGCACAGTTAGCACTGCTGCTTCACAGTGCCAGGGACCTGGATTTGATTCCAGCCTCGGGTAACTATGTGAAATTTGCATTCTCCCCGCATCTGTGTGGGTTTCCTCCAGGTGCTCTGGTTTCCTCCCAAAATCCAAAGATATGCAGGTTAGGTGGATTGACCATGCCAAATTGCCCCTTGGTGTCCAGGGATGAGCAGGTTAGCTAATTGTGTACTAATGTCTCTGGAATGGAGTTTACAATTTTCTGACTCCATGAAAGGAGTGTTGCTTTTTTATGTGGCAGCTGAATAAATAAGCTTGAATGAATCACCATAACAAATAATTAGCTGACTTGTAGTGTAGTTCTTGTGGAGTCAGAGATATACAGCACAGAAAAAGACCATTCGGCCCACCACATCTGCACTGGTTAAAGACAAACTACCTAACTGTTCTAATCCCATTATCCAGTACTTGGCTTGTAGCCGTGTAGACCTTAGCATCGCAAGTGCACATCTAAATACTTCTTAAAATGTTATGAGGGTCTCTGTCGCCACGACCCTCAGGTCGTGAGTTCCAGACTCTCTCCACCTTTTGGCTGAAAATGTTTTTCCTCACATCCCCTTTAAACCTCCTGCCCCTTAGCTTAAATGTATGCGCCCTTGTCTTTGATCCCTCCACCAAGGGGAAAAGTTTCTTCCTGTCTGCTTTATCTATGCCCCTCATAATTTTGTGCATCTCAATCATGTTCCCCCTCAGTCTTCCCTGTTCCAAGGAAAACAATCCCAGTCTTTCCAATCTCTCTTCATAACTAAAACTCTCCAACTCAGGCAACATCCTGGTAAATCTCTGCACCCTTTGCAATGCTATCACATCCCTCATGAAATGTGAATTCCACATTCCATGTACAAAAGCTTTTCCAGGTTCTCTCTGATTTGGATCCATTTGGAGCTTCTGATTTTGATTTATTTTTTACTAACATTTTCTTTAAAGGAGCTGAGCTGTTTTGCAACAAGCCCTGTTGAAAAAATTCCTTCAACATGGGGAAGTTGGACTGTGTTTAACTAATAATCTATAACTTATTTTTATGATTGCTGTAGGAATGGTAGAACATGGTTTAGCAGATTCATCACAATACAAACCACGAAAGAGCACTTCTGAGGAAGTTGCTTTCCAGGAACATGGTTTGAATACTGAAGAATATGTTTCCATTTCTGTGTCAGAAATTTCAAACCCTACTTCAGAATTAAATGTAAAGACAAAATATCCAGGAGGAGATCATCAATTGAAGATTACGGCAAAGATGGTAACCTTTTCAGATGTACAAAGACCTGAACAGGCGGATAGTAAACTTCAGCCACTACGACCTCCACATTGCACTTCACCTAACTCATCAGAGAGTGATTGGGAAACTTTGGATCCAAGCATCCTTGATGCTGATAATGGGATAAAAGAAGATGCGTTGAATGAAAAGGATAATTCTGATCAAAAAGAAGTGTTTACATCAGATTCCTTGATTTCCCAATCTTTACCAATCACGGTGCAACCACAGGCTAACACAGGCCAGACAGTGATAGTTCCAGGATTAATTTCTGGTCTAGAGGAAGACCAATATGGAATGCCCTTAGCTATTTTCACTAAGGTAACTTCTATAAATATTGCATTTTGACTTTGATTTGAATTCTGGTAGATATTTTGTATATTGTCATCTTTATATGAAACAAAAGTGTATTTAAAGGCTTAAACATCAAAATGGTCTTTAAGGAAGGTTGTTATTGTGAGTCTTGAATCCAAAAGTGCAATTTAATTGACCTAGAAATCAAAAGTTATCTAGTACTATCTATAAAATGGTTTGTGTGTTCGAAGTAAATGGAGCCATCTAGCAGTTTTGTGCCAAAATACTGTAAAATTACAGCCAACTTGTTCCTCCCAAATTGTACTTTCTTTATCCAATTTTAAGAATGACAATATTTTGGGTAGAATTTTCCAAAAAAATTGGCAATGTGTCAGGTTCTGACTGAAAACCGTTTCTTGCCAGAAACAGCATCGGGGCTTCAGATCTCCACCCACCCAAACTGTATACAGTACTCCAGATATGGTCTGACCAAGGCCCTATACAACTGGAGCAAAACCTTGCCTACTTTTATAAGGCAACATTCCATTTGCCTTCCTAATCACTTTCTATACCTGCATACTAACTTCTTCTGAGTCACATCCCAAGACATCCAGATCCCTCTGTGCTGCAATCTCTCACAATTTAAATAATTTGCTGCTTTCCTATTCTCCCTGCCAAAGTTCATATTTTCTCGCATTATAGTCCATCTGCCAATTTTTTTCCCACTCATTTAACCTATTTAATTCCCTTTGTAGACCCTTTATGTCCCCATGACAGTTTATCTACCTACCTATCTTTCTGTCATCAGCAATTTTAACAACTGTTAGGTTCCTTCATCAAAGTCATTGATGTAGATTATAAATAGTTGAAGCACAGCACTGATTCCTGTGGCACACCACTAGTTACAGCTTGCCAACCCAAACATAACCTGTTAGCTGACCAATGCTAATTTTACACACCATAAGCTCTTAGTGTAACTTTGATGTGGCACCTTTTCAAATGCCTTTCAGAAATACATGCACACCATAGCTATAGGTTCCCTTGCATCCAGGTTGCTTGTTACTTCCTCAAAAACATGATTTCAGTTTCACAAAACCATATTGACTCTTATTTCATTAAGATTTTCTAAGTGCCCAGCTACACCCTTCTTAATGCATTCTACAATTTTCCTTATGACAGATGTTAGGCTAACTGGTCTGTATTTTCCTAGTTTCCGTCTGGTTTCTTGAATAGAGAAGTTGCATTCACTATTTTCCAATCTGATGAGACCGTTTCAGAATCTCGGAAGCCTCCTAACCTGCAAATCTTGGGACACTAAAGGACAATTTAGCATGACCAATTCACTTAACCTGCACATCTTTAGACTGTGGGAGGTATCCCAAGCACCTGGAAGAAACTCCACACAGTCACACAAGGCTGGAATGGAACCCAGGTCCCTTGTGTTGTGCAGTAGTAGTGCTAACCACTTTGCCCCACCATGCCATTCCCTTATTCCTCAAAATCCAGCGATTACAACCCTAACCGACTCAAACTCTACTTGTATGTCAGTCCTGCCATCCCAAGAATCAGACTAGTAAACCTTTTGTTTTACTTTAAAAAAAATCTTAAATCCATTCTTCTCTCCTTTAAACTATAGTCCTTTTATATGTTCTCTATTACCTTTATTGGTCTACATCTAAAAATTAATTTGTGAAGAATAATATTATGACTAATTCAAAATATTTTTTTCTGACAGGGTTATCTTTGTTTGCCGTACATGGCTTTGCAGCAGCATCATCTTCTCTCTGATGTCACTGTGCGCGGGTTTGTTGCTGGGGCAACAAATATCCTTTTTCGCCAACAGAAGCACTTGAGTGATGCAGTTATTGATGTAAGTGCAGAACTCTGGAATGTCATTTGGTTTATGGATTTAAGTGCAGCAATTGACATTCTGGCACAATATCTGGCTAACAGCATGACAATAAAAATTTCCCTAAACAGTCTATCGTTTTGGTTGGGAAGGGTTTAGACTAACATGGCAGGGGGATATGTAAGGGTTCAGAGCAGGAGAAATCGAGGACAAGACAAAACAGCAAGGAGAATAAGAAAAGTGACCGGCAGAGAAATCAAGGGCCAGAATCATGGAGCACACCAGGATGATAGGGAGTGGGATAGCTTGATCTTGGTTTCAGATAAAGCTCGGCACAACATCGTGGGCCGAAGGGCCTGTTCTGTGCTGTACTGTTCTATGTTCTAATCACAAGGACACAGTTTAAAAAAAATAACAGGAATGAGACGACTAACATTAAAAGACTAAAAAGCCTTAAAGTTTTGCACCTGAATGCTCAGGGCATTTTAAATAAAATGGATGAACTGGCTGCGCAGATAGATGAAAATAGGTATGATATAGTTGGGACGACGGAGACATGGCTCCAAGATGACCAAGGATGGGAACTAAACATTGAGGGCTATTCAGTGTTTAGGAAGGACAGACAGAAAGGAAACGGTTGTGGAGTTATATTGATTAAAGAAGATATCAATACAATATTGTGGAAAGAAATTAGCGCACACAATGTGGAATCTATGGCTCAAGTTAAGAAACGTAAAGAGGCAAAAAAATGTTAGTGGGTTGGTATATATATATATATAGCCGGGACCGGATGAGATGTACCCCAGGCTACTGTGGGAGGCGAGGGATGAGATTGCTGAGCCTCTGGCGATGATCTTTGCATCATCAATGGAGACGGGAGAGATTCCGGATGATGTTCCTTTATTCAAAAAAGGGAGTAGAGATAGCCCTGGAAATTATAGACCAGTGAGTCTAACCTCAGTGGTTGGTAAGTTGATGGAGAGGATCCTGACAGGCAAGATTTAGGAACATTTGGAGAGGTATAATATGATTAAGAATAGTCAGCATGGCTTTGTCAAAGGCAGATCGTGCCTCACGAGCCTGATTGAATTTTTTGAGGATGTGACTAAACACATTGATGAAGGAAGAGCAGTAGATGTAGTATATATGGACTTCAGCAAGGCATTTGATAAGGTGCCCCATGCAAGGCTTATTGAGAAAGTGAGGGGGGATGGGATCCGAGGGGAATTTGCTTTGTGGATCCAGAACTGGCTTGCCCACGGAAGGCAAAGAGTGGTTATAGTTGGGTCATATTCTGCATGGAGGTCGGTCACCAGTGGAGTGCCCCAGGGATCTGTTCTGGGACCCTTACTCTTTGTGATTTTTATAAATGATCTGGATGAGGAAGTGGAGGGATGGGTTGGTAAGTCTGCTGATGACACAAAGGTTGGAGGTGTTGTGGATAGTGTGGAGGGATGTCAGAAGTTGCAGCGAGACATTGATAGGATGCAAGACTGGGCGAAGAAGTGGCAGATGGAGTTCAACCCAGATAAGTGTGAGGTGGTTTATTTTGGCAGGTCAAGTAGGATGGCGGAATATTTTATTAATGGTAGGACTCTTGGCAGTGTGGAAGATCAGAAGGATCTTGGGGTCCGAGTTCGTAGGACGCTCAAAGCAGCTGTGCAGATTGAGGCTGTGGTTAAGAAGACGTATGGTGTACTGGCCTTCATCAATCGAGGAATTGAGTTTAGGAGTCGTGAGATAATGTTGCAGCTATATAGGACCCTGGTCAGACCCCACGTGGAGTACTGTGCTCAGTTCTGGTCGCCTCATTACAGAAAGGATGTGGAAGCTATAGAAAGGGTGCAGAGGAGATTTACAAGGATGTTGCCTGGGTTGAGGAGCATGCCTTATGAGGATAGGTTGAGTGAGCTCGGCCTTTTCTCCTTGGAGAGACGGAGAATGAGGGGTGACCTGATAGAGGTGTATAAGATGTTGAGAGGTATTGATCGCGTGGACAGTCAGAGGCTTTTTCCTCGGGCTGAAATGGTTGCCACAAGAGCACACAGGTTTAAGGTGCTGGGGAGTAGGTACAGAGGAGATGTCAGGGGTAAGTTTTTCACTCAGAGGGTGTTGGGTGCGTGGAATGGGCTGCCAGCAACGGTGGTGGAGGCAGATTCAATAGGGAAATTTTAAGAGACTTTTGGGAAAGTACATGGAACTTAGTAAGATAGAGGGTTACAGGTAAGCCTAGTAATCGCTAAGGTAGGGACATGTTCGGCACAACTTTGTGGGCTGAGGGGCCTGTATTGTGCTGTAGTTTTTCTATGTTTCTATAGAGCGCCAAACTGTAGTACTAATATTGGGAAAAGCATTAGACAGGAAATCAGAGATGCATGTAATAAAGGAACATCTGTGATTATGGGTGACTTTAATCTGCATACAGATTGAGTGAGTCAAATTAGTCACAGTACAATAGAGGAAGAATTTCTGGAGTGCATATGGGATGGTTTCGTGGACCAATAAGTTGAGGAACCAACAAGGGAACAGGCCATTTTGCCTGCGTATTGTACAATGAGAAAGGATTAGTTGGCAATCTAGTTGAGAGAGAACCCTTGGGGATGTGTGACCATAATATGGTAGAATCCTTTGTCAAGGTGGATAGTGAGGTAGTTGATTCTGAGACCAGGGTCCTGAATCTCAATAAAGGTAACTATGATGGTATGAGTAATAAGTTGGCTATGATGGGAAACATTACTGAAATGAAGGACAGTACAAAGAACAGTACAGAACAGGAAACAGGCCCTTCGGCCCTCCAAGCCTGTGCCGCTCCTTGGTCCAACTAGACCAATCGTTTGTATCCCTCCAGTCCCAGGCTGCTCATGTGACTATCCAGGTAAGTCTTAAACGATGTCAGCGTGCCTACCTCCACCACCCTACTTGGCAGCGCATTCCAGGCCCCCACCACCCTCTGTGTAAAAAACAAGTAAAGTAGACAGACAATGGCAAGTATTAAACGATTGAATAGGTGAACTCCAAAAGTTGTTTATTTCTATTGGCGCATGAGGGCAAAGGGAACTGTGGCCAAACCATGACTTACAAGGGAAATTAGAGATAATTTTAGAGTCAAAGAAACATACAAACCGGTAAGAAAAAGCAATAGACCTGAGGATTGGGAGCAGTTTGAAATTTAGCATAGGTGACCAAGAGATTGATTAAGAAAAGGAAAATAGAGTGTGAAAGCAAGCTTGGGGGGAACATAAAAACTGACTGTAAAAGTTTCTATGGTTATGCAAGGAGAAAAGGATTGACAAAAATGAATGTAAGCCTCGTGCAGTAAGAAATGGGAGAATTCATAGTGGGGAACAAAGAAGTGGCTGAGGAACTGAATTCGTATTTTGCTTCTGTCTTCACAAAGGAAGATATGAATCATGTACTGTTAAGACGGCACGGTGGCACAGTGGTCAGCACTACTGCCTCTCAGTACCAGGGACCCGGGTTTAATTCCGGCCTCAGGTGACTGTGTGAAGTTTGCACGTTCTCCTTGTATCTGTGTGGGTTTCCTCCAGTGCTGTGGTTTCCTCCCACAGTCCAAAGATGTGCAGGGTAGGTGGATTGGTCATACTGAATTGCCCCTTAGTGTCAAGGGATTAGCAGGGTAAATACATAAAGTTATGGGGATTGTCCTCGGTGGGATTGTTGTCAGTGCACATTTGATGGGCCGAATTATCTCCTTCTGCATGGTAGGGATTCTATGATACTGGAAGTTCTGAAAAGACAAGTTTTGATGAGGAGCTGAAGGAAATCAGTACTAATAGAGAAATGATTTTGGGGAAATTAATGGGATTTAAGATGGATAAATCTCCAGGGCCTGATAATCTTCATCCCAGAGTACTTCAGGAAGTGGCCTTAGAAATAGTAGATAGACTTGTGGCCACTTTCTGAAATTCTTTGAACTCTAGAATGGGTCCTACAGATTAGAAGCTAGCTAACATAAGCCTGCTATTCAAAAAGGGAAGTGGAGAGAATACAAGGAACTATAGACCAGTAAGCCTAACATCTAGCAACATAGTTGCTAGAGTCCATTATCAAGGTTTTCGTAGCTCAGCATTTGGGAAGCAGTGGTATAATCAGACAAAGTCAACATAGATTTACAAAAGGGAATTCATGCTTGATTGGAATTGTTTGAGGATGTAACGAGTAGAGTTGACCAGGGAGAGCCGGTGGATGTGGTTTATTTAGATTCTCAGAAGACTTTCGACAAGGTTTCACAGAGCAGATTACTGTGTCAGTTAAAGTGCATGGGATTGGGAGTAATGTTGTAAGATGGATAGAAAGCTGGTTAGCAGATGGGAAGTCAGGACCCCAACTGTTCACATATATAAATGATTTGGACGAGGGGACTAAATGCATTATCTCCAAATTTACAGATGATAAAGTTGGGTGGGAGGGTGAGCTGTGAGGAGGATGCAGAGATGCTTCAGCGTGATTCGGACAAACTGAGTTTGTGAATATATGCATGACAAATGCAGTATAATGTGGATAAACATGCAGGCACAACAGGCAGTGAAGAAGGCAAACAATATTTTGGCCTTCATAGTGAAAGAATTTGAGTATAGGATTTAGGGATGTTTTATGGTAATTGTACAGCGCATTGGTGAGGCTGCACCTGGAGTATTGTGTGCAGTTTTGGTGCCCTTATCTTATAAAAGATTTTCTTATTATGGAGGGAGTACAGTGAAGGTTTGTCAGGCTGATTCCTGGGATGGCAGGACGAAATTGGTTAGGATTATATTCATTGGACTTTAGAGGAGTGAGAGGGGACCTCATAGAAATGTATAACATTCTAACAGGGTTAGACAGGTTAGATTCAGAAATAATGTCCGCAATGGTGGGGGCGTCTAGAAATAGAACATAGAACAGTATAGCACAGTACAGGCCCTTCGGCCCTCGATGTTGTGCCGAACTTTGTCCGAAACCAAGATCAAGCTATTCCACTCCCTATCATTCTGGTGTGCTCCATGTGCCTATCCAATAACCGCTTGAAAGTTCCTAAAGTGTCCGACTCCACTATCACAGCAGGCAGTCTATTCCACACCCCAACCACTCTGAGTAAAGAACCTTCCTCGGATATCCTTCCTGTATCTCCCACCATGAACCTTATAGTTATGCCCCCTAGTAATAGCTACATCCACCCGAGGAAATACTCTCTGCACGTCCACTCTATCTATCCCCCTCATCATCTTATAAACCTCTAAGTCGCCTCTCATCCTCCTCTGCCCTAAAGAGAAAAGCCCTAGCTCCCTCAACCTTTCCTCATAAGACCTATCCTCCAAACCAGGCAGCATCCTAGTAAATCTCCTCTGCACTCTCTCCAATGCTTCCAGGTCCTTCTTATAGTGAGGTGACCAGAACTGCACACACATTCCAAATGTGGTCTCACCAAGGTCCTGTACAGTTGCAGCATAACCCCACGGCTCTTAAACTTAAACCCCCTGTTAATAAACGCTAATACACTATAGGCCTTCTTCACGGCTCTATCCACTTGAGTGGCAACCTTCGGAGATCTGTGGATATGAACCCCAAGATCTCTCTGTTCCTCCACATTCCTCAGAACCCTGCCATTGACCCTGTAATCCACATTCAAATTTATCCAACCAAAATGAATCACCTCGCACTTATCAGGGTTAAACTCCATCTGCCATTTTTCAGCCTAGCTCTGCATCCTATCAATGTCTCTTTGCAGCCTACAACAGCCCTCCACCTCATCCACTACTCCACCAATCTTGGTGCCATCAGCAAATTTACTGACCCACCCTTCAGCCCCCTCCTCCAAGTCATTGGTAAAAATGACAAATAGCAGAGGACCCAACACTGATCCCTGTGGTACAGCGCTGGTAACTGGTCTCCAGTCTGAAAATTTTCCATCCACCACCACCCTCTGTCTTCTATGAGATAGGCAGTTACTTATCCAATCAGCCAAATCTCCCTCCATCCCACACCTCCTTACTTTCTTCATGAGCCGACCATGGAGAACATTATCAAACGCCTTACTAAACTCCATGTATACGACATCAACTGCTCTATCTTCATCTACACACCTAGTTACCTCCTCAATGAAGTCAATCAAATTTGTGAGGCAAGACTTACCCTTCACGAATCTGTGTTGACTATCGCGGATTAAGCTGCTGCTTTCCAAATGGTCATAAATCCTATCCCTCAGGACCTTTTCCATTAACTTACCGACCACCGAAGTAAGACTAACTGGCCTACAACTACCAGGGTCATTCCTATTTCCTTTCTTGAACAGAGGAACAACATTCGCTACTCTCCAGTCCTCTGGCACTATCCCCGTGATCAAAGCCAAAGGCTCTGCAATCTCATCCCTTGCCTCCCAAAGAATCCTAGGATATATCCCATCTGGCCCAGGGGACTTATCGACCTTCAGGTTTTTCAAAATTGCTAATACATCTTCCCTCAGAACATCTACCTCCTCCAGCCTATCAGCCTGTACCACACACTCATCCTCAAAAACATGGCTCCTCTCCTTGGTGAACACTGAAGAAAAGTATTCATTCATCGCCTTTCCTATCTCTTCTGACTCCATGCGCAAGTTCCCACTACTGTTCTTGACCGGCCCTAACTTCACCCTGGTCATTCTTTTACTTCTCACATAAGAGTAAAAAGCCTTGGGGTTTTCCTTGATCCGACCCGCCAAGGACTTCTCATGCCCCCTCCTAGCTCTCCTAAGCCCTTTTTTTTTTAGCTCATTCCTTGCTACCTTGTAACCCTCAAACGACCCAATTGAACCTTGTTTTCTCATCCTTACATACGCTTCCCTTTTCCTCTTGACAAGACATTCAACCCTCACTCGTCCATTCCCTCCCTGCCTGACAAGGACATACCTATCAAGGACACGCAGTATTTGTTCCTTGAACAAGCTCCATTTTTCATTTGTGCCTTTCCCTGACAGTTTCTGTTCCCATCTTAGGCTCCCTAATTCCCGCCTAATCGCATCATAATTAGCCCTCCCCCAATTATAAACCTTGCCCTGCCGTATGAGGAGGGAATCAAGGTCGCAGGAGTGTACCGGCAGACAGGAAGGTCGTCCCCCTCAGCAGTATCCAAAGCGGTATACTTGTTGCCGAGGGGAACGACCACAGAGGATCCTTGTACTGACTGCTTCTTCCCAGCCCCTCTCACCGTTACCCATCTATCTTCTTTCTTCGGAGTAACTACATTCCCGAAGCTTCTATCTATGGCCATCTCTGCCTCCCGAATGATCTGAAGTTCATCCAGCTCCTGCTCCAGTTCCCTAACATAGTTTTTGAGGAGCTGGAGATGGGTGCACTTCCCACAGGTGAAATCAGCAGGGACACTGATGGCGTCCCTCACCTCAAACATTCTGCAGGAGGAACATTGCACTGCCTTCCCTGACATCCTCTCTAGATAACTTGCGGAAACGAAAGAGTGAAAAAAAAATGCTCTCCAGGTCTTTTTTTTTAAGGTTAGAGGAGGGGGGAGGGTGGGAGACTCTACAGGTGTAGTGTCTCGGGTTTCGTCCCAGTTCAAATTTATTGGGCAAAAACCTTCCCAGACCTTCCCAGTCCAAAGATGTGCGGGTTAGGTTGATTGGCCAGCTTAAAAAAATTGCCCCTTAGAGTCCTGGGATGCGTAGGTTAGAGGGATTAGTGGGTAAAATATGTGGGGGTAGAGCCTGGGTGGGATTGTGGTCGGTGCAGACTCGATGGGCCGAATGGCCTCCTTCTGCACTGTAGGGTTTCTATGATTTCTATAATTTCTCTCCGAGGCCTAATTCCTGTTT
Source organism: Mustelus asterias (assembly GCF_964213995.1). Taxonomy (NCBI): domain Eukaryota; kingdom Metazoa; phylum Chordata; class Chondrichthyes; order Carcharhiniformes; family Triakidae; genus Mustelus; species Mustelus asterias. The sequence continues at coordinate 141,693,203 of NC_135807.1, read as the reverse complement.
CCTGTTGTACTAGAAAAAAAAACTCCAACAAAAAGTAATGTAAAAATCAAAGTCTCGTACCTTCAGCTCTTCTCACCCGAATCGCTCCCTCTCCGCTTGCTGTGGTGGAACAATGAGGTGGAAACCTCGAAGCTAAGTTCTTTTTGAAAAAAAAAACAGAAAAAAATAGTGGTCATAGTTTGAAGATGAAGGATAAATCTTTTAGGCCTGAGATGAGGGAAAACTAACTTCGCCCAGAGAGTGGTGAATCTGTGGAATTCACTGCCACAAAAAGTAGTTGAGGCCAAAAAAATTGAGTGATTCAAGAAGGAATTAGCTCTTGGGGCTAAAGAGATCAAGGGATATGGGGGGGAAGGTGGGATCGGGGTATTGAATTTGATGATCATCCATGATCATCATGAATGGTGGAACAGACTTGAAGGGTCGGATCAAGGAAAACCCCAAGGCTTTTTACTCTTATGTGAGGAATAAAAGAATGACCAGGGTGAGGTTAGGGCCGGTCAAGGACAGTCGTGGGAACTTGTGCATGGAGTCAGTAGAGATAGGCGAGGTGATGAATGAATACTTTACCTCAGTGTTCACCAAGGAGAGGGGCCATGTTTTTGAGGAGGAGAAGGTGTTACAGGCTAATAGGCTGGAGGAAATAGATGTTCGGAGGGAGGATGTCCTGGCAGTTTTGAATAAACTGAAGGTCGTTAAGTCCCCTGGGCCTGATGAAATATATCCTAGAATTCTTTGGGAGGCAACGGTTGATCTTTGGGTCCTCGCTGTCCACGGGGATGGTGCCAGAGGACTGGAGAATGGCGAATGTTGTTCCTCTGTTTAAGAAAGGGAATAGAAATGACCCTGGTAATTATAGACCGGTTAGTCTTACTTCGGTGGTTGGTAAATTGATGGAAAAGGTCCTTAAGGATGGGATTTACAACCATTTAGAAAGATGCGGATTAATCCGGGATAGTCAGCACGGATTCGTGAAGGGCAAGTCGTGCCTCACAAATTTGATAGAATTTTTTGAGGAGGTAACTAAGTGTGTTGATGAAGGTAGGGCAGTTGATGTCATATACATGGATTTTAGTAAGGCGTTTGATAAGGTCCCCCATGGTCGGCTTACGATGAAAGTGAGGAGGTGTGGGATAGAGGGAAAGTTGGCCGATTGGATAGGTAACTGGCTGTCTGATCGAAGACAGAGGGTGGTGGTGGATGGAAATTTTTGGATTGGAGGCAGGTTGCTAGCGGAGTGCCACAGGGATCAGTGCTTGGTCCTCTGCTCTTTGTGATTTTTATTAATGACTTAGAGGAGGGGGCTGAAGGGTGGATCAGTAAATTTGCTGATGACACCAAGATTGGCAGAGTGAGTGGATGAGGTGGAGGCCTGTTGTAGGCTGCAAAGGGACATAGATAGGATGCAAAGCTGGGCTGAAAAATGGCAAATGGTGTTTAACCCTGATAAATGTGAGGTGATTCATTTTGGTAGGACTAATTTAAATGTGGATTACAGGGTCAAAGGTAGGGTTCTGAAGACTGGAGGAACAGAGAGATCTTGGGGTCCATATCCACAGAACTCTAAAGGTTGCCACTCAAGTGGATAGAGCTGTGAAGAAGGCCCATAGTGTGTTAGCTTTTATTAACAGGGAGTTGGAGTTTAAGAGCCGTGGGGTTATGCTGCAACTGTGCAGGACCTTGGTGAGACCACATTTGGAATATTGTGTGCAGTTCTGGTCACCTCACTATAAGAAGGATGTGGAAGCGCTGGAAAGAGTGCAGAAGAGATTTACCAGGATGCTGCCTGGTTTGGAGGGTAGGTCTTATGAGGAAAGGTTGAGGGAGCTAGGGCTGTTATCTCTGGAGCGGAGGAGGCTGAGGGGAGACTTAATAGAGGTTTATAAAATGATGAAGGGGATAGATAGAGTGAAGGTTCAAAGACTATTTTCTCGGGTGGATGGAGCTATTACAAGGGGGCATAACTATAGGGTTCGTGGTGGGAGATATAGGAAGGATATCAGAGGTAGGTTCTTTACGCAGAGAGTGGTTGGGATGTGGAATGGACTGCCTGCAGTGATAGTGGAGTCAGACACTTTAGGAACATTTAAGCGGTTATTGGATAGGCACATGGAGCACACCAGGATGATAGGGAGTGGGATAGCTTGATCTTGGTTTCAGATAAAGCTCGGCACAACATCGTGGGCCGAAGGGCCTGTTCTGTGCTGTACTGTTCTATGTTCTATGAAGGGCCAACTGGCCTTCTATTTTTAATGTTTGCGTAAGGGTAGAGTTGATTACAAAGAAAGATAAACTTTGACAAATCAGCAGTAATCTGCAAATTGTATAATTCTAAGCTTTGGATGAAACCCTTATGTTTTTATGTCTTTCTAAATTATTCCATGTTATTTAATATATGACAAGTACTACTTTCTGGTTTAAATAAAATGTAGCTTATTAGTTTCACTGGAAATTGATCAGCAACTTAGCACATAGTCCTGGCTTTTAAATGTGTCAAATGTTTAAAAAAATCTCCACAATTTCATAAAATCGATTCTTGTTGCTGTTACAACAAATAGTTGGCCTCAGCCCAGTGCCATGGTGCAGCGATTAATTTTTAGCCTTTCCATCAGTATAAAATATATAAACTGAAAAACCTCCAAGTCTGTTTGTACCAAGCAACTTGGAATCTTAAAATTACTGGTTTCCTCATTTGTGCATCCTTCACATCCATATACATGTTTTACTATTAGTCCAGGAAGAAAACGTGGCAAAACTGTTCCTTTGAGAAATGTGCTGCCAGGTGGTACTCTGTCAATCATTCCAATGTTGCTATTAACTAGATCTTTTATAAGAAATAGGGGCAGGAGACCATGGGCAGAATCTTACAGTCACGTTCATCCCAAAACTGTAAAATTCTACTCGAGGTCAACGGCATCCCATGCTCCGCCCCTCACCTGCGATTCCCGTGGCGGGCAATCCAGTAAATTTCTGGCCCATATGTTCCCTCGTCATTCAATATGACCATGGTTGATCAGCCACTTTTCTGCTCAATGCCCCTTGTTCTGAGCCTTTCACTTAGATGGCAAAACGCTTGACTTTACATAGAACCCTCCAAATCCTCAGTGTCTCAGATTAATTACTTTTCCTTTGGGAAGAGGGGGATGAAATCTTGAAAGCAGATTTCAGAGAGTTAGGAAGGAAATTAGAAAGCAGCACCTGAAGAGCAGTAATCTCAGGATTACTCTTAGCTGCACGTGCTAGTGAGCATAAGAGTAGGAGGATTGATCAATTAAATATGTGGCTCGAAAAATATTGTAGGAGGGAGGGCATCTGAATTCTGAGGCATTTGGAACTGGCTCTGGGGCAGGTAGGACCTGTACAAGCTGGACGGGTTGCATCTTAACAGGATTGCAACTGATATACTTGCAGGGAGATTTGCTAGTGCTGTAGGGGTGGGTTTAAACTGGCTTGTCATGGGAACCAGAGTTGTGGCCTAAATCCCAAGGATGTAAAGTTGGTAAAATGACGTAGTGATGGGACTAGAAAGCAGATTAAAAAAGAAAGCAAAGTCCGAAAGACGTGCTGGTTAGGTGCGTTGGTCATGCCAAATTCTCCCTCTGTGTACCCAAACAGGCACTGGAGTGTGGCGACTAAGGGATTTTCACAGCAACTTCATTGCGGTGTTAATGTAAGCCTACTTGTGACACAAATAAATAAACTTTAAATTTTAAATTTTAACCTTTAGATGGTGGGTGTGTCCAGAACTGGAGTCGTAGTCATAGAGGTTTACAGCATGGAAACAGGCCCTTCGGCCCAAGTTGTCCATGCCATCCCTTTTTGTAAGCCCTAAACTAATCCCAATTGACCGCTTTTGGCCCATATCCCCCTATACCCATTTTACCCATGTAACTGTCTCAACGCTTTTTAAAAGACAAAATTGTACCCGCTTCTACTGCTACCTCTGGCAGCTTGTTCCAGACACTCACCACCCTCTGTGTGAAAATGCTGCCCCTCTGGATCCTTGTGTATCTCTCCCCTCTCACCTTAAACACGGTATTCCAAGTGTGGCCTTACCAATGTCTTGTACAACTTCAACAAGACGTCCCAACTGCTGTATTCAATGTTCTGACCAATGAAACCAAGCATGCGAATGCTGCCTTCACCATTCTGTCCATTTGTGACTCCACTTTCAGGGAGCTATGAACCTGTACTCCATGATCTCTTTGTTCTATAACTCTCCCCAACACCCAACCATTAACTGAATAAGTCCTGCCCCTGGTTCGATCGACCAAAATGCACCACCTTGCATTTATCTAAATTAAACTCCATCTGCTATTCATCAGCCCGCTGGCCCAATTGATCAAGATCCTGTTACAATCCTAGATAACCTTCTTCACTCTCCACTATGCCACCAATCGGTGTCATCTGCAAACTTACTAATTCTCATCCAAATCTAAATTCTCATCCAAATGATTAATATAACTGACAAATAACAGTGGATCCCACACCGATCCCTGATCGTTTGAAAAAACAACCCTCTACAACCACCCTCTGTCTTCTGTCATCATGCCAATTTTGTATCCATTTGGCTACCTCACCCTGGATCCCGTGAGATTTAACCTTATGTGCCAACCTACCATGTGGTACTTTGTCAAAGGCCTTGCTAAAGTCCATGTAGACAATATCAACTGCACTGCCCTCATCTATCTCCTTAGTTACGCCTTCAAAAAACTCAATCAAATTCGTGAGACATGATTTTCCACTCACAAAGCCATGCTGACTGTCCCTAATCAGTCCTTGCGTTTCTAAATGCTTGTAGATCCAGTCTCTCAAAATACCTTCTAACAACTTACCCACTACAGACGTGAGGCTCACCGGCCAGTAGTTGCCAGGCTTTCCCTGCAGCCCTTCTTAAACAAAGGCACAACATTTGCCACCCTCCAATCTTCAGACACCTCACCTGTGACTATCGATGATTCAAATATCTCTGCTAGGGGATCCGCAATTTCCTCCCTAGTCTCCCACAATGTCCTGGGATACACTTCTTCAGGTCCTGGGGATTTATCTACCTTGATGCACTTTAAGACTTCCAGCACCACCACCTCTGTTATATGTACACTCCTGAAGGCATCACTATTTATTTTCCCAAGTTCCCTAACATCCATGCTTTTCTCAACAGTGAATACTGATGAGAAATATTCATTTAGGATCTAGGGGTCATGGTTTGAGGATAAAGGGTAAACCTTTAAGAACTGAGCGGAGGAGAAATTTCTTCACCCAGAGGGTGGTGAATGTGTGGAATTCACTACCGCAGAAAGTAGTTGAGGCCAAAACGTTTTCTGATTTCAAGAAGAAATTGGATATAGCTCTTGGGGCTAAATTAATCAAGGTATATGGGGGAAAGGGGGATCAGGATATTTAATTCAATGACCAGCCTTAATCAAAATGAATAGCGAAGCAGGCTCAAAGGGTTGAATGGCCTACTCCTGCTTCCAGTTTGTGTTTCTGAAGAAAAGGGGGTGGAGTTGTGCTAATAAGGGATGGGATCAGTGCAGTAGCAAGGCTGGATCTCAGATCAGAAAAACAATGTAGAATCGGTTTGGATGGAGCTCGACAGAAAAGGGCAGTAGACATTTGTTGGAGTTGTTTACAGGCCATCTCATAGTAATGGTATTAATCAGGAGATGAGGGAAGCATGTGGCATGGGCAATACAGTAATCATAGGTGACTTCAATCTGCACACGTGAGTACCAGTGATGTGGAAGACATGTTTCTGGAGTGCGTTAGGGATGGGCTTCTAGATCAGTATGTTGTGGAGCCAACGAGAGGACAAGTTATTCTAGATCTAGTATTATGTTATGAAAAAGGAATAGTTAATTTAGTTGTAAAAGAACCATTAGGGATGAGTGACCACAATATTATATAATTTTACATTGTTTGAAAGTGAGCAAGTTCAATTTGAAGGCAGAGTGTTAAAGTTGAATAAGGAAACTATGAAGGCATGAGGGGCACATTGGCTAAGGTAGATTGGGAAAAACATATTAAAAGTATGATTGTGCATAGGCAATGGATAGTCTTCAAAAAATTATTACATTGCTTATCGCATCAATACCACTAAGTGGGTTATGATGCAAACAGCCTCCTCTCCCCCCCCCCCCCCCCCCCCCCCCCCCCCAAAAATAAAAACCCACTCAACCATGGCTGATAAAGAAAGTTAAGGATTGTATAAAATCAAAAGAAAACGCTTATAAAGTTGCCAGAAGTAGTAGTAACCACAGCGATTGGGAGGTTTTTACAATACAGCAAAGGAAGGCCAAGAATCTGACAAAGGGAGAACAGAATATGAATGCAATCTAACAAAAACAGACTGTAAAAGCTTCTGTATGTATGTTAAAAGGAAGCGTTTGGCTAAGACAAATGTGGGTCCATTACAGGCAAAGTCAGGAGAATTCATAATGGGGAATAGAGAAATGGTAGAGAAGCTAAATGATTACTTTGTCTGTTTTCACTAAGGAAGATACAGAAAATCTCCCAGATGTAGAGATCCAAGGGATCAGGGACAATTTGGGATTGAAGGAAATTAGTATAAGTAAGCAGGTTGTATTGGGAGAAATTAATGGGACTTAAACTCCCCAGGACCTGGTATTTCAAAATCCCAGAGTGTTAAGGCGTTGCTATAGAGATAGTAGATGCATTGGTGATCATCTTCCAAAATTCTGTAGATTCTGGAATGTTTCCTGAAGATTGAAAGGTCGCAAATGTCAACGTACTATTTAAGAAGGGAGGGAGAGAGGAAGCATGGAATTATGGACCAGTTAGCCTTACACCAGTCATAGGGAGAATGCTAGAATATATTATAAAAGATAGTCAAGATCTGATTGGGCAAAATCAGCATGCATTTATGAATGGGAAATCATGTTAGACAAACTTGTTGGAGTTTATTGAGGGTTGACAAAGGAGAGCTGATGGACATAGTGGGTGGAATTTTACGACCTCATAACTCCCGTTTTGCGGCAGGAAAATGTTGTAAAATTGGATATGATGCAACTAGTGGGAATGGCGCCTGTTTTTGCGCCCATGCTCATTTTATCGAAAAAAATCGGTGCAATCGGGACCCTGCCCAAAACAAGCAAAATGTAAATTTGCATTTTTTGCATTCATCACATTGTAATTAGCGAGCTTCACTCCCAATCATCCCAGCTCACCTGCCTTAACGGCCTCATTCGCTACAGCTGGATCAGTCAGAAAAACACCTCATTTAAAAGTCACATTCAGGTGCTTGAGCAGAGAGGGTGAACGAGCAGAGAAGTCTCTGCTTTCAAACTGCTCTGTTCTGCTTGGGGGGGGGGGGGGGTTGTTTCGGGTCAGGGGGGCCCGCGAGTGTGTGGAGGGTTGGTGTTCTTCACGGGGTCCGACTGCGGTGTCTCAGGACAGACCCGGCTCAGAGTACTGACCTCGCTCGGGTCTAAGCATTCTGGGTCCTCGTGCTGGTGGGGGAATGGGCTGGAAACTCTTTGAAGTGTCGGTGCTGCAGCCTCAAGACTTGTCAAGCAGCACTGTCTGTGGCCACTACTGCATGGGTTCTGGATGTGTGTTTGTGAGTGTGGGGAGACAGGGGGAGCCATGTTGCCATTCTGAGATCTGGTGGGGGCGGTATAGGGAGTGTGTGTTGATGGTGTTTGGGGGGGTGGGGTGGGGGGGGGGGGGGCAGCGGGTGAGGGGAGGTGTATGGGAGTTTGGGTGGCTGGGGCCTGTGGGGGGGGGGATGAAGAGTGTGTGTTGCTAAGGATCTGTGAGGGGGTATGGGGAGTGTGTGTTGCTGGGGGTCTGAGAGAGGGTATGGAGAGTGTGTGTTGCTAGGGATCTGTGAGGGGGTATGGGGAGTGTGTGTTGCTGGGCTGGGGGGTGAGCAGAGTTCTTCAACCTCTCTATCTGTCTGTCTCTTTCCCCAAATTCTCTCCCCTCCCCACCCTTCAGATTAACGAGATGGTTTCTGCAATGCAACCCATTGATCTTGCTGTTCTTTTGGTTGCTGCTGGAGATGAGGCGGAGTAGGAGGATGAATTGCGAGCAGACGAGGCCCAGGCCTTACCACTCACAGGAGTAGAGGGAGATGGCCACCAGAGGCAGACGTAGCTGCCATTCGCCCCAAGGGGAGGGGAGGGGGTGGGGGGCGGTGGCCGTGGGAGCGGTGGGGGTGGTGCCTGGAGGGGAGGGGGGGTTGCTGCCTGGAGAAGGAAGGAGCAGACACCCTGGCAGTTCCGCATGCGAGTGTCCTTCAAGAAAAGAGACAGTGCGACACCTGTTCCATTTGTTGCAGGACCTGGCACCCACTCCCAGTGGCTATGAAAGTGACAGCATTCTTAAACTTTTACGCCACCAGGTCCTTCCAGACTGCCAGTGCAGACCTTTGTGGCATTTCCCAACCATCCATCCACAAGTGTGTCAAGGAAGTCACGGATGCCCGGGTTGGCCGGGATATTAAATTTGACCTGGACCAGGCCCATCAGCAAGCCCAGGCTGCAAGATTCGCAGCCATCACGAGGATGTCTAATTTGCAGGGGGGCATCGACTGCACCCACGTTGCCCTCAAGGCCCAGGTGAAGAATCCAGGAAGATTCATGAACAGAAAGGACTTCCATTCGATAAATCTGCAGTTGGTGTGTGACCATCAGCTGAACATTATGAACGTCTGCGCCAGACACCCCGGCAGCATGCATGACAGTTTTCTGTTGAGAAGCTCAGACGTACCGGAGGCCTTTGTGAAGGAGCCCAGGGTGCAGGGATGGCTCTTGGGGGACATGAGGTACCTGTTTCAGACTTTGCTGATGATGCCTGTGCAGAGGCCTGAGACTGATGCGGAGACCCAATGTAATGAGGCCCACATAGCCACCTGTTCAATAGTGGGGCGGTGCATAGGCCTTCTCAAAATGCGGTTCAAGTGCCTGGACTGCTTTGGTGGGGGCCTCCAATGTAGCCCCCTGATATTGTCCTGCATTGTGGTTGTGTGCTGTGCCCTACATAACCTGGCGCAGCAGCGAGGAGACCTTTTGGAGGAGGAGGACATGGAGGCCGACCAGCCAGGCATTGCTAACGAGGAGACCACCAGCAGGAGGAGGAGGAGGAAGGCGGCGATGAGGAGCAACACCAGCCAGCTGCCAGAGGGCTGACGGCAGCAAAGATCAGGCATGCGAGGGAGGCGCTGAATACCACTTGCTTTGGTTACTAGGGGCCTGTGTGTTGCTGCATATGGGTTCCATTCCCACCCCTACTCGCCCTCCCCCACCTTGGAGTCCTACAATCTCCTGCAACATTGGGACGCCAGTGTGGTGGGCCTGGGTACATTGTGTTAGCGAGTTTCTGTTTCTGGCAGGACTCGCTGTGCGCCAGTGTGATGATGCTCTGATGTAAACTAGTCTAACTTCTATCTGAGTTCCGCTGGCACCTGGGCCCATGTATGGGTGATGGGTAAGGGAGCACTAAACCCCCATGCAGGGCCCCAGGGCAGGTGGGGAGGGAGGGGGGAGGAATCTCTCGTGGGTTCTGAGGATGCTATGGCAGATGCTGTAAGTCGCTGCCAATGCATGCCATGCCACCCACTGTAGCCAGTGACTTATTTGAGTGCCTTGATTTTCCTAGTAGCAGTGCGTTGAGGGGCCTCCCCCACTGACATCAACATGCAGAGTCCCTCCGGAGACCATTGGGGTAAATACATTCCTGTTAGAAGCTAATTAGAGACAAGTTAGTCACAGGTGTGGGGTGAAATAAGATTTATTGTTGCCAATAAAAGTGCTTTCAAAATAAGGGATAATATAAAAACATGTGAAGGTGAGACTTTAAAGTGCCCAAATATTCTATCTACCTAGTGTTCCCCTACCTTAGTGCCGCTACGACTTTTTAACCTTACATGGCCTACGACTGCGTCTCAGTGTCTCCTCAGGATGTACATCAGAGGTGGAGGAGGCCAGTTGCCTACCACACCCTATGGTCTGTGATGCCCTTGGCAATTGTCCTCTGGAGGGCCTGGATCTTGAGAGCCCTGGCCAGCTTCAAGATGTGGAGATGCCGGCGTTGGACTGGGGTAAACACAGTAAGAAGTTTAACAACACTAGGTTAAAGTCCAACAGGTTTAGTTGGTAGCAAATGCCACTAGCTTTCGGAGCAGGCTGCCCCTTTGTCAGGTGGAGTGGAGAAATGCTCACAAATGGGGCACAGAGACACAAACTCAATTTACAGAATAATGATTGGAATGCAGTCTTTATTCTGTAAATTGAGTTTGTGTCTCTGTGTGCCCTGTTTGTGAGCATTTCTCCACTCCACCTGACGAAGGGGCAGCGCTCCGAAAGCTAGTGGCATTTGCTACCAAATAAACCTGTTGGACTTTAACGTGGTGTTGTTAAACTTCTTACAGCTTCAAGATGTCAGGGATGTATCCAAGTCACCCTCTTCATCCCGATGCCCCGGTGTCAGGAAGGGGGAAGTCAGAAGGCATAGCCACAATCTCCTGGCTGGAAGGACCTGGCATGGGCTCGCGCCCTTCTTCCTCCCTCAGGGTTCCTGGGGGCCCTGGGTCACTCCATGGGACGGTGGTACTTCTGCAGTGAGGTCCAGAAGCTCCGGCATCACTTGGCTCTGCCAGTCTTGGAGGACTACCTGTGTTCCTGCCATGGTGGCTGAGCCCTTTGCGATGGCCCTATGAATTGGAGGCCACCTGTCAATGGCAACAGCAAGTGCCCTCTGAGACTGGGCCACGCTCTGCAGCCCCTCAGCCATGACTGGGCCATGTTCTCGAGGGCTGCAGCCATAGCCCGCTATGTCTCAACGCTGGATCTCCTGCAAGCTCTCGAGCCCTCACCATGGGCCACAGAATCTCCAGAAGCCTGTTCAGTCCCTCAGCTGTGGCCTGCTGTGACTCAGTCATGGCCCTTTGGGATTCTGTTGTAGCCTGCTGTGACTTGGTCATCGCTTGGACCCTGCCACTCATGGTGAGGATTTCCTGCCCCAGGCTTCCCACTGCAGACGCCACCCTTGCAGTGTTCGCCTGGGAACTATGCAAGACAGACAATAGCTGGTCCGTCTGAAAGCTTTGGGACTCCTCCCAACAGCGTCGGAGTTGGTCCAGTGTGGCCGTCAGCCCCTCCTGCATTCCCTGGCTCTGTTGCTTCATCTCCAGCAGCTGAGGTGAGGGAGAAGTGATCTCCGAGGCCCAGCATGTAGCCTGGGGCCAGCTGAGTCCTCACGTCCGGCAGGCCCCTGCGTGCCAGAGACCTCGAACGTTCTCTCCTCCACCCGATGTACATTATCAGATGTGTCGTGCTCACCAGAGAGTGACCCAGAAGCCTCATCACTAACTTGACCCACCAATGTGAGAGTCTCTAGGATGGTGAACTGCGAGGTGGAAATTGAAGCATAACTGGTGTTGGCCTCAGAGTTCCCTTCATCAGTTTCCTCCAAGGAGTCTTCCAAGCTGTTTAGGGGCAGGATGGGTGGGAGCAGCAGTGGGGGCCGCGATGCCAGATGGCCTGGGCGCATCAGGGTCCTTTCCTGCAACACAGGACTCAAGGTTAAGCGCAAGAGAGGAGAATCAGGGCTGCGTGCAATTTACTTGAGATTTCTCCAACAAGTGCAGGATCGGCAGGTGCCCACTCCTATGGTCCCAACATTGACTGGGACAGCCATAGTATTAGAGGGTTGGATGGAGAGAAATTTGTTGAGTGTATTCAGGAGGAATTTCTCATTCAGTATGTGGATGGCCCGAACTAGAGAGGGGGCAAAACTTGACCTCCTCTTGGGAAAGTCCAAAGATGTGCGGGTTAGGCTGATTGGCCATGCTAAAATTGCCCCTTAGTGTCCTGAGGTGCGTAGGTTAGACGGATTAGCGGGTAAATGTGTAGGGATATGGGGGTAGGGCCTGGGTGGGATTGTGGTTGGTGCAGACTCGATGGGCCAGATGGCCTCTTTCTGCACTGCAGGGCTTCAATAATTCTATGAAATAAGGAAGGGCAGGTGACAGAAGTGTTAGTGAGGGATCACTTTGGGACCAGTGACCATAATTCTATTGGTTTTAAGATAGCTATGGAGAATGATAGGTCTGGCCCAAAAGTTAAAATTCTAAATTGGGGCAAGGCCAATTTTGATGGTATCAGGCAGGAACTTTCAAAAGTTAATTGGGGGAGTCTGCAGGAAGGCAAAGGAACGTCTGCTAAGTGGCATGCTTTCGCAAGTGTGTTAACCAGGGTTCAGGGTAAACACATTCTTCTTGGAATGAAGGGCAAGGCTGGCAGAAGTCAGGAACTCTGGATGTTTTGGGATATTGAGGCCCTGGTCAAGAAGAAGAAAGAAGCACATGACATGCATAGGCAGCTGGGATCAAGTGAATCTCTTAAAGAGTATAGGGGGTGTAGGAGTAGAGTTAAGAGAGAAATCAGGAGGACAAAAAGGGGACATGAAATTGTTTTGGCAGATAAGGCAAAGGAGAATCCAAAGAGCTTCTACAAATACATGAAGGGCAAAAGAGTAACAAGGGAGAGAGTAGGGTCTCTTAAGATCAACAAGGTCATCTGTGTGCGGATCCACAAGAGATGGGTGAGATCCTAAATGAATATTTCTCATCAGTATTTACTGTTGAGAAAAGCATGGATGTTAGGGAACTTGGGGAAATAAATAGTGATGTCTTGAGGAGCGTACATATTACAGAGAAGGAGGTGCTGGAAGTCTCAAAGCGCATCAAGGTAGATAAATCCCTGGGACCTGATGAAGTATATCCCAGGACGTTGTGGGAGGCTAGGGAGGAAATTGCGGGTCCCCTAGCCGAGATATTTGAATCATCGATAGTCACGGGTGAGGTACCTGAAGATTGGAGAGTGGCAAATGTTGTGCCTTTGTTTAAAAAGAGCTGCAGGGAAAAGCCTGGGAACAACAGGCCAGTGAGCCTCACATCTGTGGTGGGTAAATTGTTGGAAGGTATTTTGAGAGACAGGATCTACAGGCATTTAGAGATGCAAGGACTGATTAGGGACAGTCAGCATGGCATTGTGAGTGGAAAATCATGTCTCACAAATTTGATTGAGTGTTTTGAAGGGGTAACCAAGAAGGTAGATGAGGGCAGTGCATTGATGTTGTCTACATGGACTTTAGCAAGGCCTTTGACAAGGTACCGCATGGTAGGTTGTTGCATGAAGTTAAATCTCACGGGATCCAGGGTGGGGTATCTAAATGGATACAAAATTGGCTTCTTGACAGAAGCCAGAGTGTGGTTGCAGAGAGTTGTTTTTCAAACTGGAGACCTGTGACCAGCGGTGTGCCTCAGGGATCAGTGCTGGGCCCACTGTTTTTGTCATTTATATTAATGATTTGGATGAGAATATAGGGGGCATGGTTCGTAAGTTTGCAGATGACACCAAGATTGGTGGCATAGTGGACAGTGAAGAAAGTTATCTCCAATTGCAACGGGATCTTGATCAATTGGGCCAGTGGGCTGACGAATGGCAGATGGAGTTTAATTTAGACAAATGCGAGGTGATGCATTTTGGTAGCTTGAACCAGGGCAGGACTTACTCAGTTAATGGTAGGGTGTTGGGGAGAGTTACAACAAAGAGATCTAGGGCTACATGTCCATAGCTCCTTAAAAGTGGAGTCACAGGTGGACAGAGTGGTGAAGAAGGCATTCGGCATGCTTGGTTTCATCGGTCAGAACATTGAATACAGGAGTTGAGACGTCTTGTTGAAGTTGTACAAGGCATTGGTAAGGCCACACTTGGAATACTGTGTGCAGTTCTGGTCACCCTATTATAGAAAGGATATTATTAAACTAGAAAGAGTGCAGAAAAGATTTAGTAGGATGCTACCGGGACTTAATGGATTGAGTTATAAGGAGAGGCTGAATAGACTGGGATTTTTTTCTCTGGAGCGTAGGAGGCTGAGGAGTGATCTTATAGAGGTCTATAAAATAATGAACATAGACAAGGTAGATAGTCAATATCTTTTCCCAAAGGTAGGGGAATCTAAAACTAGAGGGCATAGGTTTAAGGCGAGAGGGGAGAGATACAAAAGTGTCCAGAGGGGCAATTTTTCCTCTCACAGGGTGGTGAGTGTCTGGAACAAGCTGCCAGAGGTAGTAGTAGAGGCGGGTACAATTTTATCTTTTAAAAAGCATTTAGATAGTTACATGGATATAGAGGGATATGGGCCAAATGCGGGCAATTGGGATTAGTTTACGAGTTTTAGAAAAAAAAGGGCGGCATGGACAGGTTGGGCCGAAGGGCCTGTTTCCATGCTGTAAACCTCTGGTCCAGCCCGACCATGCTGTTGCTAATGATCCTCATCTCCCCCTCAGCTGCAAGCTTCAGTGCCTGCTGCTCAAAGGGGGTGAGGACCCAGATCTCGGGCACACCACCCCCTGTCTTCGCCCCCTTCCGGCAATTTTGGGCATTCTTCTGCTGTGGGGACAGAAGGAGCCCTGAAAAATCTGATGGCACGAGTCCTGCAGGGTTTCAGAGGGTGGGTTTCAGAGGGTGACCCTCGGAGAGCAAGAGTTGTGATACTCTTGCAGGAGTGGGGGGGGAGAAGGGAGGTGCCTGGGAGTTGGGGGCTGAAAGCATGCAGAGGGTGGGGAATTTGGGGGTCATTTACGGGGAAGATGCTACCCGTACTCACCCTTGCTGCCCAGATGAGGTCATTCAGTTTCTTGTGGCACTGCTTCCCAGTTCTCCTGGCCAGTGCCCTGGCACTAATGCATGCTGCCATCGCCTGCCAGGCTGTTTCCATCCCTTCCTCTGAGATGGGGGACAAGAGGGTGTCCCGCCTTGCCTCCACTGCCTCCAGCAACTTGGCCTGATCTGCATCCAAAAAATGGGGAGCTGTCTTCCTGGAGGCCAATTCTTCCTGCACTGCCTGCCTGCCTGCCTGTCCATCCATAGGGGTTTTTATGGAGCTTCCCTTGTTCGGGCAGATTAGCTGCAGACAGTTTGGACGAGTCACGTGCTCATTGGAGCATTCCAGTGAATTTAATGCAGTTTGCCTTGTTAGCATGGGGGGGGAAGCCAAGTCACCACTTGGTGTGTTGATTGTGGGGGAAGGTGAGGGTTGGGGGGGGGGGGGGGGTGCAGAATTTGTGCCTGTGATGAATCTGTGATGATTGGGGGCAGGGGGGAGAGAGAGAGGGTCATGTCAGTCAACCATCGGGGCTGGGGGTGATGAGGGGGCCATATGCAAGGGGATCCAAGGGGGGGGGGGGGGAGGGTGTAAGGGGGATCAGTAATGTTGAGGGATCTCTGATGTCCGTATAGAGGAGGGGGAGGCTGTATCTGGCCCCCGGGGTGTTCTGCCAGGAGAGCTGCTTTTTTTTTCTGCTTTTCCTACGTGCGCAATTTGTGGCTCCAATCTAAGCTGCTGGTTGTCTGGCGAATTATGCTCCGCCCACTGCCTCTAGCAGCTAGCAATGGTCTAGCCCACTTTTTCAAAGAATGAGTGCATATGATTGGGTGTGAAAACTCGCCCGAAAAATTGGATCAGGAACTCTCCCGTTTTCAAGCAAGCTGGACACAGAAAAAATCATAAAATTCCGCCCAGTATATTTGGATTTTCAGAAGGCTTTTAATAAAGTTTACCATAAGAGGTTAGCAAAATAAAAGCACATGGGACAGAAAGTGACATATGGCATGGATTAAGGACTGGGTAACAGGCAGAAAAAAGAGAGTTGGGTCATTCTCACGTTGGCAGGCTGTGGCCAGTGAGGTACCACAAGGATCAGTATTTGGGCCCCAGCTGTTCACAATAGGTATCAATGATATAGATGTGGGGACCAAATATGATATTTCAAAATTTGCAGATGATACGAAGCTAGGCAGTAATGTGTACTGTGAAGATGTAAAGTGGCTACTTTGGACAGGCATGGTGAGTGAGCAAGGACTTGGCAGATGGAATATGTTGTGGAAAATGTGAAATAATCCACTTTGGTAAAAGGAACAGATGTGTATAATATTTCCTAAATGGTAAGAAATTAGAAAATAAAAATGTACAAAGAGAGCTGGGTGTCCTTGTTCATAAGTCACTTGAGACTAATGTGCAGATGCAGCAAGCTATTAGGAAGGCTAATGGAATGTTAGCCTTTATCGCAAGAGGATTTGAGTACAGGAGTAGTGCATGAAAGCTTGGTTAGACTGTACCTTAGTGTCCAAAGATGTGTGGGTTA
Organism: Mustelus asterias; assembly: GCF_964213995.1. NCBI lineage: Eukaryota > Metazoa > Chordata > Chondrichthyes > Carcharhiniformes > Triakidae > Mustelus > Mustelus asterias. Next base: position 141,677,029 of record NC_135807.1, on the reverse strand, counting down.
GGTGGATTAGCCATGGTAAATGCGCAGTATTACAGGGATAGGGCAGAGGGAATGGGCTGGGCCTGGATAAGGTGCTCTCTCGAAGGGTCAGTGCAGACACAATGGCCCAAATAGCCTCCTTCTGCACTGTTGAGAATCTTTGGTTCTGTGTGCAGTTTTGATCCCTTCACCTCAGAAAGGATATTATTGCCATAGAGGGAGTGCAATCAAGATTCACCAGACTTGTTCCGGGGTGGCAGGACTGTTTTATGCAGAAAGTTTGGGCAAACTAGAACTGTGTTCTCTAGAGGTTCGGAGCATGAGAGGTGATCTCAGTGCAACCTACAAAATAAGGAATAGACAGGGTAGATGCAGATAAGATGTTTCCTAATGTTGGGGAGTCAAGAACCAGGGGCACAATTTCAAAATGGGTGATGCCACTTAGAACAAGGTGAGGAAAGATTTATTTACGGTTGTGAATCTTTGGAATTCTATACCCCAAAGGGCTGTGAAAGCGCAGTCATTGAGTATGTTTAAGGTAGGGATTGATAGATTTCTGATAACAATGTAAAGGTTTATAGGGATAGTATGTGTAAAAGACATTGACAGGTGGCGCAGGCTGAATGCCTATTCCTGTTCCTAAACGTAGTAACTGTTCAATGTAGACAAATGCAGCAGCAGTTTGCATATAGCAAAGTCCCATAAGAACTGCTGAGGTGGTCAACCGGTTAAAACAGTAATATTAGTTGTGGGATTTCTTTTTGTTGGGTCATCAGAAAAAGCTCCATCTTTTGAATTTTCCAATAGAGCCTCAGAGTAGCCATTTATATATTTAAAGAAGCCTGGTGAATATCTACGTTTACAATTTTGTCAAGGAGAAATAGGATTTCAGAAAAGAGCAACGTCCCTTCGCTCATCATGTTTGCATCAAGCATGAAGGCAAATGACTTCTTTTCAATCATTCGTTAAAAGCATAATTCATAGATTTCCACAAAGGGAGATGAATCAAAAATATGGCAGCTCTTTTAAATCATATGTCTTTACAGATTGAGGAAGCTGCAATACAGATACATGACCCGGAGCTACGCAAAATGTTGAACCTCACCACCGCAGACCTACGTTTTGCAGATTTTTTGGTGAAGCATGTAACTGAAAATAGGGATGATATCTTTCTCGATGGGACAGGTTGGGAAGGAGGAGATGAATGGATCAGAGCCCAGTTTGCACTGTATATCCATTCCCTTCTTGCCGCTACTTTGCAGCCAGGTGAGAAATAATGTTTTTATACAGCAAAATCAGTTTATGTACACAGCGAAATAGTAAAATACAAATTTGCATTTCCAAAGTATATTTGACTGGGCTTAATTCATGGATGTCAAAATTAGCCTAAGCCCTTAAAGACCAAGTAATTTGTCCTATTTGCAATTAGATTTCTTCTTTTTGAATTTTGGAGGCCCATAGATTTAAGAGCAAAGAACAAAGAAAATTACAGCATAGGAACAGGCCCTTCGGCCCTCCAAGCTTGCAGCGACCATGCTGCCTGACTTAACTAAAACCCCCTACCCTTCTGGGGACCACATCCCTCTATTCCCATCCTATTCATATATTTGTCAAGACGCCCCTTAAAAGTCACCAGCATATCCGCTTCCATTACCTCCCCTGGCAACGAGTTCCAGGCTCCCACCATCCTTTGTGTAAAACATCTGCCTCGTACATCTCCTTTAAACCTTGCCCCTCACACCTTAAACCTGTGCCCCCTAGTAATTGACTCTTCCACCCTGGAAAAAAGCTTCTGACTATCCAATTTGTCCATGCCTCTCATAATCTTGTAGACTTCTTTCAGATCGCCCCTCAACCTCCGTCGTTCCAGTGAGAACAAACCAAGTTTCTCCAACCACCTGTCATAGCTAATGCCCTCCATACCAGGCAACATCCTGGTAAATCTTTTCTGTACCCTCTCCAAAGCCTCCACATCCTTCTGGTAGTGTGGCGACCAGAATTGAACACTAGATTCCAAGTGCGGCCTAACTAAGGTTCTATAAAGCTGCAACATGACTTGCCAATTTTTAAACTCAGTGCCCCGGCCGATGAAGGCAAGTATGCCGCCTTGACTAACTTCTCCACCTGCGTTGCCACTTTCAGTGACCTGTGTACCTGTACATCCAGATCCCTTTGCTTGTCAATGCTCTTAAGGGTTCTGCCGTTTACTATATATTTCCTATTTGTATTAGACCTTCCAAAATGCATTACTGTTTCGTGCTGTTGTTCAATTGATGTGTGAATCTTAATTCAGAACTGCAACATCTTACTTGAAATACCTGGAAATCCAATCATGGAGGCAAACTTTTTTATATGATGATGTAAAAATAGGGATTTGGACAAATGGTGATGAGAATTGTAAAATACTTAATATTGGTGAAATCAGCATATAGGTGGCAGGAGCCATTTAATTTTGAGAAATTTGATGTAATACATCTGGGGGAGAGGGAAAGAACGAATACACATAATGGAAGGACATTCAAGGGCATAGATGAACATGACGCCCAAGGGTTCAAATATTAAATGACCACTAGAAAAGTGGTCATTTTGAAATGCCAACAGCATTTTGAAAATTGAATTGGAGTACTGACTCACCTGGATGACAACAGGGATACCATGTGACCTGACACTAGTTCCATTGGGGGAGAAAAGACTATTTGGAGATTTAACACTGGTCTTTTTTGTAAATCAGGGTGGCCTTTGATTAAGTGAATGGGACAAAACTATTACTTTTATTTGGAGAGCCAGTGCTGTAACTATTCACCAAGGTTGAGAAAGAGAAATCGGGATAAATTTCCCTTGGATTGTGGGAGCACAGAAGGCTTCCCCATGAAGTGGAAGTTACCATTGGTTACTTTGGGGGAAAATTGTACAAACATTTGAAGCTGATGAAGAAACAGGGCTGTGGAGCGAGCATTGGGAGTTGGCATTGTTTTTTTGATTGGTCCAATAGAGAGTTAACGCAAATACTGAATGGTCTCCAGTGCTGTAAAATTCTATGCTCAAATTTTTATGATCGATGAAAAAACTTCATTTGACTCTTATACATGCAAGTAATTCAGTAACATGCTTGTGAAGTGAATATGCATTTTTAAAATTACATCATGGCTGTGTTGCAGTTCAGTTGTTTTGCTTGGCTGTTTTGCTTACAATTATTTTGGGATAAAGTTATTAATTCCCTAACGTAATTGCATAATGACTGCAATTTCTAGTTAGGACAGCCATTGTTATTTACGGTGTGAGCCAGAGATGTCCAAAATGTCAATCCCAATCAGCCGGTCGATAGGGAACACGTTTCCAGTCGACTGTGCGCATTCTGCCCACTCAGTGCATGCTGGGTACTGCGTGCACTGTCTGCGCATGTGCAGAACCAGTGCGTGCCGGCTTTTTGCGTGCATTTTCTCAATGGAAAAGGTAAGAGTAAACTTTATATGATAGTACAATAGAAACTAAATTTGATACTTGCTGTACCCAAGCTGATGAAATGTAATTCTCAACTACCCCTCTTGACTGCAAAAGCCTTGTTCAGTACAAGCAGCCTTTACTTCATTATTGTAAGGTTTTACCCTTGGGTCTGAATCCAATTCCTAATGGATAAGGATCTATAGCACAAATCTGTCCTCTACATTCATGTTGAAATAAAAGACATTGTGGACCCATAGAATAAATGCTTACTGAATATTGCACAACATTAAACTTTGGCTACTTTGGGCAAAGAAGCTAATGCTGTGTAACAGAATTTGTAATCCAGAGAGCTGGATTAATGATCTGGAGGGCAAGGGTTTAAATCCCATCATGCAGTTGGAGAATTTAAATTCAATGAGTTAAACTCAGTCAAAATTCTGGAACCATTGAGTACAGAAGTACCAGATTGTTGTAAAAACCCATCTGCTTCACTGTTGCCCTTTAGGGGAGGAAAGCTTTGCAAAATAATGTGAAAGAGTGTTCTTGATGCATTTTTATTTTTATCCTTAGACAGTATATGGCTTATACTGAATGTGCCAGTGGGGCAGGGTGGGATGATGGTGCTGTACATCGTATTAGGATGACTTGTGGAAAGTAAATTTCAAGTCACCCCTGGTGTGAGCTTTCTGAAGTAGATTTTGTACATCATTTAAGTCGGGGTTTGGATGTCCAGAAGCTGCATTATTTCAAAATTTGGATTACTATTCAAGTAATTTTGAACATTTGTGCAAATACTAATTGAATGGAGCATTGTCTTATCATGTACTGTTCTAACCCGGCAACATATCAGTATGTTTTTTACTCTGCTTCAGATAATGACAAAATGTTAGCAGACTATGGCATTTTGTTTATCTCTGCATGGAAGAATACTCACAACTTCAGAGTGTGGAATAGCAACAAACACCCTGCTGTCACTGAAGTCAATCCTGGGTAGGATGATATTTATTTCATTTTCTCGATTCAATTACTGCTGGATATTATGGGAATGGAGATGACTTTTGATTTTGACATTTCTTTTTACAGATTATAAATCCCAAAATACTGTACGCTGTACGTATCTGTAAAATATTTAAAAACTTGTATTTGCACCACTGATGGTACAGTTTTTAAATTTTGGTCTCATTTTATTTATTTATTTTTTTATTATAGAAACCCTACAGTACAGAAAGAGGCCTTTCGGCCCATCGAGTCTGCACCGACCACAATCCCACCCAGGCCCTACCCCCATATCCCTACATATTTTACCCACTAATCCCTCCAACCTACACATCTCAGGTCACTAAGGGGCAATTTAAGCATGGCCAATCAACCTAACCCGCACATCTTTGGAATGTGGGAGGAAACCGGAGCACCCGGAGGAAACCCACGCAGACACGAGGAGAATATCCAAACTCCACACAGACAGTGACCTAAGTCGGGAATCGAACCCAGGTCCCTGGAGCTGTGAAGCAGCAGTGCTAACCACTGTGCTACCGTGCCGCCCAAATTTCAAAATTTGAAAAAAGATTACTGGGTTAGCAGTCCAGAGAAGGTTTACTTGACTTGTCATTGGGACCAAGCGCTTATTCTATGAAGAGAGGTTGAACAGGTTGAGCCTATATCCATCGGAGATTAGAAAATTGAAAGGTGATCTTATTGAAACATCATAAGATCTTGAAGGAACTTCATAGGATCAATACCTGAAAAATGATTCCTCACATGGGAGGGAATAAAACTAGGGGACATAATTTAAGAATAAGAGGTTTACCATTTAAGACTGAGATGAGGAGAAAATATTTCTGAGGGACATTTCTTTGGAATTGTCTTCCCAGAAAGTAGTGGAGGCTGCATCTTTAAATTTATTCAAGGTAGAGCTAGATAGATTTTTGGTAGACAAGGGACTAAACTTTAGTAAAGATTGAGCGGAGACCATAATCAGATCAACAATTATATTGAATAGCGGTGCAGGCTCGAAGTGCCAAATGGCCTACTCCAAAGCCCTGTGTGTTGCATCTTAGAGGTGTTGTTTTCCTCAACAGTGTCTGTTGGTGTCAGAGTTGGAGGAAGATTCAGGTCAGGACTTTGTACAGTTGAACCTGGATTCTCATCTGCTTCTGATTCCAGCGGATCAATTCTTCCTAACAACAGCAGGTCCACGTGTCTCCTCCAGCAGCTGACATCTCTGGTCTTGATGGTATATGAGACAGGTCCAGTCTGTGCAAGGAGTAGGCAGGGACCCATTTCTCCCCTCATTGGAATAATTCCAAGTCAAAACTCCTTGTCCTTGGTGGAAGACACTCTGCTTTGATTTGCTTCCCTGCCATTGCATTTGTCCTTGCTGTTGTACAATTTCTTTGGTTTTTGGAAGTTGCACCAAGTCGAATGTCGAACATAGTTATTTTTTATTCATTCGTGGGACATGGGTGTCGCTGGCTGACCAGCATTTATTGCCCATCCCTAGTTGCCCTTCAAACTGAGTGGCTTGCTAGGCCATTACACAGGACAGTTGAGAGTCAACCACATTGCTTCATTATTAATAATGCAGGAGAAATCTTGGTTGTAGAATGGGCGGTATTCCTATGCATCAGTAGGAATTAGCTAAGACGTTTGACCAGAGAACCTTGTTCCCTGATTTCTCTCAATGTATGTTTCATGGTTTGACCAAAATGTTCTGCCAGTTCATTCATAGCAGGATAGAGTCATAGAAGTTTACAGCATGGAAACAGGCACTTCGGCCCAACTTGTCCATGCTATCCTTTTTTTTAAACCACTTAGCTAGTCCCACTTGCCCGCGTTTCGCCCAAATCCCTCTATACCCATCCAACCCATGTAACAGTCTAAATGCATTTTAAATCTCAAAATTGTACCTGCCTCTACCACTGCCTCTAGCAGCTTGTTCCAGTCATGCACCACCCTCTGTGTGGAGAAAATTGCCCCTCTGGACGCTTTTGTGTATCTCCCCTCTCACAAACCTATGCCCTCTAATTTTAGACTCCCCGACCTTTGAGAAAAGCTGTTGACTATCTATCTTATCTATGCCCCTCATTATTTTATAGACCTCTATAAGATCACCGCTAAGTCTCCTACGCCCCAGGGAAAAAAATTCCAGTCTATTCAGCCTCTCCTTATAACTCAACTCACCAAGTCCAGGTAGCATCCTAGTAAATATTTTCTGCACTTTTTCTAGTTTAATAATATCCTTTCTATAATGGGGTGACCAGAATTGTACACAGTATTCCAAGTGTGGTCTTACTAATGTCTTGTACAACTTCAACAAGGCTTTCCAACTCCTGTATTCAATGTTCTGACCAATGAAACCAAGCATGCCAAATGCCGCCTTCACCACTCTGTCCACCTGTGACTCCACTTTCAAGGAGCTATGAATCTGTGCCCCTGGATCTCTTTGTTCTATAACTCTCCCCAACGGCCTACCATTAACTGAGTAAATCCTGCCCTGGTCCAATCTACCAAAAATGCATTACCTTGCATTTATCTAAATTAAACTCCATCTGCCATTCGTCAGCCAACTGGCCCAATTGATCAAGATCCCGTTGCAATCCTAGATAACCTTCACTGTCCACCATGCCACCAATCTTGGTGTCATCTTCAAACTTACTAACCATGCCTCCTAAATTCTCATCAAATCATTAATATAAATGACAAATAACAGTGGACCTAGCACCGATCCCTGAGGCACACCGCTGGTCACAGGTCTCCAGTTTGAAAAACAACCCTCTACAGCCACCCTTTGTCTTCTGTCATCAAACCAATTTTGTATCATTTGGCTACCTCACCCTGGATCCCGTGAGATTTAACCTTATGCAACAACCTACTGTGCGGTACCTTGTCAAAGACCTTGCTAAAGTCCATGTAGATAACATCAACTGTACTGCCCTTATCACCTTCTTGGTTACCCCTTTAAAAACCTCAAATCAAATTCATGAGACATGATTTTCCACTCAAAGCCATGCTGACTGTCCCTTATCAGTCCTTGCCTCTCTAAATGTCTGTCGATCCTGTCTCAGATTACCTTCTAACAACTTATCCACTACAGATGTGAGGCTCACTGGCCTGCAGTTCCCAGGCTTTTCCCTGCAGCCCTTCTTAAATAAAGGCACAACATTTGCCAATCTTCAGGCACCTCACCTGTGGCTGTCGATGATTGAAATATCTCTGCTAGGGGACCCACAGATTTCTCCCTCGCCTCCCACAATGTCCTGGAATACACTTCATCAGGTTCCAGGGATTTATCTATCTAAATGCATTTTAAGACTTTCAGCACCACCTCTGTAATATGTACGCTCGTCAAGACATCATTATTTGTTTCCCCAAGTTCCCTAACATCCATGCCTTTCTCAACAGTAAATACTGATGAGAAATATTCATTTAGGATCTCACCCATCTCTTGTGGATCTGCACATCTTCTTTGCAGTAGTCTGTTCTCTCCAGTATGACGATGGCCCCTCCTTTGTCTGCTGGTTTGATGACAATGTTGCAGTTGGTCTTGAGAGCGTGGATGGCGTTGCGTTGTGCTTGGGTGATCGGGGCTGTCTTGAGTGCGGCTGATGAATTTGGTGTTGACGCACCTCCTGATGGCTTGGGCATACATGTCAAGTCGAGGGCAGCGGCCTTCCGGAGGAGTCCAATTCGACTCTTTCCTCTTCGGTTGCACTGCGGATCTCTCTGTCGGCTGTTCCGGTTCATTGGCTGTCTCATTGTGTTCGCTGTTGGCCTCTTGGGGTTTGTGGAAGAACTCCCGCAGCCTCATTCGCCTGATGAATTCCTCTGTGTCTGCTGTGAGACTGATGGGGTCTATTTTGGTGGTGGGGCAAAAATTGAGCTCCACAGTGCGTTCAGTTGCCACTCCAACCGAACAATGCGGTCTGTGAGGAGCCTAAGCTGGACACGCTTCTTGCAGATAAAGTTGTTAGGGAGACTAAATTGCTCCCTAATTTCCCAGATCTGGCAGGAGGAGTATGCCACTGCCATACTGTCCCTTGACAACAGCTCCTCCGCAAACCACCTGCTGGAAGCAGTGTCTGCGCCGATGCAAATTTTCCCCACGACAACCGATCAGCATTGCTGCTCTGCTGCCCTCTACTGGACGCTTGCTTTCACTTGAACACGAAGGGTGTCTTCCTGCAGCCCAGCTTCTGGAAGCAGTGACTGCACCGATGCAAATCTTCACCATGACAGCCAATCAGCATCAATGTTCTGCTGCCCTCTGTTGGACACTTGCCTTCACTTGAACACGAAGGGTGTCTTCCTGAGGTCCACCTTCTGGAAGCAGTGACAGCACCAATGCAAATCTTCTCCACGATAGCCAATCTGCATCGCCACTCTGCTGGACGGTGCAGAACCAATATGTTGAAAACAATCCTCTGGAAAGAAATTTTCAAATTCTTGTGAGATGCATTGAGGTCCATTGTTGCTTACCAGATGTTCAGGGAATCCAAACCTACTAAATAGTTCTCCTAGCCTCTGAATAGTCGTCTCCAAGAAGTAGATTTCATAAGAGATCTCTGGCCACTTTGAGTGCGAAGTTTAACAACGCCAGGTTAAAGTCCAACAGGTTTATTTGGTAGCAAAAGCCACACAAGCTTTCGGAGCTGCAAGCCCCTTCTTCAGGTGAGTGGGAATTCTGTTCACAAACAGGGCATCTCCACATCATCACTTCGAGTGAACATCGACCGTTAACAAAAACATATGTCTTTCAAAAGATCCGGCAAAGTCCGCATTGCCAAGCCTCTTAAGGACATTCCCATGGATGTAACGGTGCTCTGGGTGGTAGGTTTCTTACCTTCATACAGGAAGAACATATTCTGGCTTTCCCTTCAATTTCTGTGTCCAGTCCAGGCCACCAGAAATAACTTCTCATTACTTCCTTCATGCATACAATTCCGGAATGTAACTTCTCTAATACTCGCTTTCTCAATGATGTCTGAGGGGTACGTAAACCCTCTAGAGCAAATCATCATTACGAGGGAGGAAGTGTTAGGTGTATTAAAAAGCACTAAGGTAGATTTTTCCCCAGAGCCAGATGGCATCTATCCCAGATTACTGAGGGAGACTAGAGGAAACTGCTGGGCCTCTAACAGAAATCTTTGTTTCCTCGTTGGCCACAGGTGAGGTCCCAGAGGATTGGAGGATAGCCAATGTTGTCTCGTTATTTAAGAAGGGTAGCAAGGATCACCCAGGTAATTATAGGCCAGTGAGCTTGATGTCAGTGACAGTGAAATTGTTGGAGAAGATTCTTAGGGTTAGGATCGATACACATTTAGAACTGAATGGTCTTGTTATCAACAGACAGCATGGTTTTGTACGTGGGAGGTCATGTCTCACTAATTTAATTGAGTTTTTTGAGGAGGTGACAAAAATGATTGACAAGGGAAGGGTCATGGATGTCTACGTGGACTTTGACAAGGTCCCTCATGGTGCAAAAAATTAAATCTCTCCGGATCAGTGGTGAACTAGTGAGTTGGATTCAGAACTGGCTTGGCCATAGAAGACAGAGGGTAGCGGTGGAAGGGTGTTTTTCTGAAAGGAGGTCTGTAACTAGTGGTGTTCCGCAGGATCAGTGCTGGGACCTCTGTTTGTAAAAAAAATATAAATGACTTGGAAGAAAACGTAGCTGGTCTGACTAGCAAGATTGGCGGAGTTGCGGATAGTGATGAAGATTGTCAGAGAATACAGCAGGATATAGATAGGCTGGAAAATTGGGCGGATGGAATTTAATGCGAACAAATGCGAGGTGACGCATTTTGGTAGATCCAATTCAGGTGGGAGCTATAAGATAAATGGCAGAACCATCAGGAGCATCGACACACAGAGAGATCTGGGAGTACAGGTCCACAGACCTTTAAAAGTGGCAGCACAGGTGGAAAAGGTGGTGAAGAAAGCATATGACATGCTTGTCTTCATCGACGGGCGGCACGGTAGCACAGTGGTTAGCACTGCTGCTTCACAGCTCCAGGGTCCCGGGTTCGATTCCCGGCTCGGGTCACTGTCTGTGTGGAGTTTGCACATTCTCCTGGTGTCTGCGTGGGTTTCCTCCGGGTGCTCCGGTTTCCTCCCACAGTCCAAAGATGTGCGGGTTAGGTTGATTGGCCAGGTTAAAAAAAAATTGCCCCTTAGAGTCCTGGGATGTGTGGATTAGTGGGTAAAATATGTGGGGGTAGGGCCTGGGTGGGATTGTGGTCGGTGCAGACTCGATGGGCCGAATGGCCTCCTTCTGCACTGTAGGGTTTCTATGGTTTCTATGGACTGGAGCATCAAGTATAAAAGTTGGCAAATTAAGTTACAGTTATATAAAACGTTGGTTTGGCCACATTTGGAATACTGTGTCCAATTCTGGTCCCCACACTACCGGAAGGACGCGGAGGCTTTGGAGAGTACAGAAAAGGTTTACCAGGATGTTGCCTTGTATGGAGGGTCTTAGCTATGAGGAGAGATTGCATAAACTGGGATTGTTCTCCCTGGAAAGATGGAGGCTGAGGGGCGATGCGATAAAAGTTTATAAAATTGTGAGGGGCATGGATAAGGTGAACAGTTGGAAGCTTTTTCCCTTGGCAGAAATGACAATTACAAGGGGGCACAAGTTCAAGGTAAGGGAGGAAAGTAGAGATGTGCGAGGGAAGTTTTTTACACAGACGGTGATGGAGGCCTGAAATGCACTGCCAAGTGAGGTTGTTCAGGCAGACACATTAACGGCATTTAAGACATATCTGGATCGACACATGAACAGGTGGGGAATAGAGGGATGCAGGCGGTTGGTCTAGTTAGGATAACGTGATCGGTGCAGGCTTGGTGGACCAAAGGGCCTGTTCCTGTGCTGTACTGTTCTTTGTTCTTGTTTTGTTCTCAATGGTGGCAGGATGATCACTCTGAACCCACATAGAAGATATCCTGACTGTACTGACAGCTCCAATCTCCTGGAGTAGTACAGCTTAAGGTTAGGTGTTTTGAGGTCTTCCCTCGTAATACCATATTCATCACTTAGGAGAATATCGGATTACTCCAAGTGTACATCCTCTCACATCTAGAAGTGACTGGTGTATTGTCTACTTCAATAGGAGGAAGTGTTAGGTTTGTTAGAGAATATAAAGACTGACAAATCCCCAGGGCCTGATGGAATCTATCCAAGGCTGCTCAGGGAGACGAGAGGTGAAATCGTTGGGCCTCTGACGCAAATCTTTGTCTCGTCACTGGACACAGGTGAGGTCCCAGAGGATTGGAGGATAGCCAATGTGGTCCCGTTATTTAAGAAGGGTAGGAAGGATAACCCGGGTAATTATAGGTCGGTGAGCTTGACGTCCGTGGTGGGGAAGTTGTTGGAGAAGATTCTTAAAGATAGGATGTATGCGCATTTAGAAAGGAATAAACTCATTAACGATAGTCAACATGGTTTTGTGAGAGGGAGGTCATGCCTCACGAACCTGGTGGTGTTTTTTGAAGAAGTGACCAAAATGGTTGACGAAGGAAGGGCCGTGGATGTTGTCTATATGGACTTTAGTAAAGCATTTGACAAAGTCCCTCATGGTAGGCTAGTGAAAAAGGTTGGATCCCATGGGATAAAGGGGGAGGTGGCTAGATGGGTGGAGAACTGGCTTGGTCATAGAAGACAGAGGGTGGTAGTGGAAGGGTCTTTTTCCGGCTGGAGGCCTGTGACTAGTGGTGTACCGCAGGGCTCTGTATTGGGACCTCTGCTGTTTGTGATTTATATAAATGATCTGGAAGAAGGAGTAACTGGGGTGATCAGTAAGTTTGCGGACGACACAAAACTGGCAGGACTTGCAGATAGTGAGGAACATTGTCAGAGGCTACAGAAGGATATAGATAGGCTGGAAATTTGGGCAAGGAAATGGCAGATGGAGTTCAATCCTGATAAATGCGAAGTGATGCATTTTGGTGGGAATAATGTAGGGAGGAGCTACACGATAAATGGAAGACCCATAAAGGGTGTAGAGACGCAGAGGGACCTGGGTGTGCAAGTCCACAGATCTTTGAAGGTGACGTCACAGGTGGAGAAGGTGGTGAAGAAGGCATATGGCATGCTTGCCTTTATAGGACGGGGCATAGAGTATAAAAGTTGGGGTCTGATGTTGCAGATGTATAGAACGTTGGTTCGGCCGCATTTGGAATACTGCGTCCAGTTCTGGTCGCCACACTACCAGAAGGACGTGGAGGCTTTGGAGAGAGTACAGAGGAGGTTTACCAGGATGTTGCCTGGTATGGAGGGGCTTGGTTATGAGGAGAGATTGGGGAAACTGGGGTTGTTCTCCTTGGAAAGACGGAGGATGAGGGGAGACTTAATAGAGGTGTATAAAATTATGAAAGGCATAGATAGGGTGAACGGTGGGAAGCTTTTCCCCGGGTCGGTGGTGACGTTCACGAGGGGTCATAGGTTCAAGGTGAAGGGGGGGAGGTTTAACACAGATATCAGAAGGACATATTTCACACAGAGGGTCGTGGGGGCCTGGAATGTGTTGCCGGGCAAGGTGGTGGAGGCAGACACACTGGGAACGTTTAAGACTTATCTAGACAGCTATATGAGCGGAGTGGGAATGGAGGGATACAAAAGAGTGGTCTAGTTTGGACCAGGGAGCGGCGCGGGCTAATTGTTCCTGGTTTCTCGTTTCAAGGCTTCATTCTATGATCATCTTGCTGGTGCCAGTACAGAGTGAGACTGCGGATAGTTGGGAACCTGTCTCGGGGGCAGGGAATTCATATGGTGTTCGTGGAAGTGGAAATGACTAGCGTTGGGAAGCATTTTCCGATCGGGGCCATTGTGATCTCCTGGACTCGTTTCGATCGCCTCAGGGGGTCGGAGAGGAATTTCCCAGATTTTTTTTCCCCATATTGGCCCTGGGGTTTTTCACTCTGGGTTTTCGCCTCTCCCTGGAGATCACATGGTCTGGAATGGGGGGGTGGGGGTAAGTTAATAGGTTGTAATGAACAAAGCATCGTAGCTGTGAGGGACAGCTCGGTGGATAGGATATTGGTATGTAGATAGGCTGGAAAATTGGGCGGGGATCCTGGATTCAGGATTCAATCCTGGACCGGGGAGCGGCGCGGGCTTGGGGGGCCGAAGGGCCTGTTCCTGTGCTGTATTGTTCTTTGTTCAAGGTAGAAGATATTCCCACTTGAATAGTTTGACAAACTACCTGGTAGTGGTGATTTTTAAAGTTCATCCGCGTTACCATGTAGACTTGACTGTCGGTACTTATTGGTATAAGTATGTGCCGACGAAAGCAATACCCCTCTCTGCATTCGTTTTGCTGCAAGTGATGGAATTTCCATGTGTGGTCCAAAAATGGCCATTAATAGACGACGATCCCTTAAAAGATAAATTCTCTCCTGTACAGGAATTGATGGAATTTCTTTACTCCAAAGATGACCCCTAATGTTTCCCTTCCAAAGTGTGCATAGTTACTTTCAGCTTTGCTCAAGGTTTAGGATGCAAAAGCATGAATATTTCATCACCTAACAGCATGATGTAACTCCTACACAATAAGGAGATGCATCACAAGCTAACTATAGGGGTAGAGTAGGATCAAAATGTATAAGAACTTCAGATTTGGCTTGTACAAAAGCATTATTGCAATGATCGGACAACTGGGGGTCATGGTTTACAGCTATAATTCAGAAATAATTTAAAATTATATGTATATCTACATATCTCTATTTTTAAATAAAACTTGTGCAATTTGAGAAATGGAGTTGTTTGAAATATTGGCATTTCACACAGGGGAATCCTTGCTGGGCCCCCTATTGTTCGCCATTTATATAAATGACATTGATGTCTATGTGGGGGGTAGGATTGGTAAGTTTGCAGATAACACAAAGATTGAACTGGTGGTTAACAGTGAGGCAGAGTGTCTTGGGCTACAAGAAGATATAGACGGAATGGTAGAAAAGTGGCAAATGGAATTTAACCCTGAAAAGTATGAGGTGATGCACTTTGGAAGGAGTAATTTGACAAGAATGAACGATAGAACATAGAACATTACAGCGCAGTACAGGCCCTTCGGACCTCGATGTTGCGCCGACCAGTGAAACCAATCTAAAGCCCATCTAACCTACACTATTCCAATATCATCCATATGTTTATCCAATGACCATTTAAATGCCCTTAATGTTGGCGAGTCCACTACTGTTGCAGGCAGGGCATTCCACCCCTTACTACTCTGAGTAAAGAACCTACCTCTGACATCTGTCCTATATCTATCACCCCTTAATTTAAAGCTATGTCCCCTCGTGCTAGTTATCACCATCCGAGGAAAAAGGCTCTCACTATCCACCCTATCTAAGCCTCTGATCATCTTGTATGCCTCTATTAAGTCACCTCTTAACCACCTTCTCTCTAACGAAACCAACCTCAAGTCCCTCAGCCTTTCCTCATAAGACCTTCCGACCATACCAGGCAACATCCTGGTAAATCTCCTCTGCACCCTTTCCAATGCTTCCACATCCTTCCTATAATGCGGTGACCAGAACTATACGCAATACTCCAAGTGCGGCCGCACCAGAGTTTTGTACAGCAGCAACATGACCTCCTGGCTCCAAAACTCAATCCCTCTACCAATAAAAGCTAACACTCTGTACATCTTCTTAACAACCCTATCAACCTGGGTGCCAACTTTGAGGGATCTATGTACATGGACACCGAGATCTCTCTGCTCATCCACACTACCAAGTATCTTAGCATTAGCCCAGTACTCTGTAATCCTGTTACTCCTTCCAAAGTGAATCACCTCTCACTTTTCCGCATTAAACTCCATTTGCCACCTCTCAGCGCAGCTCTGCAGATTATCTATGTCCCTCTGTAACCTGCAACAACCTTCCGCAATGTCCACAACTCCACCAACTTTGGTGTCATCCGCAAATTTACTAACCCATTCTTCTGCGCCCTCATCCAGGTCATTTATAAAAATGACAAACAGCAGTGGCCCCAAAACAGATCCTTGCAGTACACCACTAGTAACTGAACTCCAGGATGAACATTTCCCATCAACCACCACCCTCTGTTTTCTTACAGCTAGCCAATTCCTGATCCAAACCGCTAAATCACCCTCAATCCCATGCGTCCGTATTTTCTGCAATAGCTTACTGTGGGGAACCTTATCAAATGCTTTACTGAAATCCACATACACCACATCAACTGCTTTATCCTCATCCACCTCTTTGGTCACCTTCTCAAAGAACTCAATAAGGTTTGTGAGGCACGACTTACCCTTCACAAAACCATGTTGACTATCCCTAATCAAATTATTCCTTTCTAGATAATTATAAATCCTATCTCTTATAATCCTCTCCAAAACTTTGCCTACAACAGAAGGCTCACTGGTCTATAATTAAAGGGTTGTCTCTACTCCCCTTCTTGAACAAGGGGACAACATTTGCTATCCTCCAGTCTTCTGGCACTATTCCTGTAGTCATGAAGTGGAGATGCCGGTGTTGGACTGGGGTAAACACGGTAAGAGTTTTAACAACACCAGGCTAAAGTCTAACAGGTTTATTTGGTAGTAAATGCCATTAGCTTTCGGAGCGCTGCTCCTTCGTCAGATGGAGTGGATATCTGCTCGCAAACAAGACAGAGACACAAAATCAAGTTACAGAATACTGATTAGAATGCGAATCCTTACAGCCAACCAAATCTCAAAGATACAGACAATGTGATACACACACTGTCTGTATCTTTGAGACTTGGTTGGCTGTAAGGATTCGCATTCTAATCAGTATTCTGTAACTTGATTTTGTGTCTCTGTGTGCCTTGTTTGCGATCAGATATCCACTCCATCTGACGAAGGAGCAGCGCTCCGAAAGCTAATGGCATTTGCTACCAAATAAACCTGTTGGACTTTAACCTGGTGTTGTTAAAACTCTTACTATTCCTGTAGACAATGACGAAGTAAAGATCAAAGCCAAAGGCTCTGCAATCTCCTCCCTAGCCTCCCAGAGAATCCTAGGATAAATCCCATCCGGCCCAGGGGACTTATCTATTTTCACATTTTCCAGAATTGCTAACACCTCCTCCTTATTAACCTCAATCCCGTCTAGTCCAATAGCCTGTATCTCAGTATTCTCCTCGACAACATTGTCTTTTTCCTGCATGAATACTGATGAAAAATATTCATTTAGCGCCTCTCCTATCTCTGCAGACTCCGCGCACAATTTCCCACTACTGTCCTTGATTGGCCCTAATCTTACCCTAGTCATTCTTTTATTCCTGACATACCGATAGAAAGCTTTAAGGTTTTCCTTGATCCTACCTGCCAAAGACTTCTCATGTCCCCTCCTGGCTCTTCATAACTCTCTCTTTAGGTCCTTCCTGGCTAACTTGTAACTCTCAAGCGCCTTAACTGAGCCTTCGCGTCTCATCTTTCCATAAGTCTCCTTCTTCCTCTTCACAAGAGATTCAACTTCTTTAGTAAACCAGGACACTAGGAAGTTTTGTGGAACAAAGGGACTTTGGCATGTTGGTCTACAGATCTCTAAGTGGAAGGGCATGTTAGTAGGGTGGTAAAAAAGGCATATGGGACACTTGCCATTTTCAATCGAGGCATAGATTACAGAAGCAGGGATGTCATGTTGGAGTTGTATAGAACTTTGATGCAGCCACAGTTAGAGTTTTGTGTGCAGTTCTGGTCACCATTATCGGAAGGATGTGATTGCACTGGAGGAGGTGCAGAGGAGATTCACCAGGATACTGCCTGGATGGAACATTTAAGTTATGAAGAGAGGTTGGATAGGCTTGGGTTGCTTTCATTGGAGCAGAGAAGACTGAGGAGCGACCTGACCAAGGTGTACAAGATTGTGAGAGACATGGACAGAATGGATAAGGAGCAGCTGTTTCCCTTAGTTGAAGGGTCAGTCACAAGGGGAATAGGTTCAAGGTGAGGGGCAGGAGGTTTAGAGGGGATGAGGGGAAAAAACTGTTTTACCCAGGGGCTGATGACAGTCTGGAATGCGCTGCCTGGGAGGGTGGTGGAGGTGGGTTGTCTCACATCCTTTAAAAAGTATCTGGATGAACACTTGGCACATTATAACATTCAGGGTGTTGTGGGAAATTTACCACTTCGGAGTCAGTCTTGGAGGTTTCAATAATACAGTTTTATTTTGGTCAAAGCTTTGGGAAAAAGCACTGGTACTCCGCAGTACTTGGCAGCTACCTTCTCAACTACACAATGGTAGTTGATCATTTTTATACCTTTTAGACAATAGGCAGTACGAACATTAGCTGTTAACACATCGTTACAAGTTGAGTAGACAGATACGGACATCGATAGTTAACACATCGTTACAAGTTGAGTAGACAGATACGGACATCGATAGTTAACACATCGTTGCAAGCAGACAGGTACGGACATGGACAGTTAACATATCATTGTTCATAGAATGGATACATTTATGCAGTTATGTCCTCTATCAATGACTGTTTTCGATCTATACATTCAGTGGCTGATCTTGTTACATTTATGTATTTATGTCCCCATCTGTGGCTGACCTTATTATCAGACTCATTGTTCTGGGTCTGCTCTTATCTAAAGTGCTTCAAGCCCTGACCAGCTTCCTGCAGCAATTCAGATACTGCAGGTTTTAACTTTTTGTGTAGCTGTCTTGTGCTAAAAGCCAGTGCCTTTTAATGCCCCTTCCCAGGTAACCATTTTGTGTGCCAGGTAACCATTTTGTGTCCATCACTTTAATTCCACCATAACAAGGGCTATGGGCGAAGTGCTGGGAGATGGGATTAAGTGGGAGTTCAGATGTTTCTAATGTGTCAGTGTGGATTCAATGGACCATAGGCCCTCTTCTGCACTGTATGGTTCTATGATTCTCCAGACAGTACTTGGGAGCTAAGAGATACAATCTGGGGTCCTTTAGTGCCACCATTGGTGAAAGGTGCCACTGGACAAGGCTCTAGGTCCTGATAACATACTGAAGCCTTGTTCTCCAGAATGAGCAAGCTGTTCCAGCACAGCTACAATGCAGGCATCTACCTGCCAGGTATGCCATTCCCGCAAAAAGCAGGACAAATCCAACCCAACTAATTACCACCATATTAGTCCACACTCAATCATAAAAAAGTGATGGAAGGTGTTTCCAACTGTACTATGAAGCAATACTTACTCAGCAATAACCTGCCTGCTGACATATAGTCTGGGTTCCACCGCGGTCTCTCAGCTCCTGACCTCATTACTGCCTTGGTCTAGACATGGACAAAAGAACTGAACTCGAGTTGAAGTGAGAGTGACTGCTCTTGACATCGAGGTAGCATATAACGAAGTGTGGCATCAAAGAACCGAATCTTGAGTGGAGGGGATTCTGTACCGGTTAGAGTCATATCGAGCACAACAGAAGATGGTTGTGGTTGTTAGAATATGTCAATGTCAAATATCTCAGTTCCAGGACATACTGCAAGAGTTCCTCAGGGTAATGTCATAGGCCCAATCATCTTCAGCTGCCCCATCAACGGGAGAGGCTGTGGCGTAGTGGTATTGTCACTGGACCAGTAACCCAGAGAACTAAGGTAATGCTTTGGGGATCTACATTGAAACCCACCACAGCAGAGAGTGGAATTTAAATTCAATATAAAATCTGGAATGAAAAGTTGAGGGCCTGATTTTACCATTTTGAGTCTAAATGCCAAATCTGGGCGTCAAATAGATCTGAGCCTGGAATCCTCTTTGCAGCGCGCCCATACGCATTTTGCCGGCTCCGATCCGATCTGCGCTATGGGCGGGGCTTGGCGTGGCGGACCGATCAGAGCTCTGAACTGCGCGTGCGCAGTTCGAAAAAAATCTGACAGAGCGCGCCCGGGCGCGAAAGAAAAAATAAAGCAGAAAGCGGAGAGAGCGGCTCTCTGACGATTATCCTCTGGTTGGGGGGTGGGGGGAGGGGGGGGAGAGAGAGGGGGGGGCGGGACCCAGATCATCCTCTGGTCGGGGGGGGTTCCGCTGCCAGTCTGCGGCCGATCGGTGGGGAGGGAGGGGGCAGGGGGGTCCACCGCCACTCTGCGGGCGACCCCTCCTCCCCACCAGAGGAACGATTCCCTCCTGCTGGAGTGGGCGTACGGCCGTGCCATCCCACAAAACCTTCAGGATGAAGCGATTCCTCGCTAAGAAGATGAAGCAGAACCAGCCGATTCCACAGTGGATCCGCATGAAAACCGGCTACAAGATCAGTACAAGTCCAAGGGGAGACACTGAGGAAGGACCAAGCTGGGCCTGTAAAGGGATACACCATCACTGGTACACTACCGGCCACAGATTACTCTTCACTGCAGGGACAAGAGAGCAGGAGAGATGGCTGTGGCCGGTAGTGTACCAGTGATGGTGTATCCCTTTACAGGCCCAGTTTGGTCCTTCTCCAGTGTCTCCTCTTGGACTTGTACTGATCTTGTAGCTGGTTTTCATGTGGATCCACTGTGGAATCGGCCGGTTCTGCTTCATCTTCTTAGCGAGGAATCGCTTCATCCTGAAGGTTTTGTGGGATGGCATGGCCGCATGTCCACTCCGGCAGGCGGGATTCGTTCCTCCGGTGGGGAGGAGGGATCACCCGCAGAGTGGCGGCGGACCCCCCTGCCCCCTCCCTCCCCACCAATCGACCGCAGACTGGCAGCGGACACCCCCCCCTCCCCCTGCAACCAGAGGATGACCTGGGTCAGAGAGCCATTGGAGGCTCTGACCCTGCTGTTCGGAAGCTGCAGCGACGACTTCAGACTTTTATTTTGCAGGTCACTTACAGCGCGGATGTGGAACGGGCCAGAAGACGGTAAAGTGGGATTTGGCGGTAGGGTTCGGCGCGCGGTTCATTAAGTTGATTTAAATGCATGCAAATGCATTTAAATCGTCAGGCCGCCCGATTCGGGCGTGGGCCGGACCCGCGCCCGAATCGGGTGTCGGTAAAGCCATGATCTGCTCGGAATCGGGTGCAGATCGCGTTACAGGCCCGACGCCCAACTTTACCACGATTTGGTAAAATCGGGCCCTGAATGATGACCATTGTTGATAGTCGTAAAAACCCATCTGGTTCACTAATGTTCTTCAGGGAAAAATATCTGCACCTCATTAACAGCACTTTCCAAACCTGTGACCTCTATCACCTTGAAGGACAAGGGTAGCTGAAGCATGAGAACACTGCAACCTGCAAGTTCCCCTCCATGCCATACACCACCCTCACTTGGAACTCTATCGCTGATTGTTCACTGTCACTGGATGAAAATCCCAAAACTCTCTCCCTAACTGCATTGTGAATGTACTGCAGTGGTGCAAGAAGATAGCTGACCACTTCCTTCTGGAGGTCAGTTAGGGATGAGCAATAAATGCTGGCCTAGCCAGCAACAGCTAGATCCCATAAATGAATACAAACAAATCAATAGCCTTCTCTCCATTGTAAGAAGAAAAGTGGGGATCTTTGCTGATGATTACACAATGTTCAGCGCCATTCACAACTTCACAGATATGGAAGTAGTCCCAGTCCATATGCAGCGAGACATTCGGGCTTGGGATGATAATTAAGAGGTAGATTTCACGCCACACAAGTGGCAGGCAATGGACATCTCCAACAAGAGAGAATTTAACCATATCCCACTGATATTCAATGGTATTGCCATCACTGAATCCCCCATTATCAACATCCTGGGGGTCACCGTTGACCAGAAACTGAACAAGACCAACCATATAAATAATCTGGTTGCATGAGCAGATCAAACATTAGGAATTCTGTGGCGAGTAACTCACCAACTGACTTCACAAAGTCTGTCCAGCATTTAAAAATCACAAGAGTATGATGGAATGCTCTCTGCTTAACGGCAGTAAGCAGCCTGCTTGATTGGATATCCATTACCTTAAGTGTTCACTCACTCCACCACCCTCGCACATTGGCTGCAGTGTGTAGCATTTGCAAAATGCACTGCAAAATCCGTGGCCTAGCACTCTGCTCCTCCTTCTGCAACTAGATCCTCACCTTCCTAACCCATAGACGGCAATCAGTAAGGATAGGTAACAACACCACCTCCAAGATTATCCTCAACGCAGGTGCCCTACAAGGCTGTATTTCTCACCATTTTTTTACAGATGCACCATAGAAACCATCCTATCAGGATGTATCACAGCTTGGTATGGCTCCTGTCCTGACCAAGACCAAGAAATTACAAAGGTTTGTGAACATAGCCCAGTCCGTCACGCAAATCAGCTTCCCATCCATTGACACCGTCTACACTTCCTGCCGCCTCGGAAAAGCAGCCAGCATAATCAAGGTCACCACATACCCCGGATGTACTCGCTTTCACCTTTTTCTGTCGGGAAACAAATACAAAAGTCTGAAAACACGTATCAACAGACTCAAGAACGGCTTCTTCCTGTTGCCATCTGACTTTTGAATGGTCCTATCGTATATTAAGCCGATCTTTCTCTTCACTCTACCTGTAACTGCAACACTATATTCTGCACCCTATCCTTCTCCCTTATATATTCTATGAACGGTATGTTTTACCTGTATAGCGTGCAAGAAACAATATTTTTCACTATCTTAATACATGTGATAAATCAAATCAAAAACATCTTATCAAGGCTCTTTCAACAACACCTTTCAAACCTGCAACTTCTACCTCCTAGAAGGACAAGGGCAGTGGATGCATGAGAATATCAGAACCTGCACTTTCCCCTCCATCCCGACTTGAAATTATTCTGCCATTCCTTCATGATTGTTGGGTCAAAATCCTGGAGCCAACAGCACTGTGGGTATATCTGCACCACCCGAGCTGCAGCAGTTCAAGACTTTGTCTTACCACCACCTTCTGAGGGGCAATCAAGGGTGAGCAATAAATCCTGGCCTAATCAGCAACACCCACATCCTGTAAAATAATTTTTAAAAATGTCACGATTACTCACATTAGGACTTTCCAGCTCTTGGTCTGCCACATTCTGTTCCTTTGGACCTTCGTCACAAAACCCGTGAACTTTTGAGGCACAAAACACTTTGCTTAATTTTATTAGCCACTGAGTCTGAAATGTTATACTTAATTCCAATTTTCCATTCTCTATGACGCTTTCTTTTATAATACTTCAATTCTGCTGAATTAAACTCTGTCTGAGATGGTCCAATGCAATGTCTCAGTGCTATCCAAACTTTCCCCAGGATATCAGGCCAGATGCAAGCCTGCCTGTGCATGTAAAACATTTAAATGTTTAGGAAATAATTAACTAATTGTAGTACCTCTGAGAACAAGAGGACTATTGCACAGAGCAGAAGACAACTTGGAGATTCCCCTGTAGGCAAATTGAGTACGATATTATCCTACTATCTGGAGGGAGTTCTTTACATAAACCTCCCATTCCAGGGGACCTTAGAATCTTAGAAAGATTCAGAAGGACCTGTCAACTTGCAGACTGGTTGATCAGTAACTCCTTTCACACAGTCCACTAAGTAAAGGACTGTGGCATTCATGATATAATGTTTGTTTTCTCATGTCTCTGAACTCATCATTGGTAAATTACATTCCATTACAGGTATCAGTCAGGAGCTTTGCTGGTGTTGCAAATCCAGTCCGTTTCCATTTTTCCATGACTTTAGTGCTTAGTATTACATATTGTAGAAGGATTAAATCTGACCACCAGATCTATTAAATGTAAAGTGGACATATTTATACCTTAGTCCCAAACACTTAGATCCATGGTAACTAAAGAACAAAGAACAGTACAGCACAGGAAACAGGCCCTTCGGCCCTCCAAGCCTGTGCCACTCCTTGGTCCAACTAGACCAATCGTTTTGTTTCCCTCCATTCCCAGGCTGCTCATGTGATTATCCAGGTAAGTCTTAAACGATGCCAGCCTGTCTGCCTCCACCACCCTACTTGGCAGCGCATTCCAGGCCCCCACCACCCTCTGTGTAAAAAACATCCCTCTAATATCTGAGTTATACTTCGCCCCTCTCACCTTGAGCCCATGACCCCTCGTGATCGTCACTTCTGAACTGGGAAAAAGCTTCCCACCGTTCACCCTATCTATCCCCCTCATAATCTTGTACACCTCAATTAGATCTCCCCTCATTCTCCATCTTTCCAGGGAGAACAACCCCAGTTTGCCCAATCTCTCCTCATAGCCAAGACCCTTCACCAGGCAACATCCTGGTAAACCTTCCCTGCACTCTCTCTAACGCCTCTACGTCCTTCTGGTAGTGCGGCGACCAGAACTGGACGCAGTACTCCAAATGTGGCCTAACCAGCGTTCTATACAGCTGCATCATCAGACTCCAGCTTTTATACTCTATACCCTGTCCTATAAAGGCAAGCAAACCATATGCCTTCTTCACCACCTTCTCCACCTGTGTTGCCACCTTCAAGGATTTGTGGACTTGCACACCTAGGTCCCTCTGTGTTTCTATACTCTTGATGACTCTGCCATTTATTGTATAACTCCTCCCTACATTATTTCTTCCAAAATGCATCACTTCGCATTTATCCGGATTAAATTCCATCTGCCACCTCTCCGCCCAATTTTCCAGCCTATCTATATCCTGCTGTATTGCCCGACAATGCTCATCGCTATCTGCAAGTCCAGCCATCTTGGTGTCATCCGCAAACTTGCTGATAACACCAGTGACACCTTCTTCCAAATCATTTATATATATCACAAATAGCAGAGGTCCCAGTACAGAGCCCTGCGGAACACCACTGGTCACAGACCTCCAGCCAGAAAAAGACCCTTCGACTGCTACCCTTTGTCTCCTATGGCCAAGCCAGTTCTCCACCCATCTAGCCACTTCTCCTTGTGTCCCATGAGCCTTAACATCCTTAACCAACCTGCCATGTGGGACTTTGTCAAATGCCTTACTGAAATCCATATAGACGACATCCACGGCCCTTCCTTCGTCAACCGTTTTTGTCACTTCCTCAAAAAACTCCACCAAATTTGTAAGGCACAACCTCCCTCTTACAAAACCATGCTGTCTGTCACTAATGAGATTGTTCCATTCTAAATGCACATACATCCTGTCGCTAAGAATCCTCTCCAACAACTTCCCGACCACGGACGTCAAGCTCACCGGCCTATAATTTCCCGGGTTATCCCTGCTATCCTTCTTAAACAACGGGACCACATTCGCTATCCTCCAATCCTCAGGGACCTCACCTGTGTCCAAAGAAGCGACAAAGATTTCTGTCAGAAGCCCAGCAATTTCATCTCTCGTCTCCCTGAGCAGTCTAGGATAGATGCCATCAGGCCCTGGGGCTTTGTCAGTTTTAATGTTCCCTAAAAAACCTAACACTTCCCTCCCTTGTAATGGAGATTTTCTCTAACGGGTCAACACCTCCCTCCGAGACACTCCTGGTTAACATGTCCCTTTCCATCATTAAAGTCATGCAGGAATGAGAAACTTCTGCCATTTAGATGTTTATTGACATTGGCATTTTGGAAATCTGCCATTTTAAATACATGTTCCAACTGCATCCAAGATATGAGGCTTCAAAAAGAAACTCAACTCTTCTGTCAGTGAGCGTGGGAACTGACTGCAGAGTTGTGATTGGATAGCAGCAAATTTGGGAGAGACAGAGCTTCTTCTCCAATTAAAGATTCTGGCTGCTCCAACTCCTTCAATCACAGGTTCCACCCCTCTCTCCTTTCCACTCTTGTTGCTCCTCCAATCCTAGATTCTGTCTCTAGAGGAGCAACAAGAGTGAGAAGGAGAGAACCTGTGATTGGAGGTCAGGGATGCAGTCATTCTGGCCAGTCCTATGAGCGAGACGTCCAGCTGTATCCTCACCAATAACTGCTAAATAACGAGACCAAGGAGAAGCAGAAAAAGGAGGAGTGAACCTCAAAGCATGGAAATTTTCCGCAAATAGAGAGGCTTGGAATAGCCTCCGGGGAATTAACAATCAGCTTTGTGACAGTCTGGACCTGTCTGGAGTCTCACATCCCTGCTTGCACCCTCCCTTCACTCCCACATGCCCCTATGCATTCTCTTCCCTCTATGCACACACTGATGAGAAACATTATATTTTATTAAGGTGAAACAATAACAACCTGACTGGGTAAACTGCAGATTAACTGACTTTCGAAAAATAATAGTCATATCTTCCTCTGTTGAATTTTATTTATGCTATCCAACGCCAGCATCTCCACATCTTGAGAGAGCAAGACAGCCTTGTGGAACTGTCCTGTGACAGTGTGTTAAAGCTGTATTTTTACAGAACTACCTAACTGACTTTTAGCTTAAAGTTACTTTGGAATGCCCAGAACTGTCCGACAAGGCAGGATAGTTTCTGTTGCCTTTTCTTACAACCTACCTTTGCGAAACTGGATTTTCAGGGCTTGTCACATTGAAGCTCAAATATCGGAATAAATTTGACATTGAACAGATTTCTGATTGAGGCTGTCATCCCTGGAACCTTACATCCAGCCTTTGACATCTGCAAAATAACATCAGCTTTCTCATTAGGTAAGCATTATCTGTTTCCACTGGTAGGCCTACTGCAGGTAATATGTGCTGTGATAAGCATGATGTATATATGAGTGTGTATCATAAACTATTAGAAATAGCTGCGTTTTTAATACCAGTTGATGCATACAGGTTTGACTCCTGTCAAATAGCATAGGCTATTTTTTTTTTAAGTTTAAAACGGCTTGCGATCGTTGTGGTCCGCAAAAACTTTTGATAATTTAGTGGTCTGCATAAAGAAAAAAGTTGGGAACCGCTGCCATAGATACTACCTTGCTTCTTATAAAATGGATGACTCTAGCTAGGTTACATGGAATTACAACTGTCTTTAATGATCTGAAAGTGTTTCCATCACCAGACTAAAGCAAGTACTTCTATATTCTTCAACCTTTTGTCAATCCTCAGCACATTGTGAACCAAAGTAACGTTTTTACTAATTTGTCTTACATACTTCGAAGTACAATCTCTGTATTTTACTGAACAGTTAAGGAATGCATGATGAATGCAGGACTAAAACTCCTTGCAGCTACTATAATTTGTTTGGATTCATCATTCTCCAACTTTTTTCCTCAAAATTTCCTTCGTCATGAAATTTCAAGGACCATGAGTACAAGGATCAACTGGGCTTGTACTCACTGGAATTTAGAACAACGAGAGGGGATCTCATAGAAACATATAAAATGCTGATGGGACTGGACAGGCTAGATGTGGGAAGAATGTTCCCGATGTTGGGAAGTCCAGAATTAGGACAGTCTAAGAATAAGGGGTATAAGCCATTCAGGACTGAGATGAGGAAGAACTTCTTCAGTCAGAGAGTTGTGAACCTGTGGAATTCTCTACCACAGAAAGCTGTTGGGGCCAGTTCATTAGATATGTTCAAGAGGGAGCTGGGCATGGCCCTTGCGGCAAAAAGGATCAAGGGGTATGGAGAGAAAGCAGGAGTGAGATACCGAAAGTGCATGATCAACCATCATCATATTGAATGGTGATGCAGGCTCGAAGGGCTGAATGGCCTACTCCTGCACCTATTTTCTATGTTTCTATGCCTCTTTGCTTTCCATAGTTCACCATGTAATGGACGTTGAATTGAGGCAACTATTAAATTGTTCTTTTTGCATTCCTGGGATTCATTCACCTATTATTTTTGTTTCAATTTTGTCTTCGATAATAGCGAGATCTGCTAAAGGTGCTTGAACCACATTCTGTCCGTCTTCGATCATTCTGTTGTATTGACGCCTACTTCCAGTAGCTGGACTATTTCAAAATCTGGAAATCATTGAACCTTCCACTCTTGGTGTCACAGAAAGAAATCACTGATTGCTTTCTCAGGAATGTTTTTAGGACAGTAAACATCTCATCCAACAGGATCTCCTTCTCTGGAAATAAAACATCGGTTCAAATAAGTTGCTTGTCCATATGAAACACCTTAGCACCCTCCACTAATTTAGATGCCAGTACTGATCCAGGAATCCCCCCAAGCTGAATGTCATCAATCTTTTATGCAATTTGTTCAAGTCCATGAAATGAGCATCTGTTTTCCAAAATCTGTCAAGTTTTGACTTGGCCTCTTAGGCATAGGTGCTCATGCTCCACTCTGACCTCAACTCATCTGGAGTCTTTCTGCAGCCTCTTCAAATTTGTGGTATCCCTTTGACTGCCTTGTTTGTGAGTTTTTTATACAGTGTGCGCACACACACACACGCACACCACCCAAGGGTGGCACAGTGGTTAGCACTGCTGCCTCACAGCGTCTGGGACCCGGGTTCGATTCCTGGCTTGGGTCACTGTCTGTGCGGTGTCTGTAGTTCTCCCTGTGTTTTTTCAATTAATTCGTGGAACATGGGTGTCACTGGCCAGCCAGCATTTATTGCTCATCCCTAGCTACCTGAGTCAACCACAGTCAACCACATTGTCTGTGTCTGCATGGGTTTCCTCCGGGTGCTCCGGTTTCCTCCCACAGTCTGAAAGACGTGCTGGTTAGGGTGCATTGGCCGTGCTAAATTCTCTCTGTGTACCCGAACAGGCACCAGAATGTGGCGACTAGGGGATTTTCACAGTAACTCCATTGCAGTGTTAATGTAAGTTTACCTGTGTCTTTGTCTAAGTTTACCCCTTGTCTTTGTCAGGCCACCAGACCACAATTGCCTCTCCTCACACTCCACCCCTCATCAAACTTCAGACCTTTGCTGCAGGGGCTGCATGAGTCCCGCTGCACACTGCTGTCCAGATAGACACTGGTGTGTGGGACCAGGGAGGTTGAAGACCCCTGTACTGAACCAAGACAGTGACACAGAAGGATCCATGGGTCTAGCAGCACAATGCTGCCCATGAAACCAGCTCGGCATGGAGTTGGAAGCAGGAACTGGTCTGTCCCAGCAGAATGATGAACAGTGCATCAGGAGCAGTGGGGTGTTGCATTCACCTTGAAGCCCAGTAAACTGAGAACCTCCTTGTGCCTGCCACTCTTCAATAATTGGGTTTGACACTGAAGTGATTTGCCCCTGATGTGACGCAAGATTGGAAAGCCTGACGGGATACTGGCAGGCAGCTGTTTTTAATGAGCATTTATGAAATGCAAATGGAAATTGCATCACCTGTCATTGGGATGACTGACCCTAAACCATTGGGAGAATTGCAATGTAATTTTACACCGGCCAGTTTCCAACTTTTCGACTCTTGCTAGGTTCTCTGTACCCACTCGCCACCAAACCCATGGGTGGATTGGGAGAATTCCACACATTGCCTCTCTGCGTCTACTCTGTCAAAAACTTCCATAATTTTTAAAGATCCCTACTATGTAACTGCTTAGTCATCTTTCGAGAGAAAACAACCACCTGTAGACCTGATCTGATAGTTATACTGTAACCTAACGTTTCTTGTATCATTCTTGTATATTAGTACCCTCTTGAGCACATCCAAGTACTTTAAATAACATTTGCACATCAGCAAAATGTTAGGTATACATATTAGGTATTGCCAGGCAACATTTTGTCAAGTAAATAAAACTTGTTGCATCAGAAAGTTGAAAACCTATAATGAAATAGCTTCAACTTATGAATGCAAAAATTGGTTTCAGTTTAGTCGCACTGTACACGAGTGGCACGGTAGCACAGTAGCACACTGCTGCTCTTAGCGCCAGGGACCCATGTTCATTTCCAGCCTCGGGTCACTGTCTGTGTGGAGTTTGCACATTCTCCCCGTGGGTTTCTTCCAGGTGCTCCAGTTTCCTCCCACAGTCCAAAGATGTGCAGGTTAGGTTGATCAGCTGTGCTAAATTGACTCTTAGTGTCAGGGGGATTCGCAGGGTAAATATGTGGGGCTACGGAGATAGGGCCTGGGTGGGATTGTTATCAGTGTAGACCCGATGGGCCGAATGGCGGCCTCCTGCACTGTAGGGATTCTATGCATGAAATGTGATAACTTTGTTAGCCATTTCCAAGTATATTCAGAATATTTAACAAATAGATAAAATGTGTGTTGTTTGCTGGCTAAGGAACCATCTAAATTGCCCTAATAATATTATTCAGTTAGGGATATGTGTCGGGTCGATATAAATCTGATTTTACTTCTATAAATGCAAGTCTCTTTTTCTTCTCCAAACAGACCATAGGAAGGGATCATTAAAGTAGTTTTAATTTAAAGCTCGGTGCTTAAGTTAGGTAATGTTTATTCATTGTTAATTAGGAAATAAATCTTGATAGAATTTTTAACATGTTTTTTCCTCTTTCAGGCATCCATTCCAGGGGCAGTACAATGTTTCGGATGTCAAGCTAAGATTGTCACAGTGAGTACTGTGGAAATTTGGATACTTATCTTCAAAATTATAAATTTAGTTACCAGTTCTGAAGAAAGAAAATACTTCCTCAATTATTGACAACCCTCACATAAAATAGAAGGGTATTGTTCAAACCATTGTGGGGGAAGGCAGAAGAACCATTCAAAACATTCATTCTACACAACACCTTTGCATAAGAAAGAATAAAGAAAGAACAAAGAACAGTACAGCACATGAACAGGCCATTTGGCCTCCCAAGCCCATGCCAATGATGATGTCCTCACTAAACTTTTTTAAAAAACCTTCTGCCCTTACGTGGTCCGTATCCCTCTATTCCCTCCAAAAGCCGTTTGAATGTTGCTAATGTGCCTGCTTCCACCACCACCTCTGGCAGCGTTCCGGGCATCCACCATTCTCTGCATGAAAAGCTTCAACCGTACATCTCAAAGTTTCCCCCTCTCACCTTGAACCTGTGCCCCCTTGTAATTGACTCTTCCACCCTGGGAAAAAGCCTCTTACTATCCACCCTGTTTATGCCCCTTATAATTTTGCAGACCTCTATCAGATCTCCTATCATTCTTGAACATTTCACCAATGTAGGTGTAAACTACATATGACATCTCACATAAACAATTTGACAGCACTATCCAAAGCAAAACTTGGATTGTGTATACGTACCTGGGTGACATTTATTCTTCAACAAACATGCATAAAATATTATCCTGTCATTTATCATATTTTTCATTGGACCTTTGCACAAACTAGTAATCACATTTTCTCTATTATACAATGGTGGCTACACTCCAAAATTACTTAATTGGCCATGAAATTCTTTAAAGATGTCATGTGACAGTCATAAAAGAATACAAACTTGTTCTTCCAGTGCTTTTTTTCCCTATAATCAGGCTATGCTTTCTCGCAGGAGAAGTTTAATCATTTCATTTAGATATAGAACATAGAACATTACAGCACAGAACAGGCCCTTCGGCCCACGATGTTGTGCCGACCTTCATCTGAAACCAAGATCAAGCTATCCCACTCCCTACCATCCTGGTGTGCTCCATGTGCCTATCCAATAACCGCTTAAATGTTCCTAAAGTGTCTGACTCCACTATCACTGCAGGCAGTCCATTCCACACCCCAACCACTCTCTGCGTGAAGAACCTACCTCTGATATCCTTCCTATATCTCCCGCCATGAACCCTATAGTTATGCCCCCTTGTAATAGCTCCATCCACCCGAGGAAATAGTCTTTGAACGTTCACTCGATCTATCCCCTTCATCATTTTATAAACCTCTATTAAGTCTCCCCTCAATCTCCTCCGCTCCAGAGAGAACAGCCCCAGCTCCCTCAACCTTTCCTCATAAGACCGACACTCCAAACCAGGCAGCATCCTACGCTTGGTCCTAATTTAACACACACAATGTTAATGTCTGAAAAGTATTGGAAGGATGAGGCTAAAGGGATATAGCAAATTGTTATAAAACACACAAGATGTGTTTAGATGGAAATTCTACACATCTCCTTGACTTACAGGATGTTAGAAAGGAAGTCCATTTTGGAATCTCCTATCATGATTTATCCGGGCTACAATGTTTGTAATACATGTAATTAGAAAATTATCCTAAGATGCTTCAGAGACAAGTCAGGGGAAAAAAAATAGATCATGAACCAAGTAAAAGGTAGAATAATGGCTAACACATTTCTGAAAGAGTGAATTTTAAGGAAAATTTAAAACAAGAGTGGGAGAGCGGGTTGGAGAGGTGCAGGGGGAGCTAATTATAAAGAATGGGGCCTAGGTGGCTGAAGGCAGAAACAGATGGATAAAAATTGTCTGTTCCATTCAGTCTTTCACAATTGTGATACCTTAGGCCAAATCTTCTGCTCTCCAGTTTGTTGGAGACTGGGCATATGATTGAAATGCAAGTCAGGATCCTCTGGAAATCGCAATCTGTGGACCTATATGGGAATTTCCCAGGAAATTTCACCACCTGATGAGTAATTCTCCTGCTTCCTGGGACTCTGAGAATATCTGAGAGTCAGAGATTTGGGAGAGATCTGATGTACTTAGCTGGATGATTAGCCAGAAGATGTTAGACAGATTAAAGCCTGGTCTAACTGCTGGGTAATTCCAAAATAACCCCCCAGTTGCTTATTCGATTCCCCCAGCTGCCTCAGCTAGCTCTTGACAACCCTTCCCACTAACCTCTAACCCCCAGACCATCCCTTCTGATTATCTCAATTCCATCCCCCACCTCCAACATCCCAACGAGACCTCCCAACCATCGGGGTATCCTTTCGACCTTACTATCCAACTCGGCTACCTCACCACCCCAACTCTGTCTTACCCACCTTGTCCATTTACCCATTTCACCCATCTATTCACCCATGATCATCAGGGAGATGCAGAAAAACAAAAACTCTGTTAGGGAATTGCATATGTTAGGCCAGAAATTGAGTATTTTGGGGAGGCAGGTGTAATACTGTAGAGGTTACAGGGATAGGAGGGGTATGGCTACAGTCATTCATAGTTTGAGGGTTTGGAAGCCAATGTAAACCATTGAGGTTTATGGTAAAGGGTGAGTCTTGGTTGGCAGTAGGTACAGACAGCGATACATGTGGAAACTGATTCCGTATCTATTAATGCTGTTCCCAGTGGGCAACATGTAGTTGAAGAGGAGGAGCAAGCCATATATGGATCCTTGGGGGTTGCTTAGTTGACCTTGGAATGGTTGGCAGGAGTGGAATCAAGCAAAGATAAGTTCACTAAAAAGGGCAAGAGTGAGATGTTGTAGGAGAGCCCAAGGAAACAAAAAGAGTAAAATATCATTTCCTTTAGTAAAGGCTATTTTGGTGCTATGGGAGGTGCTTTTTCGATGAAATGAGCGAAAGTCTGGGATGCTTTAGGGATTTTACAAACATTCAAACATACAAATTCGGAGAAAGAGTAGGCCATTTGACCCTCGAGCCTTCTCTGCCATTTGATAAGATCATTGCTAATCTAATTCTGCCCTCTACACCCTTTG
Organism: Mustelus asterias; assembly: GCF_964213995.1. Classification (NCBI taxonomy): domain Eukaryota; kingdom Metazoa; phylum Chordata; class Chondrichthyes; order Carcharhiniformes; family Triakidae; genus Mustelus; species Mustelus asterias. Next base: position 141,644,325 of record NC_135807.1, on the reverse strand, counting down.
ATTCTTTTGTCAGTCAAGAATCTACCTCAACATTAAAAATATTCAATGACCTTACCTGCTCCACTACTTTCTAGGGAAGAGACTTCCACAGTAAAACGACCTCCGAGAGAAAATATACTCTCACCTCTGTTTTCAGTGGGAGACCCTTATTTTTAAACTTTATTTCCTTATTCTAGTCTCCTCCATAAGGGAAAACATCATTTCACGTTCACCCTGTCAAGTCCCCTCAGGATCTTGTTCTTCTAAACTCCAGTGGATACAATTCCAACCTTTCCCCACAAGGTAACCCCTTCATCCCGGGAATCAGCCAAGTGAACCTGCTCTGCACTACTAATGCAATGACATTTCTTAAATAAGGAAATCAAAATTGTATACAGTAATCCAGTGTGATTTCACGACACCCTGTACAACTGTGGCAAAACCTCCCTTTGCGTTTCATTCCCTCGCAAAAAATTACAGCATTCCATTTGCCTTCCTAATCACTTGTACCTGCATATTAATTATTTTGTGATTCACGCACCAGGACACCCAGATCCCTCTGTACCACAAAGTTTGGCGATCTTTCTCTATTTAAATGACATTCTGCCTTTAACTCTGAAAAGTGTGAGGTGATACACTTTGAAGGAGTAATTTGACAAGGGAGTACTCAATGAATGGTAGGACACTAGGAAGTTTTGTGGAACAAAGGGACCTTGGTGTGTTTGTCCACAGATTACTGAAAGCGGAAGGGCATGTTAGTAGGGTGGTGAAAAAGGCATACGGGACACTTGTCTTTATCAATCAACGGCATTGATTACAAAAGCAGAGAAGCCATGTTGGAGTTGTATAGAACTTTGGTGAGGCCACAGCTAGAGTATTGTGTGCGATTCATGTCACAACATTATTGGAAGGATGTGATTGTACTGGAGGGGGTGCAGAGGAGATTCACCAGGATGCTGCCTGGGCTGGAACCTTTAAGTTATGAAGCGAGATTGGGTAGGCTTGGGTTGTTTTCATTGGAACAGAGAAGACTAAGAGATGACCTGATCGAGGTGCTCAAGATTATGAGGGACATGGACAGAGCAGATAAGGAGCAGCTGTTCCCCTTAGTTGAAGGGTCAGTTACAAGAGGACGTAGGCTCAAGGTGAGGGGCAGGTGGTTTAGTGGGGATGAGAGGAAAAATATTTTCACCCAGAGGGTGGTGATAGTCTGGAATGCGCTGCCTGGGAGGATGGTGGTGGCGGGTCAGTATTTAATGGGAATTTAGGGGATGTGTCCTGTTTAAGGACAAGCTCAGAGACAGCACAGGAAGAGACTTGAGAGAAATCAGGGAGTGATAGGTTTAGAACTTGGCTAGGGAATAAGGCATATGGCATGCTTGCCTTTATAGGACGGGGCATAGAGTATAAAAGTTGGGGTCTGATGTTGCAGATGTATAGAACGTTGGTTTGGCCGCATTTGAAATACTGCGCCCAGTTCTGGTCGCCACACTACCAGAAGGACGTGGAGGCTTTAGAGAGAGTGCAGAGGAGGTTTACCAGGATGTTGCCTGGTATGGAAGGGCTTAGTTATGAGGAGAGATTGGGTAAACTGGGGTTGTTCTCCCTGGAAAGACGGAGGATGAGGGGTGACCTCAAAATTATGAAAGGCATAAATAGGGTGAACGGTGGGAAGCTTTTTCCCAGGTCGGTGGTGACGTTCACGAGAGGTCGTAGGTTCAAGGTGAGGGCGGGGAGGTTTAACACGGATATCAGAAGGACGTATTTTACACAGAGGGTGGTGGGGGCCTGGAATGCACTGCCAAGCAAGGTGGTGGAGGCGGACACACTAGGAACATTTAAGACTTATCTAGATAGCCACATGAACAGAGTGGGAATGGAGGGATACAAAAGAATGGTCTAGTTTGGACCTGGGAGCGGCGGGGGCTTGGAGGGCCGAAGGGCCTGTTCCTGTGCTGCATTGTTCTTTGTGTAAAGGCCTGATTATATTTAGTATATATATTCAAATGGGGATCCCAACGTTGAACGTCAGGGTGCCCATTATGTCATTGGCAGCTGGTGGGAGACAATCTCAATACAAAATTCCGCTGGCATAAAACACGTTTTGGGACTCCCGCGGGATCTTCCGCTCCCACCACCAATTCTGAACCCAAAAATTGAAGCAAAAAATCCCCCCCAGTAATTTGTGATTTACTTTCCCATTTATCAAGAAGGAGATGGTATCGGCTATCTTAAAAAGCATTAAAGTAGATAAGTCCCCAGGGCCTGATGGGATCATCCCCAGAATACTGAGGGAGGCAAGGGTGGAAATTACTGGGGCCTTGACAAAAATCATTGTATCCTCATTGGCTACAGGTGATGTTCCAGGAGACTGGAAGTTAGCCAATGTCGTTCCATTGTTTAACAAGGGCAGCAGGGATAATCCAGGAAATTTACAGGCCGGTGAGTCAGTGGTGGGGAAATTATTGGAAAAGATTCTTAGGGCCAGGATTTACTTGCATTTGGAAACAAATGGACTTATTAGTGAGAGCATGGTTTTGTGAAGGGGATGTTGGGCCTCACTAACTTGATCGAGTTTTTCGAGGAAGTGACAAAGATGATGGATGAGGGAAAATCAGTGGATGGTGTCTACATGGACTTCAGTAAAGCCTTTGACAGGGGTACTTCATGGTAAGACTGGTACAAAAGGTGAAGTCACACAGGATCAGAGGAGAGCTGGCAAGATGGATACAGAACTGGCTTGGCGATGGAAGACAGAAGGTAGCAGTAAAGGGATGCTTTTCTGAATGGAAGGCTGTGACTAGTGGTGTTCATGTGGCGATGCCGGCGTTGGACTGGCTTTTGCTACCAAATAAACCTGTTGGACTTTAACCTGGTGTTGTTAGACTTCTTACCAGTGGTGTTCCACAGGGATCAGTTCTGGGACCTTTGTTGTTCATATAAATGATTTGGAGGAAAATGTAGCCTGTCTGTTTAGCAGATGACACAAAAATTGGTGGAGTTGCAGATAATGAAGAGGATTGTCAAGAGGATACAGCAAGATATAGACCGGTTGGAGACTTGCGTGGAGAAATGGCAGATGGAGTTTAATCCAGACAAGTGTGGGATAATGCATTTTGGAAGGTCCAATGCATGTAGGAATTATACAGTAAATGGTACAACCCTTAAGAGTATTGACAGGCAGAGAGATCTGGGTGTACATATCCACCGATCACTGCAAGTGGCAATAGGTAAGGTCAAGAAGGCATACAACATGCTTGCATTCATCAGTTGGGGCACTGAGTATAAAAATTGGCAGATTAGTTAGGCCTCATTTAGAATATTGGGTACAATTCTGGCCACATTACCAGAAGGAAATGAAGAGAGGGTACAGAAGAGGTTTACCAGGCTGTTGCCTGGTCTGGCGGGTATTAACTATGAGGAGAGGTTGGATAAACTCGGTTTGTTTGCACTGGAACGATGGAAGTTGAGGGGGTGACCTGATAAAGGTTTACAAGATTATGAGAGGCATGGACAGAGTGGATTGTCAGATACTCTAGGGGACATAGGTTTAAGGTACATGGGGGAAAGTTTAGAGGAGATGTGCAAGGCAAGTTTTTTTACACTGACGGTGGTAAATGTCTGGAACGTGCTGCCTGGGGAGATGGTGGGAGCAGGTACGAAAAGTGGCATTTAAGGGGCAACTAGACAAATACATGAATAGGATGGGAATGGAAGGACACGGACTCCGTAAGTGCATATGGTTTTAGTTTAGGCAGGCATCATGATCAGCGCAGGCTTAGAGGGCCGAAAGGCCTGATCCTGTGCTGTACTTTTTTTTGTTCTTTGTTCATAGAATCATAGAAACTCTGCAGTGTAGAAGGAAGCCATTTGGTCCATTGAGCCTGCACCGACAACAATCCCACTCAGGCCCCATCCCCATAACCCCATGCATATACCCAAACTAGTCCCTCTGACATTAAGGGGCAATTTAGCATGGCCAATCAACTTAACCCGCACATCTTTGGCATGTGGGAGGAAACCAGAGCACCCGGAGGAAACCCATGCAGACCTGGGGAGAACTTACAACCTCCACACAGACAGTGACCCGAGGCTGGAGTTGAACCTGTGGGCCCCTGGTGCTGTGAGGCAGCAATGTCAACCACTGTGCCACCATGTTGCCATTCTTTCCTAATTTTACTGTCTGCAAATAAATCTCTCACAACTTTGGAAATTTCACATTTTTAAAATTAATTCATGGGATGTGGACGCCACTGGCTAGGCCAGCATTTGTGGTCCATCCCTAATTGCGCTAAAGATGGTAGTGAATTGCCTTCTTGAATCACAGTAGCCCATGTAATGCAGAGGGCAGATTATGCCCATAAATTACATTATAACCATGTGATTAATTTCAGGACAAGTAATTTTATTTGATTTGACTAATCCTATTTTCCTGCACTTGTCCCATATTCATGAATGTTATATTTCAAGGGCTCATCCAAATATTTTTTAAAGGTTGTAAGGTTTCCAGCTTCCACCACCTTCCCAGGTAGTGCATTCCAGATTCCCACCACCCTGAGTGAAAAAGGTTTTCCTCAAATCCCCCCTTGTGCCCCTTACCTTAAAACTATGCCCCCTCGTGATTGACCCCTCAACCAAGGGGAACAGCTGCTCCCAAATCACCCTGTCTGACCTCCTCATAATCTTATACACCTCAATCATGTCCCCACTCAGTCTTCTCTGCTCTGATGAAAACAATCCAAGCCTAACCATTTATAGCTCAAATGCTCCATCCCAGACAACTTCCTGTGAACCTCCTCTGTACCCCCTCTAGTGCAATCACATCCTTCCTACAGTGAGGTGACCAGAACTGCACGCAGTACTCCAGCTGTGGCCTAACCAACGCTCTCTACAACTCCAACATTTCCTCCTTGCTCTTATATTCTATACCATGACTGATGAAAGCAAGTGTCCCATTTGCCTTCTTAACTCCTATTCCCATGCTCTGCTGCCTTGAGGAGTCTGTGAATAATTACCCCAAGATCAATCTGTTCCACTGATCCTATCCAATGTCCTGCTATTTATTAAGGATAGGCAACAACATCTCCTCCATGATCATCCTCAACACTGGTGCCCCACAAGGCTGTGTTCTCAGCCCTTTACTCCTTATACACCTATGACTGGCCAAATTTCCCTCCAACTCGATTTTCAAGTTTGCTGATGACACCACCATAGTGGGTCGGATCTCAAACGATGACGAGACAGAGTACAGGAATGAGATAGAGAAACTGGTGTGACGACAATAATCTCTCCCTCAATGTCAGCAAAACGAAGGAGATAGATAGTCATCAACTTCAGGAAGCATAGTAGAGAACATACCCCTGTCTACAGGATTAAGGAGAATTCTAAGGCATTTTATACATACGTTAGGAACAAGAGCGTTGTTAGGGAAAGAATCGGACCTCTCAGGGATAAAGGAGGGGAATTATGTTTAGAACCAAAGGAAGTAGGAGAGATCCTAAACAAATACTTTGCATCAGTATTCGCAAAGGAGAGGGACATGTTGATTGGTAGTGTCTCAGAGAGATGTGTTGACCCGTTAGAAAAAATCTCAATTACAAGGGAGGAACTGTTAGGAAACATTAAGACAGACAAATCCCCAGGGCCAGATGGCATCTATCCTAGACTCAGGGAGGCAAGAGATGAAATTGCTGGGCCTCTAACAGAAATCTTTGTCTCGTCACTGGACACAGGTGAGGCCCCAGAGGATTGGAGGATAGCAAATGTGGTCCCGTTATTTAAGAAGGGTAGCAAGGATAACCCGGGTAATTATGGGCCGGTGAGCTTGACGTCTGTGGTAGGGCAATTGTCGGAGAAGATTCTTAGAGATAGGATATATGCGCATTTAGAACTGAATAATCTCATTAGCGATACAGACAGCGTGGTTTTGTACAAGGGAGGTCATGCCTCACAAATTTGGTTGAGTTTTTTGAGGAGGTGACAAAAACGATTGACGAGGGAAGGGCCGTGGATGTCGTCTATATGGATTTTAGTAAAGCGTTTGACAAGGTCCCTCATGGCAGGCTAATGCAAAAGGTTAAATCTCACGGGATAAAAGGTGAGCTAGCTAGATGGGTGGAGAACTGGATTAGCCATAGAAGACAGAGGGTAACAGCGGAGGGGTCTTTTTCCGGTTGGAGGTCTGTGACTAGTGGTGTTCCGCAGGGCTCTGTACTGGGACCTCTGCTGTTTGTGATATATATATAAATGATTTGGAGGAAGATGTAGCTGGTGTGATCAGTAACTTTGCGGACGACACAAAGATTGCTGGAGTTGCGGATAGTGATGAACATTGTCAGAGAATACAGCAGGATATAGATAGGCTGGAACATTGGGCGGAGAAATGGCAGATGGAATTTAATCCAGATAAATGCGAAGTGATGCATTTCGGTAGATCTAATGTAAGGGGGAGCTATACAATAAATGGCAGAACCATCAGGAGTATAGACACACAGAGGGACCTGGGTGTACAAGTCCACAGATCCTTAAAGGTGGCAGCACAGGCGGAGAGGGTGGTCAAGAAGGCATATGGCATGCTGGCCTTTATTGGACGGGGCATAGAACATAAAAGTTGGCATATGATGTTGCAGCTGTACAGAACATTGGTTAGGCCACATTTGGAATACTGCGTCCAGTTCTGGTCGCCACACTACCAGAAGGACGTGGAGGCTTTGGAGAGAGTACAGAAAAGGTTTACCAGGATGTTGCCTGGTATGGAGGGTCTCAGCTATGAGGAGAGATTGGGTAAACTGGGGTTGTTCTCCCTGGAAAGATGGAGGATGAGGGGCGACCTAATAGAGGTGTATAAAATTATGAAGGGCATAGATAGGGTGAACAGTGGGAAGCTTTTTCCCAGGTTGGAGGTGACGAACTCAAGGGGTCATGGGTTCAAGGTGAGGGGGGCAAGGTTCAACACAGGTGTCGGGGACGTATTTTACACAGAGGGTGGTGGGGGCTGGAATGCATTGCCAAGCAAGGTGATTGAGGCGGACACGCTGGGATCGTTTAAGACTTATCTAGATAGCCACATGAATGGAATGGGAATAGAGGGATACAAACGAATGGTCTAGTTGGGCACGTGAGCGGCGCAGGCTTGGAGGGCCGAAGGGCCTGTTCCTGTGCTGTATTGTTCTTTGTTCATCAATGGGGCCGAAGTAGAAATGGTCGAGAGCTTCACGTTTTTAGATGTCCAGATCACCAACAACCTACGTTGGGCCTTTCATGCTGACACTATAGTTAAGAAAGCCCACCAACGCCTCTATTTCTCAGAAGACTAAGGAAATTTAGCATGTCCAGTACAACTCTCACCAACCTTTACAGATGCACCATTAAAAGCATTCTTTCTGGTCGTATCACACCTTAGTATGGCTCCTGTTCTTCCAAGACCGCAAGAAACTACAAAGGATCGTGAATGAAGCCCAGTCCATCACTCAAACCAGCCTCCCAGCCATTGACTCTGTCTACACTTCCCACTGCCTTGGAAAAGCAGCCAACATAATTAAGGACCCTGGACATAATTACGCATCCTGGACATTCTCTCTTCCACCATCTTCTGTCGGGAAAAAGATACAAAAGTCTGAGGACACATACCAACCGACTCAAGAACAGCTTCTTCCCTGCTGCTGTCAGACTTCTGAATGGACCTACCTTGCATTAAGTTGATCTTTCTTTATACCCTAGCTATGACTAACACTACATTCTGCACTCTCTCCTTTATGTACGGTAATGCTTTGTCTGTACAGCGTGCAAGAAACAATACTTTTTACTGTATACTAATACATGATTCAATAATAAATCTTGTTTCTTCTTCCAAAGTGTATCACCTCACACTTATCAGGGTTCAATACCATCTGCCATTGTTCTGCCCATCTGACCAACACATCTATATCTTCCCGTAACTTACAACCATCTTTTTCACTATTAACCACCTGATCAATCTTGGTGTTATCAGCAAACTTGATTAACACCCCTCCCACATTTTCATCTATATCTTTTCTGTACATAACAAGCAATAAGGATCCTTGTATTATCCCTTATGGTACACTGTTGGACACCAGCCTCCAGTCACTTGGATAGCCTCCTACCACTACCCTTTGTGTCCATTACTAAGTCAGTTTCTGATCCATCTTGCCAAGTTCCCCGAGTTCCATGTGCTTTAACCTTCATTGCAAAAGGATTTGCGTATAGGAATAGGGATGTTTTACTGCAATTATACAAGGTGTTGGTAAGGCCACAGTGAGGGCTTGATTTTACCATTTTCACTCTAAGTGCCGAATCTGGGCGTAATGCAGATCCGATTTAGAAATCTGCTTTCAGGCGCCCCCATACGCACTCAGCCATCTCCAGTCCCATTCGCGCTATGGGTGGGGCTTAGCGCAGCCGAAACGATCGGAGCTCTGAACTGCGCATGCGTAGTTAGAAAGAAATTTGAAAAAGCGCACCCGTTTCAGATCGCTCTCGGGCTGTAGAAAGCAGGGAAAGCGGCCCGGGAGCGAAAAGTGGGAGTGAGGGTGTATCTCAGGGTGGGGGGGGGGGGGTGCAAATAGATCTCTGGTGGAGGGGCAGGGGGGTCTGCTGCCACTCTGCAGGCGAACAGTGGGGGGGGAGGGGGGCAGGGGTGACGATCAGTCTGGGTAGTTGGGGGGTGGATAAGGGGGACACACACACATCACTGCCCCCTCCCCCCCCCACCATTCACCCGCAGAGTGGCAGTGGACCCCCTTGCCCCCCCCACCAGAGATCCATCTGCCCCCCCCCACCAGAGATACAAATTACCCGCCTCCTTCCTCTCTCTCTTCCCCCCGCCCCCCCCCCCTCCCCAACAAGACAACGATCTGGCCTCACTCTTTCTCCCCCCCCCCCCCCCAAGACGATGATCTGGCTCACTCTCTCCTCTCTCTCCCCCCCCCCCCCCCCCCCATACAACGATATGGCTCACTCTCTCTTCTCTCCCCCTCTCCTCTCCCCCCCCCCCCCCCCCATACAACGATCTGGCTCACTCAGCCCCCCCCCCCCTCCCCCTCCAAGAGAATGGTGGCCTCACTCCCCCTCCCCTACAGAGGAACATCTGACCCACCTCCTCCTCTTCCCCCCCCCCCCCCCCAGACAACGATCAGCCTGCCCCCCCACCACCAGACAACGATCGGCCCTCTCTCCCCCCCTCCCCGGCTCCAGAGATGCATCTGACCTGCCTCCTCCACCCCCGCCCCCCCCCCCCCCCCCCAACGGTCTGACCTCATTCCCCTTCTCCCTCCCTCCAAACAGAGTATGATGTGACCTGCCTCCCTCCTTCCCCCCCCCCCCACCACTGATCTGAGCCAGAGAGCCGTTGGAAGCTCTGAACGTGCTCTTCAGAAGCTGGAGCACCCAACTCAGACTTTTATTTAGCAGCTCCCTAAAAGCGCGGTGAATGTGATGGAATTCACTGCCACAGAAAGTAGTTGAGACCAAAACGTTATGTGATTTCAAGAAGAAATTAGATATAGCTCTTGTGGCTCCAAGGGATGTGGGGGCGGGGAAGGTAGGATCAGGATATTTAGTTTGATGATCAGCCATAATCAAAATGAATGATGGAGCAAGCTCGTAGGGCCAAATGGTCTACTCCTATTTTCTGTTTCTCAGTCAGCCTCCCATGTGGGACCTTATCAAAAGCTTTGCTAAAATCTTCTCTGAAATAAACTACATCAACTGAGCTTCCCTCATCTACACACTATCACATTTTCAAAGAATTCTCTTTTAAATGGGCAACCTATTAATAATGGAAAACAAGGAAATGGCAGATACTTGGAATAAGGATTTTGTATCTGTATTCACAGTAGAAGACACACAAAGCATCCCAAAACTAGGGGGGGAAAATCAAGAAGCCAAAGAAAGAGAAAAACTTGGTGATCATGGTCACTAGAGAAAAAGTACTAGTAAAATTAATAGGGCTGAACGCTGACTTGTCCCCCTGCATCCTCAGGACTTGAAGGATGTCGCTCCAGGGATAGTGGATGTTGTGGTTGTAATCTTCCAAAATTCCAGATTCTGGAAAGGTCCCAGCAAATTGGAAAACTGCAAATGTATTCAAGAAAGGAGGGAGACTAAAGAGAAGAAGGTTAAGAGGTGACTTAATAGAGGCATACAAGATGATCAGAGGATTAGATAGGGTGGATAGTGAGAGCCTTTTTCCTCGGATGGTGATGGCTAACATGAGGGGACATAGCTTTAAATTGAGGGGTGAGAGATATAGGACAGATGTTAGAGATAGGTTCTTTACTCAGAGAGTAGTAAGGGCGTGGAATGCCCTGCCTGCAGCAGTAGTGGACTCGTCAACATTAAGAACATTCAAATGGTTATTGGATAAACATATGGATGATATTGGAATAGTGTAGATTAGAGGGGCTTTAGATTGGTTCCACTGGTCGGCGCAACATCGAGGGCTGAAGGGCCTGTACTGCACTGTAATGTTCTATGTTCTATGACTGAAACCAAGAAACTATAGGCCATTGGGAAAATACTAGAATCAATTATTGAGGAGGTAGTAGAACATTTGGAAAATCATAATGCAATCTGAGTCACTCTGCTTTTGTGGAAGAGAATTTTGTTTGACAAATTTATTAGTTATTTGAGGATGTAACAGGGTGGATAAAGAGAGCCAGTAGATGTTGTCATGGTTGCCAAGCCTGGAACTTTTTTGAAGACAGCCCCTTAATGAAAAGGAAGGAAACCGAGTTTTTCCGTTTTTAGAGAAACCAAAACTTCTGGGCAGACTGAAACGTGGTCGGTCTATATAAAGGGAAACAGTAGATTACCTTTATAGAGACTCAAGTGGATTCAAGACATTTAACTATCTCTCTCTGCATAGATGCTGCCAGACCTGCTGAAATCTTCCAGCATTTGCGGTTTTTATTTCAGATTTTCAGCATCCCCAGTATTTTAGTTTTATTTTAGGCAACTTGCTCATATCATTATGGGAACAAAATTAGCAAGTTTTAATAAATTTAATATTTAATAAATATTTTAAAAGGGCAATGTCTACAAGAGAGTTTCTGATTATTCTTTAGAGGTGCAACAGAATCATTTTATATTTGGAGATTAGTTTAATAAAGGAAAATAATAAAATGCTGATATTGTGGGATGTTCATACTTAGAATGGATGATCGGAGCAATTTAATTTGAAGAATGAAGCTTTCTGTATTTTCATTTGATTTGCAGCAGTATTTGTTTCTGGAATCCTTGAGACATAATCCTATCTAAAATTGTAAGTGCACTAATACAGCTTTTAATGGCTGCTGTATTGAAATTTGAAAACCAATGTTGAAAGTAGTTCTGAAAATGATGCTGTCTGAGTAACAGTCATCATTCCTGTATGCCATACAAACCTGACAACGTTCCAATCACTTAGTAATAGACAATGAAGGTCCATCACTGTGTTTCTTTGCTTCAGTTCTGTGCAGAATAGTGAACGTGGGAAGAAACTTGGCAATGCAATGATCTCCACGAGCCGCAGTATGGTACAGACAGGAAAAGCAGTCGGTAAGATAAAGCATTGCTTGTGGTATACTAACTGCTTTTTATCCAACTTCCTTTCCTGGTCCTCATTGCTATTTTTATGTTGTATATATTCACTCAAACCTACAAATGGAGTGTTGATCACTGGCCTCCCAAGCAGATGCAGTTTTTTTGTAGTTATTAAAATATAATGGTGTCATGCACATTCCATTCATTTGTCTTTAATTTAAATTAAACTTTTTCAGCTTCACAGCAAGTACTTTCACCCTATATCCTACTGCTATAGGGTTATGGCATCAAATACGTGACCATTTTATGCTGCTGTTTTGGAACTTATTCTGTGCCCAAGTGCCAAAAGCCAAAAAACAGAATAATTAATAAAGCATTGAACCCCTTTCAGTAAATAGACAGTTGAAGTTTTAGTTGCTTTGTAAAGACACGGGTTGTCAAGTGTTCTCCAATTTCCCATGTACAACACTCGGCCTTTTGGCTAAGATGCAAATGAGATCAAGCCTTGGAGGAGGAGCTATGCCTACTCCAATCAGCTTAGACCATGTAGATCAAGCCCAAGACAGGAGGGAGAGCCCTGTCTTGTCAGCTTGGATCGGGAATGTCTCAACTTGTTGAGACTCTGAATTGGACTAAAAATACAAAACAAAACACTCCCTTTTCTAACTAAAACAAGTTGAACATTTTGTCAGTCACAAGAAAAGGTGCATACAACTGAATATAGCTCAGCTTTTCCTAACCTGGTTTTGATGGTTAACTATACCATGAATATATAACTGCAAGATCACCTCGTTTTACTTTTTATTCTACAAATAAATACAACAGATGCTTAATATGTGCAGCTGGTCTGTCACATCTGTTGACAAGAAAGATTGCAATGTTTTGGCTATGCGCTTTTCATTAGGACTAAGCGGTGACGTCATGTTTTTTTCTCTCTCAATACTGATTCACTTGCTGTGCATTTACAAATTTTATTTTTAATTCTTGCACATTTAAGTACAAAAAATATTTACATGTGCATAATTGGCCTGAAAGACATAAGCAAGTCACATGTCCTGAGTATGTGAATTGGTAAAGATCAGATAAAACAAAGAAAATTACAGCACAGGAACAGGCCCTTCAGCCCGCCAAGCCTGCACCGGCCATGCTGCCCGACTGAACTAAAGCCCTCACCCTTCCGGGAACCATATCCCTCTATTCTCATCCTATTCATGTATTTGTCAAGACGCCCCTTGGAAGCCATTACTGTATCCGCTTCCACTACCTCCCATGGCAGCGAGTTCCAGGCACCCATCACCCTCTGTGTAAAAAAGAATCTGCCTCCTATATCTCCTTTAAACATTGCTTTAAACCTGTACCCCCTAGTAATTGACTCTTCCACCCTGGGAAAAAGCTTCTGACTATCCACTCTGTCCATGCCCATCAACCTCTGTCGTTCCAGTGAGATCTGCCAAAATTGTTTTTTCAATCATTTTTTTATTGCTTCTTATTACAGGTCAGTCTGTAGGAGGGGCACTCACAAGCGCCAAATCTGCTATGACTTCTTGGTTTTCTACCTTCAATCAACAGCCCACAATGACGTACTCTGAGAGACAAACTGGGAAGCACTGATCACATCAGAAGTGTATTGCATGCACTGGCTATTCCAAATATTGTGTAGTGAGCTGGAACTCATCAATAACCATTCCTTTAATTAATAAATCAAACTCTGTATCCAATTTCCAGTGCTGGATAATGATGAGACAGATCAATGTTTATGCATCTCATGTATATAGTTCCAAAATGAAACCAACTGAGTTTTCACTATTGAATGCTTGCTGATTAAATGTTAGAACATGTTGTGTATTTTGGGGCATGCTCAATTGTTTCACTGCAACCAACACCTAATTGTTACAGTAGTCATATTTTGTCCTTAGATTTTATGTCAAAACAATAGTGGGCCATGGATGAATGTATAAACTAAATTCTTCCCCCTCCAAGTTTAAAATTAATATTTCAGCATGAAACAGTAAACCGTTTACATTTTTCAACTTTGGAATAAACTATTGGTAGATTCTACCAATTATGGTTTAATAACCATAATGACTAAAATGAGTATTAGCTCTTTTTAATTAGAACATTGCCTTTATATATCTCAATTTTTAAGCAAATAGTAAAATATTCCAATAAGAAATAACTGTGCTTCACATTGTTTCAATATGAACAGGTTGTGTTAAAAGACTCTCACCCAACCCAGGAATGCAACATTAATATCATGAAAACTGAACACTAATATTTTTAATCCTTGTGTTTGTAATGTTCATTCACTTGTCATAAACTTTAGCAAATCAAATGAATGTGCAATAGCTTGTAACATTCTCATTTTAGAATGCTGTATTCATTAATTGTAATAAGCTTTCCAAAAGTCACGTTCCAGGAATTTTTTTTTGTTATAAGCCATTCTGAGCATGTTATTTTCCTGTATTTAATGTGAAGTTGGTTGGCAATTGTGAAATAGAATCTTTAAAATATAATGTACATCGTATTCTGATACCAGAAAAGCAAATTTGGATGGTGCTACTTTGTCACTTAAAATATTCACAGGAAGGCCCTTTATTAAAAGCTACTTAAATTAGTAAAATGCAATATTGGTGGTTGTCCATTTTCCACCTTTAATAGATAACTGAATAGTTAAGTTATTCCTTGGCCAAGTTCTGATTAGATTTTCTTTGGAGGTGAAGGGGTACAAAGAAAATTATACAGCACTGTCTTTAAAGTCATGTCTTCAAGTACACAATTTAAATTTTTCAGACATGGGTATATCTTTAGATCCAATTGAGACCAGTTATAATCTCCAAACCCATTACTTAATCACGTCCTTTCCCTGTGGTAGCTTTTCATTTTCTGATATAAAACATGAACTACATGCCATCCAAATACTTTTTTCAATGTAAAATCAAATTGCAACCAGATAGAATGTCAAAATTGTTTCATAAAAGATCTTTGTAATGGATTTATCCCATAGACAAATATTTTATTCAAATATTTAAATTTTGTGAAACTGCTGAGATGTATACTATAGTTTTGATGTGCTCTATAGAAATTATAGCTTTGCAGATGTTTTATCATTATATTTCTATTCACTCTGAAACAATGAACTTTGATATAAACATCCTATGTACCAAAGAAATCAGTCTGTTTTGTAATTATGTCATTAGGAATGTTTTAGCTGTTTCTGGGATTTTGCACAGTTGCATGTTAAGCTTAGAATTAATACTCCTATAAAACGGATTTCTCCAACTACAGGTGAGAGTTTAATGCTTTGCCTGATGCATCCTGAAAAAATCTTTTATCCCATTTAGAACAAAATGTTTACAACCTTGCATTTCACTGCCAATTAATTACTTTTTGAACCATAATACAGAAAAGCATCATAACCAATTTGAATATAACAATCTTCAAGTAATTTGTTTTAATTAGTGAGAGAAAGAGATTAAATGAAATGCTGGCCAGAAACACAATTCCTTTGCTCTTTGAATAGTGCCTGAAAGGGTCCTAGTTTAGGATGGGAATAGAGGGATATGGTCCCCAGAAGGGTAGGGGAGGGGGTTTTAGTTAAGTTGGGCAGCATGGTCGGTGCAAGCTTGGAGGGCCAAAGGGCCTGTTCCTGTGCTATAATTTTCTTTGTTCTTTGTTTAATACATCATCCAAAAGGTACAATCTTGAAAATGGTCTGTTATGCTTGTTACTTCAAAACTTTGAATGTTTTATATCAAACTTTACAACACAAAACCTGATTGAAAGACTTCCTATATTTTCCATTTATGCAAACTTCCATTTGACATTTACTGGAAGAGAATTGCAGTAGACTTGTATGAATAAAATGTTAAGTTAGAGGGTTTTTAAACCCTTACCTAAAATCACTAATCATTTTAGCATCATCGTGATTATGTTGAAATATTTTGAGTTAACTTTGCAAAAGAAAAATATTTTCTTCCTGTTCCAACATTTGAAACACAAACAGCAATTAGTTTGAAAATGTCTAAAACATTTCAGGACTGGGAGAGCAATGTTGTTTTAAGAATCTTGCCATTTCCTGCAAAACAGTCAGGTTGGTCCAGGAAATGCCATTGAATTAAGCCTGCAATTGAACAACAAAATCAATGTACCACTTTACAGCTGCATTGATAACAATAGAGACATGGCTTAAGCCTTATCCTCCAGCTACCTAACTGATTTTAATTTCAATTAGAGCTGGAGAAGTTATTCCTGGAAATTCCGTACCCCAAAAAGCCACTATCAGGTAAGTATGCTGCAGCACATGGTGAATGTCAGCATAAAATATAAGGAACAAATTCTGTGACATTAATTAGCACATTACTGATTGTTGTGGTTGGTGATTTATCCATCCTGCTAGGGTACTTTTCCAAAAATCTGCAGCAGTTAAATTTGTACAGATATTCTCCAGGTTCTGCATTACAAAAGCAAATCAAACATTTACTTGTGAAGGTTTTTAATAAATTAATTTAATTCAAAATACAGTGCCAAAGGAACACAATGCAACTGAACATGCGAGTAGGGATTTCATGAAGCACCTGTGCTCATGTTAGAATGGACAACAACAACTGCTAGTGGTTCCTCGGAGTTCTGCCAGAGCAGTGCTGGGTCCATTCTGCTCTCCTGCATGCAGGATACAGTTCATTCTGGAAACATTTCACTCAAACCAACTGTATTAAAAACCTAAGGGCTAGGATACCTATACACAATCACACTACAGTAACAGTTGCCTTAAATTAATGAAATACAAAATAAAAACCTGGTTGTTACTAAAACTTGTCTTACAAATGAAAATTCAGCAGCAGGAAGATGTAATATGGACGAGTCTGTTACTTGCAACGTGGAAGGACATTAAATGACTGAAGCTCCACATAGACCTGCACAATAAGAGGCTGACCGTCACTGCACAGCCCCCACTAATGAACCTGGTAAACTACCAGCTGCTGGGTAGGCCTGCAACCTGGAATATTTTATGGAAACTGAAGAATGTGTATCATACAAATACCACCTTTGACTGAACCTGCAGTCAGCCACCTTGCTCAGCTGATTTTTACTGGGAAGATCTACATGATTTTGTATCTTCATGGTCAAATCTGGGGATAATTATGTAAGTAAAACAATGTTTCTTTTGTAAATTAGTCACATTGTAATAATACAATAATCTCTTTAGCAGAACACATGGTATCTAGTAGTAGATGATAAAACACAACTGTATTCTTGGTTATTTACACAATACTATGCAAACTTAGTGACATGCTGTGCTGAACACAGTTACTGCTTAATCTTAAACCCCATCATGATCTGGAAGGTTTTGACATACATAGTGCTATGCTATGCATGTCTCAGGAATCCATAGCATCTGTGCCCATATCTGACTAACTATTCAATGGCAAAGTAACCATCTCTCCATCCAACTCAAACTCATCTGCTCCATCTTGTGAGAACAGAGAAGGTGGAGGCTTCCATAGAGATTCTTCCAGACACGAGGGATAAAGTTTGCCCATAGTGCACCGAAAATCTTTGCCAAGGTCCCAAAGGACTCGTTCTGAAATAGACTGACGCAGGATCCACTGGTCCAGCTCCATATTGTACTGATAGATTGCATACTTGGGTTTTTCATTCATGTGAGTGTCTCTCATGAACACACACAGACAGTTCAAGACCACCACTGCTCTTACACAGGGGTCAGAGTAGCGCTTTGCAGGGATATTAGTTGCTATCTTCCACTCATTTTTGATCACATCATATACTTCGACAGTTACAGAGGAACCATCAACAGTGCTTGAAGGTATTCGGATGCCTGAGTTATTTCCAATATGCAAACCACCAATGTAGAAGATTTTGTCTCCAAAAGCTGCAGCTGAGGCAAAACACCTGCTTGTTTGACGTGCAGCCATTTCAACCCATGAGTCAGTACGTGGACAGTAGCAAAATGTTAGATTGTGTGCCATAACATAAATGTAGTCTTCCACTGCTACTGCTGCATTCCACTGCCAAGCACAAGGCAAAGGATTCACTAAAGTCCATTCATCTGTTTCACAATCATACCTTTCCACGGTCCGTTTGTTCATTTCCCCACCAACATTGTCCCCTCCAATTGCATAGATATATCCTTCACAACAAACCAATGAAGGTCGGTTGCGAGTGCATAACATTGGAGTCTTTGGAACCCACGTGTTCTGTTGAGCATCAAACAGGTAGAAACAGTTCACAGGTCTATATGCAGCTTGAAGCTTACTTGCCTTACTATTATTGGTGATAGAAGTTTTTAAAGGTACCTGCCCACCTGCAATGTAAATATCATTGTCAGGAGTAACAAGTGTCCCTACTCTCTGCAAATCTCCAGGTGGGTTACAGAGTTTGTACACTTTCTCTGCCTGAGGGCTGTAGCAAACAGCACAAAAGGAAGAACGAGGACTTTCACTAGATGCTTCAGTGAATATTAACATCTCTTCTTTAGTCATACCAAGTCTAGGTTTGAAAAATTTTGGCATAGATTTGTACAGACCTTGCACCACCACAGACTTATCGTTAGGTGGTAAGCCTTGAAACCAAGCCCTCTGTGTGACCTCAGAAAGTGCATCAATTCTTATTTGGCCAAGGACTGAAGATAGATACTGAGATCGTGATTCAGTGTCATATTCAAGCCACACCATAGCAGCTTCACGTACTGTCTCTTCCTTCTCCACATTTAAATTGTCACTGCTGAGGATATCTATCAGAAGGTCATGTGAAAGCTGCAAAAAAGCATCTTGATGGTAAACAGCAGTAAATTTGTGCTCCACCATTCGTTTTGCACTTATTTTCAGCTCTTCACAGCTGTACAAGTCCGCAAAGCTCAGTAATCGGACGCAGTTCTCAGCATTAATTTTCTTTATTAAATATTCTCGACAACGTTGAGATACGTTTTCCACCTGCAGCAAGAGGGAGATGATTTAAATCACAGATTTTAACTCCACATCAAATTTTGTAGAATATGACTGCACGGAATAAGTTCAAGAGTCCAGCAGGTAAATTAAGGTTGGGGGCAGAATACACTTTTATACCCTACATATGAACTCCAAATCAGACTTCCTTAGACTTTTCTAGTACAGGGTTTCCCAAACTTTTCTGGTCAAAGTGCCCTTTTGACTTGCCAAGAGTACTGATGGAAGCCCTGAAAAGCGTACTTACGTTGAAGAGTTAAACTACAAAAAAATTACCAATTTTATCCAATAAACATTGAAAAGCAAACTTATTGAAGTCTTTTTCTTATGTACACATTATAATTACAAAGTTCTCTTATTCAACAAAGTAGTGGGTCTTACCTTTTTTGCATTTGTAATGGGAGAAGTGTTGCTGCTTCTTTTGCTCAAAAGTTCATTTAATATTAGGAATGTGTGGAGAGCTGGATTCTCACATTCGACGAAGACAGACGCCCATGTGCACACACTCACCTCTCCCTCTCCCATAATCAATCACTCACACCTCTCTCCCTCTACCACAATCAATCGCATGCTCCTGCTATCACCCTCCCTCTCGCATGCTCCTGTTATCACACTCTCTCCCTCTCGCACGCTCCCGCTATCACACCCTCCCTCTCGCACACTTCCGCTATCACACTGTCCCTGTCGCACGCTCCTGCTATCACACTCTATCCCTCGCACGCTCCTGCTTTTACACTCACACCGCATCACGTTCACTTAGGAATAATACTCATTTGGAGGACATACATGGACTGGTTAGGCCGAACATGATTTTTTCCAATGCAGTGGCAAACACGGGGATATTTCAGAATACATATAATAGATACATTCCAGCAAAAAAAATCCAAAGGATGGACACCATCTGTGGCTAACTAGAAAGATTGAAGATAGTACCAAACTTAAAGAAAAAGCACACAATTGTGAAAAGATAGGTGGAAGGTCAGAAGATTGGTCAGAATGCAAGGAACAGCAAAGGATGACTAAAATAGAGTACAACAGAAAGCTAGTCAGAGATATAAAACAGCTAGAGTAAACAGAACAGGAAAAATTCTCCTCACCTCTGTCTTAAATGAGTGACCTGTTATTTTTAAACAGTGACCCCATTTCTAGATTCTCCGACAAGAGGATACATCCTCCTCATCCTTTCAATACCCCTCAGCATCTTCAAGGTTTTGATCAAGTCGCCTCTTACTTTTCTAATTTCTAGTGCATACAGACCTAATCTCTCCGAACATTCCTCATAAGACAACCCAGCCATTCCTGGTATTAGTCTGGTGAACCTTTTATCAACTGCTTCCAACACATTTATATCTTTCTTTAAATAAAGAAACCAATACTGTACATAATGCATTGCTATCACCAATGTCCTGCAAAACTGAAGCAGAACCTCGCCACTTTTGTAATCAATTCTCACTATAAATGATAACATGTCAGTGTTCCTAATTTCTTGTTGTTCTTGCATACTGCCTGTGATTCATGCTCCAGAACACCCAGATCCCCCTGCACCACAGAGCTTTGCAATCTCTCACCATTTAGATAAGCTTTTTTTATTCCTCCTGCCAAGTTTTGCCCAGTCACTTAACCCGTGCCCCTTTGTAGCGACCTTACATCCTCATCACAATTTTGCATCAGTCTTCACTATCAAGCACACAAGCATCATCTGAACAGCAGCTAAAAATCAGAAAATGGAAGAGAAGACGGAATGAGGGTAAATTATAATCACCTGAAAAGTGATAGAGTAAATTGTTCCTTACTCATCTGAATCTATTCTGTGTATGCCAAATTATCCCTTTAAATGTTTGCCACTGCATCTCTAGTGTCCTATCCCTTAACCTAATTTGCCACTCCAAGTGTACCAAGAAACGGATGAAGACACTGGATACTGCAAAAACTTTGAACCCTGACAACATCTGCAAGGTGATTGAAAGTGTTGTCAACGTGCTTACAAGTGGAATTTACACTGCAATAAATTGCTCAGTTTGGGTTCTGCCTGACTTCATTGCAGCATTGGTCCAAGCATGGACAAACAACTGAACCAAAGAGGTAAGATGAGTGCGACTACCCTTGACATCAAGGCAGCATTTGACCCAGTGGCATCAAGAAGCTCTAGCAAAATTGAAGTCAATGACAAATCAGGAGAAAAACACTCCACTAGTTGGGAGTCATACCCAGCAGAAGGAAAATAGATGTGGTTGTTAGAGGTCATG
The DNA here is from genome assembly GCF_964213995.1 of Mustelus asterias. Taxonomy (NCBI): domain Eukaryota; kingdom Metazoa; phylum Chordata; class Chondrichthyes; order Carcharhiniformes; family Triakidae; genus Mustelus; species Mustelus asterias. The sequence goes on along the minus strand of NC_135807.1, from coordinate 141,623,597 downwards.
CATCACAGCTCCAGAATGCAACAGTTCTTTAAGGTTGTGTCCTGAATCGAACCATCTTCAGATTCTTCATCCAGGACCTTCCCTCCAACATAGAGTCAGAAGGTTGGTGATGGGGGCGGGGGGGGGGGGGGGGGGGGGTGAGGATACTCGCTCATGATTTTGAAAAGTTCAGTACCATTCGGAACTCCTCAGTTTACTGAGAAATCTGTGTCCCTGTGAACAATACCTGGACTTCAGACTTGGCAGGTAACATTTTTGCCTCCCAGGAGTCAGGTAATGATCATCTCCACTAATTCAGAAACTAACCATTGCCCCTTGACATTCAACGGCAATACCATTGCTGAATCCCTCACTATTAACATCCTGGGGGCTCAAGCATTGACCAGAAACTGAACGGAACAAGCCAAGTAAATAATGTTGCTACAAAAGGTCACAAGCTGGGAATTCTGAAACAAGTAACTCACCCCCTGATTCCCTAAAGCCTTTCCACCATCTATAAGGCACAATGCAGCTCCAACATCACTAAAGAAACTCAACACCAATGAGGGCAAAGCAAACCATTCGACTGGCATCCCATCCACCAACCTAATCATTCACACTCTCCACTACTGACACAGTGGCAACAGTATTTACTATCTACAAGATGTACAGCAGCAACTTTCCAAGGCTCTTTCGACAGCACCTTCTAAGCGTGTGACCTCTACTACCTAGCAGGTCAAGAGCAACAGGCACATGGGAATCCCAAGGTCCTTGACCTTCTTCCTAAAGTGTGATATTCAGTATTAGAAACATAGAAAATAGGAGTAGGCCATATGGCCTTTCGAGCCTGCTCCGCCAATCATTATGATCATGGCTGATATCAAATTCAGTATCCTGATTCCCCCCTTCCCCCGTATCCCTTGATCCCTTTAGCCCCAAGAGCTAAATCTGATTTCTTCTTGAAATCACACAATGTTTTGGCCTCAACTACTTTCTGTGGTAGTGAATTCCATAGATTCACCACACTCAGTGAAGAAATTGAAAAAATTTCTCCTCACCTCAGTCCTAAAAGCCCTTATCCTCGAACTGCGACCCCTATTTCTGGGCTCCCCCACCATCGGGAACATTCTTTCTGAATCTACCCTGTCTAACCCTGTTACAATTTTATAAGTTTCTATGATATCCCCTCTCACTTTTCTAAACTCCAATGAATACAACCCTGACCAACAGTCTCTCCTCATATGACAGACTTGCCATCCCAGGAATCAGCCTGGTAAACCTTCACTGTTCTCCCTCTATAGCAAGGACATCCTTTCTCAGATAAGGACACCAAAACTGCACACAATACTCCAGGTATGGCCTCACCAACGTGCTGTACAATTAGAATCATAGAAATAGGAATCCTACAGTACAGAAAGAGGCCATTCGGCCCATCGAATCTGCACCGACCACAATCCCACCCAGGCCCTACTCCCATATCCCTACATATTTACCAACTAATCCCTCTAACCTACACATCTCAGGACACCAAGGGCAATTTTTAGCATGGCCAATCAACCTAACCCGCACATCTTTGGACTGTGGGAGGAAACCGGAGCACCCGGAGGAAACCCACGCAGACACGAGGAGAATGTGCAAACTCCACACAGACAGTGACCCAAGACGGGAATCGAACCCAGGTCCCTGGAGCTGTGAAGCAGCAGTGCTAACCACTGTGCTACCGTGCCGCCCATTGTAGTACAACATCCCTGTTCCTGTACTCAAATCCTCTCGCAATGAAGGCCAACATAGCATTTCACTTCTTTATTGCCTGCTGTTCCTGTGCTCACTTTCAGCGACTGTATACAAGGTCAAGATCTTGCTGAGTATCCACCTCTCGCAATTTACACCCATTCAAATAATGTCTTCCTGTTATTGTTGTAGTGTAGGTAACCTCACATTTATCCACATTAAACTGCATCTGCCACGCATATGGCCACACACTCAGCCTATCCAAATCATGCTGAAGCATCTCTACATCGTCCTCAAGCTCACCCTCCCACCCAACTTTGTATCATCTGCAAATTTGGAGACAATACGTTTAATTCCCTCTTCCAAATCATTAATATATGTGAATAGTTGGGGTTCTAACACAGATCCTGTGGTACCCCACTAGTTACTGATTGCCAATCGGAAAAAGACCCATTTATGCCAATTCTTTGCTTCCCATCTGCTAACCAACTTTTTATCCATCTCAAGACATTACTCGCAAGCCCACGTGCTTTAACTTTAAATAGTCTGCTATGTGAGACCTTGTTGAAAGCCTTCTGAAAGTCTAAATAAACCACATCCACCGGTTCTCCTTGGCCAACTCTATTAGTTACATCTCAAAGATTCGTCAAGCATGACTTCCCCTTTGTAAATCCATGCTGACTTTGTCTGATTATACCACTGCTTTCCAACTGCTGAGTTATGAAATCCTTGATAATAGACTCGAACAACTTCCCCAGTACTGATGTTAGGCTCACTGGTCTATAGTTCCCTGTTTTCTCTCTACCTCCCTTCTTGACTGTAGGCTTACATTAGCGACCTGCCAATCTGTAGGAACTAGTCCAGAGTCAAAGAATTTTGGAAAATTACCACCAATGGATCTACTATTTCCAGGGCCACTTCCTTAAGTATCCTGGGATAAGGATTATCAGGCCTGAAATTTATCCAGTTTCAATCCCATCAATTTATCTATTAATGCTGAGTTCCCTCAGCTCTTCACTAAACTTATTCTTGTCTTCCTTTGTGAAGACAGAAGCAAAGTACAAATTTAGTTCTAACTGTAAGAGGCCATTTGTTTTTGTCAATCTTTTTCTCTTTACATACCTATAGAAACTTTTACAGTCAGTTTGTGTGTATATACCCCTAGTTGCCTGTTACTGCACTTCTTTAAAAAACATACCATTTTGTTTATATTGTCTATCCTAATTCTTCCCAAAATAATCATTTTACAACCTTAAATTTCATGTGCCACCTGCCTACTTATTCTGCTTGTTCATATTTGGGCGGCACGGTAGCACAATGGTTAGCACTGCTGCTTCACAGCTCCAGGGACCTGGGTTCGAATCCTGGCTCGGGTCGCTGTCTGTGTGGAGTTTGCACATTCTCCCTGTGTCTGCGTGGGTTTCCTCCGGGTGCTCCAGTTTCCTCCCACAGTCCAAAGATGTGCAGGCTAGGTTGATTGGCCATTCTAAACTGCCCCTTAGTGTCCCGGGATGCGTAGGTTAGAGGGGTTAGTGGGTAAATATGTAGGGATATGTGGATAGGGCCTAGGTGGAATTGTGGTCGGTGCAGACTCGATGGGCCGAATGGCCTCTTTCTGCACTGTAGGATTCTATGATTCTATATCCTCCTAAAGTCTGTTCATAGAATCATACAGTGCAGAAGAAGCCCTTTGGCCCATCAAGTCTGCACTGACACTTGGAAACACCTGAACTCCCATCTAATCCCATCTGCCAGCACTTGGCCCATAGCCCTGAATGTTATGATGTGCCAAGTGTTCATTCATCCAGAAACATTTTAAAGGATGTGAAGCAACCCACTTCTACCACCCTCCCAGGCAGTGCATTCCAGACCGCCACCACCCTTTATATAGAACATAGAACAGTACAGCACAATTCAGGCCCTTTGGCCCACAATGTTGCGCCGAACCTTTTCCGAAACCAAGATCAAGCTATCCCACTCCCTATCATTCTGGTGTGCTCCATGTGCCTTTCCAATAACCGCTTGAAAGTTCCTAATGTCCAACTCCACTATCACAGCAGGCAGTCCATTCCACACCCCAACCAACCACTGAGTAAAGAACCTACCTCGTACATCCCTCCTATATCTTCCACCATGAACCTTATAGTTATGCCTCTGGGTAAAATAGTTTTTCCTCACATCACCCCTAAACCTCCTGCCCCTCACCTTGAATCTATGTCCCCTTGTGACTGACCCTTCAACTAAGGGGAACAGCTGCTCCTTATCCACTCTGTCCATGTCCCTCATAATCTTGTACACCTCGATCAAGTCGCTCCCTCAGTCTTCTCTGCTCCAACGAAAACAACCCAACCTATCCAACCTCTCTTCATAACTTACATGTTCCATCCCAGGCAGCATCCTGGTGAATCTCCTCTGCACCCCCTCCAGTGCAAACACATCCTTCGAATAATAAGGCAACCAGAACTGCACACAGTGCTCCAAAGTTCTGTACAACTCCATCCTGACTTCCCTGCTTTTGTAATCTATGCCTCGATTCATAAAGGCAAATGTCTCATATGCCTTTTTCACCACCCTACTAACATGTCCTTCCACTTTCGGAGATCTATAGACAAACACACCAAGGTCCCTTTGTTCCACAGAACTTCCTAGTCTCCTCCCATTCATTGAGTATTTTCTTGTCAAATTACTCCTTCCAAAGTGTATCACCTCACACTTTTCACAGCTAAATTCCATCTGACACTTATCCGCCCATTTGACCATTCCGTCTATATCTTCTTGTAGCCCAAGACACTCCACCTCACTATTAACCACCCATCCAACCTTTGTGTCAGCCAAAATCTTACTAATCCTACCCCACACATAATCATCAATGCCATTTATATAAATGACGAATAATAAGGGGCCCAAACACAGATCCCTGTGTTACGCCACTGGACACTGGTTTCCATTCACTAAAGCAGCCTTCTGGTCATCATCCTCTGTCTCCTACAACTGAGCCAATTTTGAATCCACTTTATCAAATTACCCTGTATCCCATTTGAATTTATCTTCTCTACAAGTCTCCCATGTGGGACCTTGTCAGTTGTTACCATCTTGCTTACTGTTTACTACCTTTGAGTTGCAGGTTATCTGTAAACTTTGAAACAATGCCCTCTATTTCCAAGTCCAGATCATAAAGATATGAAAAAGAGTAGTACTGATGGAAACCCCTGAAAAATAAAATTGCACACTTCCCTCCTGTCTGAAAAATAATCACTCATCACTACTTTATTAAACAATTCATTTATGAATGCGTCATTAACAAGGCCAGCATTTATCACCCAACCCCAACTACCCTTAAAGTGACGTGCATTTCTTAAAACACGTGGTGCAGGTACACCCAGAGTACTGTTAGAGAGGGAATTCCAGATTTTGGCCCAAGGGAAGTGAAGGAGCAGTGATGTACTTTCAGGTCAGAGTGGTGTGCAAGATGGAAGAGAATTTGAGGCTATAGATGTGGAAGTTGCTGCTGTGCATCTGACAGATAGTACACACTGTTGTCACTATCCACAGACAGTGAATGTTAAAGATGATGGATGGGATGCCAATCAAGTGAGTTACCTCATCCTGGATGGTGTCAAAATACTTGAGTCTTGTGAAGCTACAGTCTTCTAGTCAAATGGAAAGTATTCCATCGCATTCTTGACTTGTGTCTTTTAGATATTGGTAGGAAATTAGAAAGTAAATTAGGCAGAAACCCAGCCTCTGACCTCCTAATGTATCACAGTAGATATGTGGCCAACCTTTACCTAGCAGCATTGACCAGTTTGTGATCAATAGCAGCCCCCAGGATGTTGTCAGTGGAAAATTCAGAGGTGGTAATGCCATTGCATGTCGAGAGACGATGGTTAAATTATTTCTTGTTGCAGGTGGTCACTGTCTGGCACTTTTGTCACATGAAATGTTACTTTCCATTTATCAGCCCAAGCCTTAATACTGCCAAGTTCTTGCTGCACATGGGTACTGAACACTCATCATCCGTAGGCATTTCCATTTCTGATCTAATGTTGATGGGAGACAGGGTCATTGATGAAACAGTTGAAGGCAGCTGGGCCTACAACACTACCCTGGGGAATTCCTGAAACAGTATACTGTTCGATCTCCAACAATTCATGATCATCTTCCTTTGTGCTAGGTGTAACTTCAACCAGTCAAGGGCATTCGTAGTTAGCTCGCATCTGAACCAAGGCTGCAATGATGCCTTGCTACTGCTTTTCTACATTTCTGTTTATATGTTTCAGTCACTTTGATGGTGCCCTGCGTTCTCAAAATGTTCCTTCTAGTTTCACATTGTGAAAGGAACCAAACTTTCATACATCAGCTCTGCCCCCAAAAATAGGTCATTTTTAGCACATGCTTTAAGTACAAACTTGGTGAAACTAGCTTCATTTAATCTAATATTCTTACCTGCAGAAAGGATGACGTCTCATAGAGCTGTTCCACAGTGCTGTCATTTATTGCCAGGTTACCCGTGTATGCATATCTAATGATTATCTGAAGCGTGGGTGCATCCACATTCTGCAAGTGTACATGTGTCTGCTTGCTTTCACTCAATCCACTCATAAACATGGCCCTGAAGAAAGATCCAACATAAGTTACTAGCTTTAAGTCCTATGAGATAGAGGGCAAATACCAAACCAACAGTAGATACAATTTGTGTATTTTTTAAATTCAAAAACATTCCCTTCCTTGGCTTTTCCTTCATCTGTTCAAAATGCAAACTTGGTTTCTCAATTACTACTTCCAATTTACCATAACTTTTATTTTACTTCTCTTTAATCATAATGAATTCTGACACTTTGGATTTAAATCAGTTCATTTTCTTATTTAAAATAAATCCCAGTTACTGGTTTGGATTTTACACACTAGTGCAGAACTTAAATGGATGTAAATATATGCAGCCAAAAACATTTCCTACTAATGTTCATTTGGTTTTAAAAATATGTCCAAACGCTCCTTCACATTTTGTCTCTTTCTCTCTTGAAGGTACCACACCAACATCCTAGTGTTTAGCTTTAGATCACCAGCTCATTTTCTTGATCAAAATAAACCCCTGCAGTTAATTAACACAGTTTGGGTGTCAGGTGGTATACGATGGGGATCTCTGATATCTCACCCAAATGGACATTAGCAAGGTACTCAAGTTACAAGAAGAAATTTACAAACCGCGTAACAAGTGTATTTCCCAGAGGAAATCCTGGCAATTTTTCTCCATCTTCAGTCAAGAGCACTAACAATTTGCAGCTACCCTGACTGATATTGTCTAACTCTGCTCAGACTAAGAGAAGAAGGAACATTGGTAAAACCCAGTGGCACACTATTTTACCAACGGAACAACCAAGGAAAAAAGAGGAAAACTGGGCGAAATTGAGAGCTCTGAGGAGGATGCAAAGAGGCTTCAAGGTGATTTAAAGTTGAGCGAGTGGGCAAACACATGGCAAATGCTAAATGTGGCTAAATGTTAAGTGATACACTTTGCTGTGAAAAACAGAAAGGAACATTATTATTTAAATGGTAACAAATTGGGAAGCCTGGATGTATCAGTCAATGAAAGTGGAGAGGCAGGTGCAACAAGCAATGAGGAAGGCAAATGTTTTGCTGGCCTTCATTGCAAGAGGATTTGAGTTCATAAGTAGAGATGTCTTATGCAGTTATACAAGGCCTTGGTGAGACAATGTAGTTCTAGTCTCCCTACTCAGGAAAGGCAATACTTGCCACAGAGGAAGTGCAGCAGAGGTTCGCTAGGCTATTACTGGGGTTGGTGGGTCTGTCCTATGAGGAGAGATTGGTTTGACTGGGCCTATATTCACCAGAGTTTAGAAGAACGAAGGAGATCTGATTGAAACGTACAGAATTCTAACACAGCTGGACAAACTAAATGCAGATGTTTTCCCTGATTGGGGAATCTAGGACTAAGGCCTCAACTATTTACCATTTATATAGATGATCTGGAGTAGGGTAACAAAGTTTGCAGACGACACAAAGATAAGTGGAAAAGTGAATCGTGTGGAGGGCGTAGAAGGTCTGCAGAGAGATTTGGACAGGCTGAATGAGTGGGCGAGGATCTGGCAGATGGAGTATAACGTTGACAAATGCGAGGTTATTCACTTTGGAAGAAATAATAGCAAATTGGATTATCTAAATGGAAAGAAATTACAACATGCTGCTGTGCAGAGGGACCTGGGGGTCCTTGTGCATGAGACGCAAAAGCCCAGTCTGCAGGTGCAACAGGTGATCAAGAAGACAAATGGGATGTTGGCCTATATCATAAGGGGGATAGAATATAAAAGCAGAGATGTCGTGCTGCATCTGTACAGGGCATTGGTGAGGCCGCAGCTGGAATACTGTGTGCAGTATTGGTCCCCTTATTTGCGGAAGGATATATTGGCCTTGGAGGGAGTGCAGAGAAAGTTCACCAGGTTGATACCAGAGATGAGGTGTGTTGATTATGAGGAGAGACTGAGCAGATTGGGTTGGTACTCATTGGAATTTAGAAGGCTGAGGGGGGATCTTAGAAGGTGCAGGAGGGAGGGATTCAGATACCTGGACAATTGGGGCTCATTCTGGGGTAGGTGGGACCTCTACAAACAGGATGGTCGACACCTGAACCAGAGGGGTACCAATATCCTGGGGGGGAAATTTGCTAATGCTCTTCGGGAGGGTTTAAACAAATTCAGCAGGGGGATGGGAACCTGAATTGTAGCTCCGGTGTACAGGAGGTCGAGAGTAGAGAGGTCATGGTTTCAGAGTCGCAGGAGTGTACTGGCAAGCAGGAAGGCGGTTTGAAGTGTGTATACTTCAACGCCAGGAGCATCCAGAATAAGGTGGGTGAACTTGCAGCATGGGTTGGTACCTGGGACTTCGATGTTGTGGCCATCTCGGAGACATGGATAGAGCAGGGACAGGAATGGTTGATGCAGGTTCCGGGGTTTAGATGTTTCAGTAAGTGCAGGGAAGGTGGTAAAAGAGGTGGAGGTATGGCATTGTTAGTCAAGGACAGTATTACGGTGGCACAAAGGACGTTTGATGAGGACTCGTCTACTGAGGTAGTATGGGCTGAGGTTAGAAACAGGAAAGGAGAGGTCACCCTGTTGGGAGTTTTCTACAGGCCTCCAAAAAGTTCCAGAGATGTAGAGGAAAGGATTGCAAAGATGATTCTGGATAGGAGCGAAAGTAACAGGGTAGTTGTTATGGGGGACTTTAACTTTACAAATATTGATGGGAAAAGCTATAGTTCGAGTACTTTAGATAGAAACATAGAAAAACTACAGCACAAACAGGCCCTTCGGCCCACGAGTTGTGCCGAACACATCCCTACCTTCTAGACCCACCTATAGCCCTCCATCCTATTAAGCTCCATGTACTCATCCAGAAGTCTCTTAAAAGACCCTACTGAGTTCGCCTCCACCACCACTGACGGCAGCCGATTCCACTCGCCCACCACCCTCTGTGAAAAACTTCCCCCTAACATCTCCCCTGTACCTAACCCCCGCACCTTAAACCTGTGTCCTCTCGTCGCAGACATTTCCACCCTGGGAAAAAGCCACTGAGAGTCCACCCGATCTATGCCTCTCAACATCTTATACACCTCTATTAGGTCTCCTCTCATCCTTCGTCTCCCCAAGGAGAAAAGACCGAGCTCCCTCAGCCTATCCTCATAAGGCATGCCACTCAATCCAGGCAACATCCTTGTAAATCTCCTCTGCACCCTTTCAATCTTTTCCACATCCTTCCTATAGTGAGGCGACCAGAACGGAGCACAGTACTCCAAGTGGGGCCTGACGAGGGTCTTATATAGCTGCATCATTATCCCCGGACTCCTAAACTCAATCCCTCGATTGATTAAGGCCAGCACACCATACGCCTTCTTAACCACCTCCTCCACCTGCGGGGCCGATTTTAGAGTCCTATGGAGCCGGACCCCAAGGTCCTTCTGATCCTCTACAGTACTAAGAGTCTTTCCCTTTATATTGTACTCCTTCATCCCATTTAATCTACCAAAATGGACCACGACGCATCTATCTGGGTTGAAGTCCATCTGCCACTTGTCCACCCAGTCTTGCATCCTATCTATGTCCCTCTGTAACTTCTGACATCCCTCCAGACTATCCACAACCCCACCAACCTTCATGTCGTCGGCAAACTTACCAACCCATCCCTCCGCTTCCTCATCCAGGTCATTTATGAAAATGACAAACATCAAGGGTCCCAGAACAGATCCCTGGGGCACACCACTGGTGACCGACCTCCATTTAGAAAAAGACCCATCTATACCCACTCTCTGTCTCCTTTGGGCAAGCCAGTTCTGGATCCACCGGGCAGCAGCCCCTTGGATCCCATGCCCTCTCACTTTTTCTAGAAGCCTTGCATGGGGGACCTTATCGAACGCATTGCTAAAATCCATATAAACCACATCTACCGCCTTCCCTTCGTCAATGTGTTTAGTCACATTTTCGAAGAACTCCACCAGGCTCGTAAGGCACGATCTGCCCTTGACAAAGCCATGCTGAGTATTCTTGCGCATACTAAACCTCTCTGAATGCTCATATATCCTGTCCCTCAGGATCTTCTCCATCAGTTTACCAACCACTGAGGTTAGACTCACCGGTCAGTAATTTCCTGGGCTATCCCTATTCCCCTTCTTGAAAATAGGAACCACATCCGCAATCCTCCAATCCTCCGGTACCTCTCCCATCTCCATCGACGACGCAAAGATCATCGCCAGAGGCTCTGCAATCTCTTCCCTCGTCTCCCACAGTAACCTGGGGTACATCCCATTCGGACCTGGCGACTTATCTATCTTGATGCCATTCAAAGATTCCTGCACAACCTCTTTCTTAAAGTCCACATACTCAATCATTTCAGTCCACCGCACGCCCGCAGTACATCCACCCAGGTCCTTCTCCTCTGTGAAAACCGAGGCAAAATACTCATTGAGCACCTCCGCCATTTCTACTGGTTCCGTACAGACTTTCCCGCCTTCACCTTTTATCGGCCCTATTCCGTCACGTCTCATCCTTTTACTCTTCACATATTTATAGAACGCCTTAGGGTTCTCCTTAATCCTACCTGCCAGAGCCTTCGCGTGACCCCTTCTGGCTCTCCTAATTTCCTTCTTTAGTCCCTTCCTACAACCCGTATACTCTTCTAAATCCCTATCTTTGCCAAGCTCTCTGAGCCTTTTGTATGCTTTCCTTTTCTTCTCGACTAGGTCCCGCACAGCTTTCATGCACCACGGTTCCTTTAACTGACCAACACCTCCCTGTCTGCTCGGAACGTTGTCCTGTAGAACTCTAGACAGACATTCCTTGAAAAACTGCCACCTCTCTTCAGTACATTTCCCCGAGAATACCTCCTTCCAATTCACTCCTCTAATTTGCTGTCTAATGTCTTAATATTTCCCCTTACTCCACATAAACACTTTCCTAGCTTGCCTGATCCTCTCTTTTTCCAATGCAAGCCTAAAGGAGATAGAGTTATGATCGCTATCCCCAAGATGCTCTCCCACAGAGATCTGACACCTGTCCAGGTTCATTGGTCAGTATCAGATCAAGTACAGCTTCTCTTGTAGGCTTGTCCACATGCTGTGTCAGGAAACCCTCCTGAACACACCTAACGAACTCCTCCCCAGCCAATCCCCTTACCCTAGGGATATTCCAATCTATGTTTGGGAAATTGAAGTCTCCCATCACAACAACTCTGCTTTTACTGCATCTCTCCAGGATCTGTTTCCCTATCTGCTCCTCCACCTCCCTGTCACTATTGGGCGGCCTATAGAAAACTCCCAACAAAGTGACCGGCCCCTTCCCACTCCGAACTTCCACCCACAGAGACTCTGTGGACAATCCCTCCACAGCATACACCTTCTCTACAGCTGTGACACTATCCCTGATCAGCAGTGCCACTCCACCCCCTCTCTTGCCTCCCTCCCTGTCCTTCCTGAAACATCTGAATCCCGGCATCTGGAGTATCCAGTCCTGTCCCCGAGACATCCAAGTCTCCGTAATGGCCACCACATCACACTTCCAGGCATCGATCCACGCTCTGAGCTCATCCCCTTTATTCACTATACTCCTGGCATTAAAGTAAACACATCTCAATCCTTTGGTCTGAGCTCTCCCCTTCTCTATTCCCTGTCCATCCGCCCTCTTGCACTGCCTATAACCCTTCTCTGTTTGCGAGCTACCTTCCTCACTCTCAGTCACCTCATTTTGATCCCCTCCCCCCAACCTATCTCGTTTAAACTCTCCCCAGTAGCCTTAGCCAACCTTCCTGCCAGGATATTGGTCCCCCTGGGATTCAAGATGGGTCAGTTTTTGTCCAATGTGTGCAGGAGGGTTTCCTGACACAGTATGTAGATAGGCCAACAAGAGGCGAGGCCACATTGGATTTGGTACTGGGTAATGAACCAGACCAGGTGTTAGATTTGGAGGTAGGGGAGCACTTTGGTGATAGTGACCACAATTCGGTTACATTTACTTTAGCAATGGAAAGGAATAGGTGTATCCTGAAGGGCAAGAGTTTTAGCTGGGGGAAAGGAAATTGTGATGTGATTAGGCGAGATTTAGGATGCGTAGGATGGGGAAGGAAACTGCAGGGGATGGGCACAATTGAAATGTGGAGCTTGTTCAAGGAACAGCTACTGGGTGTCCTTGATAAGTATGTACCTGTCAGGCAGGGAGGAAGTGGTCGAGTGAGGGAACCGTGGTTTACTAAAGAAGTTGAATCTCTTGTGAAGAGGAAGAAGGAGACTTATGTAAAGATGAGACGTGAAGGCTCAGTTAGGGCGCTTGAGAGTTACAAGCTAGCCAGGAAGGACCTAGAGAGAGTGTTAAGAAGAGCCAGGAGGGGACATGAGAAGTCTTTGGTAGGTAGGATCAAGGAAAACCCTAAAGCCTTCTATAGGTATGCCAGGAATAAAAGAATGACTAGGGTAAGATTAGGGCCAGTCAAGGATAGTAGTGGGATGTTGTGCGTGGAGTCTGAAGAGATAGGAGAGGAGCTAAATGAATATTTTTCATCAGTATTCACGCAGGAAAAAGACAATGTTGTCAAGGAGAATACTGAGATACAGGCTATTGGACTAGACGGGATTGAGGTTAATAAGGAGGAGGTGTTAGCAATTCTGGAAAGTGTGAAAATAGATAAGTCCCCTGGGCCGGATGGGATTTATCCTAGGATTCTCTGGGAGGCTCAGGAGGAGATTGCAGAGCCTTTGGCTTTGATCTTTATGTCATCATTGTCTACAGGAATAGTGCCAGAAGGCTGGAGGATAGCAAATGTTGTCCCCTTGTTCAAGAAGGGGAGTAGAGACAACCCTGGTAATTATAGACCAGTGAGCCTTACTTCTGTTGTGGGCAAAGTATTGGAAAGGATTATAAGAGATAGGATTTATAATCATCTAGAAAGGAATAATTTGATCAAGGATAGTCAACACAGTTTTGTGAAGGGTAGGTCGTGCCTCACAAACCTTATCAAGTTCTTTGAGAAGGTGACCAAAGAGGTGGATGAGGGTAAAGCAGTTGGTGTGGTGCATTTGGATTTCAGTAAAGCATTTGATAAGGTTCCCCACGGTAAGCTATTGCAGAAAATACGGACGCATGGGATTGAGGGTGATTTAGTGGTTTGGATCAGGAATTGGCTAGCTGTAAGAAAACAGAGGGTGGTGGTTGATGGGAAATGTTCATCCTGGAGTTCAGTTACTAGTGGTGTACCGCAAGGATCTGTTTTGGGGCCACTGCTGTTTGTCATTTTTATAAATGACCTGGATGAGGGCGTAGAAGGATGGATTAGTAAATTTGCGGATGACACTAAAGTCGGTGGAGTTGTGGACAGTGCAGAAGGTTGTTGCAGGTTACAGAGGGACATTGATAACTGCAATGCTGGGCTGAGAGGTGGCAAATGGAGTTCAATGCTGAGAAGTGTGAGGTGATTCACTTTGGAAGGAGTAACAGGATTACAGAGTACTGGGCTAATGGTAAGATACTTGGTAGTGTGGATGAACAGAGGGATCTGGGTGTCCATGTGCATAGATCCCTGAAAGTTGGCACCCAGGTTGATAGGGTTAAGAAGACGTACGGAGTATTAGCTTTTATTGGTAGAGGGATTGAGTTTTGGAGCCAGGAGGTCATGTTGCAGCTGTACTAAACTCTGGTGCGGCAGCACTTGGAGTATTGCGTACAGTTCTGGTCACCACATTACAGGAAGGATGTGGAAGCATTGGAAAGGGTGCAGAGGAGATATACTAGGTTGTTGCCTGGTATGGTGGGAAGGTCTTATGAGGAAAGGCTGAGGGACTTGAGGTTGTTTTCGTTAGAGAGAAGGTGGTTAAGAGGTGACTTAATAGAGGCATACAAGATGATCAGAGGCTTAGATAGGGTGGATGGTAAGAGCCTTTTTCCTCGGATGGTGATAGCTAGCACGAGAGGACATAGCTATAAATTGAGGGGTGATAGATATAGGACAGATGTCAGAGGTAGGTTCTTCACTCAGAGTAGTAAGGGGCATGAAATGCCCTGCCTGCAGCAGTAGTGGACTCGCCAACATTCAGGGCATTTAAATGGTCATTGGATAAACATATAGATGATATTGGAATAGTGTAGGTTAGATGGGCTTTAGATTGGTTTCACTGGTCGGCACAACATCGAGGTCCGAAGGGCCTGTACTGCACTGTAATGTTCTATGTTCCATGTCCTACCAAAATGGATGACTTCACATTTACCAACATTGTACTCCATCTGCCAGACCCTCGCCCATTCACTTAGACTATCTATATCCCTTTGCAGACTTTCAGCATCCTCTGCACACTTTGCTCTTCCACCCATCTTCGTATCATCTGCGAATTTTGACTCACTGCACTTGGTCCCCAACTCCAAATCATCGATGTAAATCGTAAACAATTGCGGTCCCAACACTGATCCCTGAGGCACACCACTAGTCACTGATCGCCAACCAGAAAAACACCCATTTACCCCCACTCTTGCTATTTCTTCCTTGATGATAGATTCAAGCATTTTCCCTACTACAGAAGTTAAGCTAACCGGCCTATAGTTACCTGCCTTTTGTCTACCTCCTTTTTTAAACAGTGGCGTCACATTTGCTGTTTTCCAATCTGCAGGAACCACCCCAGAGTCCAGCAAATTTTGGTAAATTACCACTAGTGCATTTGCTATTTCTCCCGCCATCTCTTTTAGTGCCCTGGGATGTATTCCATCAGGACCAGGAGACTTGTCTACCTTTAGCCTCATTAACTTACCCAACACTGCCTCTTTTGTGATAATGATAGTTTCTTGGTCCTCACCTGCCATAGCCTTCCTGTCATCAATTTTTGGCATGTTATTTGTGTCTTCCACTGTGAAGACCGACACAAAATACCTGTTCAATGCCTCAGCTATTTTCTCATTTCCAGTTATTACATCCCCCTTCTCGTCCTCTAAAGGACCAATGTTTCCTTTCGCCACTCTTTTTCGTTTTATATATTTGTAGAAACTTTTGCTCTCTGTTTTTATATTCTGAGCTAGTTTACTCTCATAATCCATCTTACTTTTCTTTATAGAAATCATAGAATCATAGAAACCCTACAGTGCGGAAGGAGGCCATTCGGCCCATCGAGTCTGCACCGACCACAATCCCACCCAAGCCCTACCCCCACATATTTACTTGCTAATCCCTCTAACCTACGCGTCTCAGGACTCTAAGGGGCAATTTTTAACCTGGCCAATCAACCTAACCCGCACATCTTTGGACTGTGGGAGGAAACCGGAGCACCCGGAGGAAACCCACGCAGACACGAGGAGAATGTGCAAACTCCACACAGACAGTGACCCGAGCCGGGAATCGAACCCGGGACCCTGGAGCTGTGAAGCAGCAGTGCTAACCACTGTGCTACCGTGCCGCCCACTAAGCTTTTATAGCTTTTTTCATACCCTGTTTGTGAACACAGCTCTTCACTCACCTGATAAAGGAGCCCGAGACTCCGAAAGCTAGTGCTGCCAAATAAACCTATTGGACTTTAACCTGGTGTTGTGAGACTTCTTACTGTGCTTACCACAGTCCAACGCCAGCATCTCCACATCAATGGAGAGTGCGGGAGGGCATGCCAGGAGCAGCAACAGGCACACCTAAAACTCAGGACAGGATGTACTCACATCTGGAAGAGAATAGGCTTATTAGCAATAGGCAGCATGGTTTTGTGAAGAGAAGGGAAGGTCGTGTCTCTCAAACATGATTGAGTTCTTTGAGGAAGAGACAAGAAAAACTGACCAGGGCAGGGTAGTGGATGCTGTATACATGGACTTTAGTAAAACCTTCGATCAGGTTCCTCATGGCAGGCTGGTACAGAAGGTGAAGTCATATGGGGTCCAAGGTGAGCTGGTAAGATGGATACAAAATTGGCTTGGGTATAGAAAGCAGAGAGTAGCAGTGGAAGGGTACTTTTCTAACTGGAGGTTTGTGACAATTGGTGTTCCACAAAGATCAGTGCTGGGGCCTCTGTTGTTTGTAATACATAAATGATTTGGAGGAAAACGTAGATGGTCTGATTAATAAATTTGCAAATGATACAAAAATTGGGGGAGTAGCAGATAGCGAGGAGGATTGTCAGAGGATACAGCAGGATAAATCAGTTGGAGACCTGAACCGAAAGATGGCAGATGGAATTTAACCTGGACAACGGAGAGGTGATGCAATATACAGTAAATGGTAGAGCCCTTAGAAATATTAGCATACAGAGGGAACTAGGCGTGCAGATTCACAGTTCCCTGAAGGTGGCAACTCAGGTGGACAAGAAGGTGTAAGGCATGCTGGCCTTCATCGGTCAGGACGTTGTGTATAGAAAATGGAAAATCATGTTGCAGCTGTGTAAGACTTTGGTTAGGCTGTATTTGGAGTATTGTGTACAATTCTGGTTGCCACAGAATCGGAAAGATGTTGATGCATTGGAAAGGGTGCAGAAGAGATTTACCAGGATGTTGCCTGGTTTAGAAGATATGGACTACAAAGGTTGAACAAACTTGGATTGTTTTCATTGGCGCATCGGAGGATGAGGGGGGGACCTGATAGAGGTTTACAAGATTATGACAGACTTGGATAGAGTCGAAGGGTCAATTACTCAGGGGCATAGGTTGAAAATGAGAAGGGGAAAGTTTGAGAGAGATGTAAGGGGCAAGTTTTTCACACAGGGTGGTGAATGCCTGGAAGGCGCTGCCGGAGAAGGTGGTGGAAGCAGATTCGATAACATTCAAGAGGCATAAATACATGAATAGGCAGGGAGTGGAGGAATATGGACCACATAGAGGCAAGAAAATATTGGCTTAGAGAGGCATCTATGTCGGCACAGACTTGGTGGCCGAAGGGCCTGTTCCTGTGCTGTACTGTTCCCTGGGGGGTCAACCTGGTGAAGCTACCAAACAGGACTACTTGCATGCCAAACAGTATAAACAGCAAGTGATAGACAGAGCTAAGTGTTCCCACAGCCAACTGATCAGATCTAAACTCTGCAGTCTTGCCACATCCAGTCGTGAATGGTGGTGGACAATTAAACACACTGGAGGAGGAGGCTCCATAAATATCCCCATCCTCAATGATGGAGGAGTCCAGCACATCAGTGCAAAAGATAAGGCTGGAGCATTCGCAGCAATCTTCAGCAGGAAGTGCCGAGTGGATGATCTATCTTGGCCTCTTCCAGTGGTCCCCATCATCTCCGATGGCAGTCTCCAGCCAATTCTATTTACTCTACGTGATATCAAGAAATGGTTGGGGCACTGATAACATTCCGACAATAGTACTGAAAACGTGTGCTCCAGAACTTGCCGCTCCTCTAGCCAAGCTCCTCCAGTATAGTTACAACACTGGCATCTACCCAACAATGTAGAAAATTGCCCAGGTATGTCCTGTACACAAAAAACAGGACAAATCCAACCCGGCCAATTACCACCCAGTCTATTCTCGATCATCAGCGAAGTGATAGAAGGGGTCATCAACAGTGCTATCAAGCAGTACCTGCTCAGCAACGCCGAGTTTGAGTTTCGCCAGGGTCACTCAGCTCCTGACCTCATTACAACTTTGGTTCAAACATGGACGAAAGAGCTGAATTCCAGAGGTGAGGTGAGAGTGACATCCCTTGACATCAAGGCCACATTCAACCGAGTGTGGCATCAAAGAACCCTGGCAAAACTGGAATCAATGGCTTTCAGAGGCAAACTCTCCACTGGTTGGAGTCATACCTGGTACATAGGAAGATGGTTGTGGTTGTGGAGGGTCAGTCATCTCAGCTTCAGGACATCTCTGCAGGGTTCCTCAGGGTAGTGTCCTGGGCCCAACAATCTTCAGCTGCTTCATCAATGACCTTCCTTCCTTCATAAGGTCAGAAGTGGGGATGTTTGCGGCTCCTCAGATACTGAAGCAGTCCATGTTCAAATGCAAAATGATCTGGACAATATCCAGGCTTGGGCTGACAAGTGGTACGCAACATTCATGCCACGCAAATGCCAGGCAATGACCATCAGCAATAAGAAACACTCTAACCACTGCCCCATGACATTCAATGATGTTACCATCACTGAATCCCCTGTCAACACCCTTGGGGTTACAACTGACCAGAAACTCAACTGGAATCGCCACATTAACAGTGGCTACAAAAACAGGTCTGAGGCTAGGAATCCTGCGGCGAGTAACTCACATCCTGACTCCCCAAAACCTATCCACCATCTACAAGGCACAAGTCAGGTGTGTGATGGAATACTCCCCACTTGCTTGGATGGGCGCAACTCCAACGACATTCAAGAAGCTCAACACCACCCAGGACAAAGCAGCTTGATTGGCACCACACCCACAAAAATACACTCAGTAGCAGCAGTGTACTACCTACAAGGTGCACTGCAGCAATTCACCAAAGATCCTTAGACAGCATCTTCCAAACCCACAACTACTTCCATCTAGAAGGACATGGGCAGCAGGTACATGGGGACACCACCACCTGCAAGTTCCCCTCCAAACCACTCACTTTCCTGACTGAGAAACATATCGTCATTCCTTCACAGTTGCTGGGTCAAAATCCTGGAATTCTCTTCCTAACAGCATTGTGGGTTAACCCACAGCAAGTGGACTGCAGTGATTCAAGAAGACAGCTCACTACCACCTTCTCAAGGGCAACTAGGAATGGGTAATAAATGCTGGCCAGCCAGTGATGCCCATGTCCCACGAATGAATTAAAAAATCTCTCACTTCATCTACCCCTCTTAGTATATTCCCATTTATCGTGTACTCCCAATAACTGTTTGACCTCCCTAAACGCGTTACCTCACATTTGTGTGTGTTAAAATCCATCTGCCACTTTATCACCTATTCCACCAAACTATCAATATCGTTTGAGAGATTATAGCAATCCTCTACACTATCCATTACTCGGCCAATCTGTGTCACCTGCAAATTTCCCAATCATGCCCCTCACATTCACGTCCAAATCGTTAATATATAACACAAACAGTAAGGGTCCCAACACTGAGCCCTGTGGAACACCACTTGAAACAACTTCCCATTCACAAGGGCATCTATTAACCATTATCCTTTGTTTCCTGTTGCCACGCCAACTTTTTATCCAGTTTGCCACATCATCTTGTATCCCATGGGCTTTTATTTTGACCAATCTGCCATGTGGGACCTTGTCAAATGCTTTGCTAAAATCCATGTACACAACATCCACTGCACTACCTTCATCAGTAAGAAGTTTAACAACACCAGGTTAAAGTCCAACAGGTTTATTTGGTAGCAAAAGCCACACAAGCTTTCGGAGCTGCAAGCCCCTTCTTCAGGTGACTCACCTGAAGAAGGGGCTTGCAGCTCCGAAAGCTTGTGTGGCTTTTGCTACCAAATAAACCTGTTGGACTTTAACCTGGTGTTGTTAAACTTCTTACTGTGTTTACCCCAGTCCAACGCCGGCATCTCCACATCATGACTACCTTCATCAACCCTTCTTGTCACTTCCTCAAAAAACTCAGATTTGTGAGGCAAGACCTTCCTTAACAAATCCATGCTGCCCATCCCTGACTAGTCCATGCCTTTCTACTTAACAGCTGATCCTATTTCTCAGGATTGATTCCATTATTTTGCCCACCACCGATGTAAGACTAACTGGGGAATCCATATCGCACCTTTCACAATAGCAAGACAGCTTAAAGTCATTTTTTATTATATAGTACGATGTGGGTGTCACTGACTAGGAGTGTTTTTTCCCATCCCTAATTGCCCTTGAAATTATGGCGGTGAGTTACTTTCTTGAATCGCTGCAGCCCATGTGGTGAAAATCCATCTACCTATTAGAGAGGGAGTTTCAGAACTTTGCCCTCGTGATCATGAAGGAAAGGCGATATATTTCTAAGTCAGAATGACGTGTGGCTTGGATGGGAACCAGGCGGTGGTGTTCCCATGTCTCTGTTGCCCTTGTCCCTCTAGATAGTGGTTGCCTTGTGTTTGAAAGGTGCTCTCTTCAGAGCCTTGGCGAGTTCCGACATGGTACACGCACGGCTGCCATTGTTCATCGGTGCAGCGCGTGAACATTTGTTGGAGCGCCAATCAAGCGAGTTTTGACCTGAATAATGTCGAGCTGCTCGATTATTTATGGAGCTGCACTCATCCATGAAAGCGAAGATGATTCCATCGTAATAATGAATTGTGCCTTTCAGATGGTGAACAGGCTTTGGGGAGTCAGGCACTGAGTTACTCGCCGCAGGATTCCTAGACTCTGACCTGCTCTTGTAGGCACAGTATTTATGATTAGTCCAATTCAGTTTCAGAGGTGATGGTTAGATTCTTTCTTGCTGGAGATGATCATTGTCTGGTACTTCTGTGGCATGAATGTTATTTGTCACTTGTCAGCCCAAGCCTGCACATTGTCCAGGTCTTGCTGCATTTGGACATGAACTGCTTCAGTATCAGGAGTTTGAATGGCAGTGAACAATGTACAATCATCAGTGAACATCCTCACTTCTGACCCTACGATGAAGCAACTCAAGATGGTTGGGCCAAGCAATAGCCTGAAGAACTCCTACAGAAATATCCAGGAACTGAGATAATTGACCAACAACAATCTTACCTCGTGCTAGGTATGATCCCAGTTAAGTGAGCTTCCCCCTCTATTCCCATTGACTCCACAGTTTTGCTAGAGCTTCTTCATGCCACACTTGGCCAAATGACATCTTGATGCCAAGGGCAATCACTCTCACCTCTGGAGTTCAGCACTTTGGTCCATGTGAGAGCCAAGGCTGTAATGAGGTCAGGAACTGAATGATCCTGGCAGAACCCAAACTGTGCAGTGAGCAGGTTATTGCTAAGTGCGTGCTGCCTGATTGCACTGCTGATGACCTCTTCCATAATTTTATTGATGATCTTCAGTAGACTGATAGGGTGATAATTAGCCAGGTTGGCTTTGCCCTGTTTTTTTTGGAGTACAGGACATACCTGGACAATTTTCCATGTTGCCAGGTAGACGCTAGTATTGTAGTTATGTTTAAACAGCTTGGCTAGGGGTGCAGTAAGTTCTGGAGCAGAAATCTTCAGAACTATTGCCGGAATATTGCCAGGGCCCCTAGCCTTTGCAGTCTCCAGTGCCTTCAGCCATCTTGGAATGAATGTAATTGGCTGAAGACTGGCATCTGTGATGCTGGCATTTCCAGAGGCGGCCATCCACTCAGCATTTCTGGCTGAAGATTGTTGCAAATGTTTCAGCTTTGTCTTTTGCACTGATGTGCTGGGCTCCCCCATCATTGACGATGGGGATACCTGCAGAGCCTTCTCCTCCAGTGAGTTGTTTAATTGTCCACCACTGTTCATGACTGGATGTGGCAGGACTCCTGAGCTTAAGTCTGATTTGTTGGTTGTGGAATCGCTTGCTGCTTATGCTGTTTGGCTCACAAGTAGTCCTGTGTTGTGGCTTCACCAGGTTGCCACCTCAAATTTGTAAGTATGCCTGGTGCTGCTCCTATCATGCCCTCCTGTACTTTACATTGAACCAGGGTTGGTCTCCTGGTGATATATATTGTATTGTGCATAGGATCTTTTATGGCAAGCTATGGGGCCAGTTTGACATCTCAGCTGAACAACACTGACTGTGCAACACTGAAGTGTTTGATCTTGAAATAAGTCTCCAGTCTACAGCCATCTAACTCAAATGGTGAGAGTTCTAACAATAAGCCAAGGTCAAAAAACCAGAAACTAGGATTGCTTTAACCACAAGAGCATAAAAACACCATTCAATAAGCTTCCCTTTGAGTGCAGTACCAACTGTGATGCTTCTTGTGCAATGGAAACATAGAAACTAGAAGGAGTAGGCCATTCGAGCCTGCTCCGCCATTCATCTTGCTCATGGCTGATCACCGAATTCAATATCCTGATTTCCACCCACCGCCCCCCCCCCCCCCCCCCCCCCCACCCCCAAAACCCCTTCCTCCCATATCCCTTTAGCCCAAAATCAGAAAACGTTTGGCCTCAACTACATTCAGTGGGAGTGAATTCCACATATTCACCACTCTCTGGGTGAAGAAATTTCTCCTAACCTCTGTTCTAAAAGGTTTACTCCTTATCCTCAAACTATGACCCCTAGTTCTGGACTCCCCCCACCATCGGCAACATTCTTTCTGAATCTACCTTGTCTCTAACCCTGTTAAAATTTTATAAGTTTGAGATCCCCTCTCACTCTTCTAAACTCCAGTGAATATAATCCTAACTGACTTAGTCTCTCCTCATATGACAGACCTGCCATCTCAGGAATCAGCCTGGTAAACCTTCACTGTATCCCCTCTTTTGCAGTGACAACCTTCCTCAGATAAGGACACCAAAACTGCACACAATAGTCCATTGGTGTAGCCTCACCAACACCCTATACATTTGCAATAAAACATCCCTATACTCAAATCGTCTCGCTAT
The DNA here is from genome assembly GCF_964213995.1 of Mustelus asterias. Lineage (NCBI taxonomy): Eukaryota > Metazoa > Chordata > Chondrichthyes > Carcharhiniformes > Triakidae > Mustelus > Mustelus asterias. The sequence continues at coordinate 141,600,929 of NC_135807.1, read as the reverse complement.
GAAGACCAGTACACTATTTGCCTTCTTTACTGCCTGCTGTATAATAGGTATTTCTTGATCGTACATTGGTGGCCGATGGTAGATTCGGCAAAATAACATTTTGTTCCTTTGCCGAATAAAGGTAAGATAAGCAAAGAACACATAAAAGATAAAAGAAACTTTTCAGTGCAGCGAACTGACAAAGCAATCTAGTAAAATTCAACTTTGTTAATTGTACCCTCCAAATCCGAACAACCTAACTTCCATTGGGTTGCCAGAATATGCATCTCAGGGTGTCAGATCGCATAGCCACGTTACAGAATATATAGATACATGGCAAACTGTGCACGCTGAAAGTAAACAGACAGATTCATTTCACATGGATTGTCTATCACAAATGACAACACTGATATTCACTTCTTTAAATAAATTATGCAGATATAAATAAAATGCAAAAATGATTTCATAGCCAGAGGATCACATCAAAATAAACTTTGCAAATGTTGTTCTAAATATCTGAATATCTTCAATATTAATATATTGAAGTCTAATTTTATGTACCCAAAATGTTTGCAACCATTTTTTCCTGGTATGCTAACAGCTGCTGCAGAAGAGCAAGAGAGAAGTTTTTTGAAACTTCCAGAATGCTGCTTTATAAAGAATCAAAGGGAAGAAACTTATATGCTACATATGACAGCAAACTCAAAGAGAATAGCATTTTGATCTCATGCTCCTGAGATTGTGGGGAAGAGGAGATAGAAGACACATAAAATGGTCCATTTGTTTTCCAAAGCAACTTGAGTTTGAGGTTCAAAGGAGTGAAGTTCCTTCAGTCCTGAATATGATGGCCAAGCAAGATATTTTAAAGCGTCATTTTCAATTTTTATTATTTTCAAAAGATGACTATCCTTGCAGTGCTTCAAGCTTACACAGATCTATCTCCATGTTAATTCTGGTTTCTGCAATCGAAGATTTGCATACATGGACCACCACCATAGGTCCAATATAAGTTTGAAAACCTAAAATCAAGCAGCCTTTCTATTCATGTTTTGTATAAAACCAATTGACAGCTCATAGCAATTTAAACTGATACAGGATCTTTGTCCGATGAGTATTTAAAGGTCTCAAGTTATTCAGAAACCAAAGATCACTGTGTAAATCATAAAATCATAGAATCTTACAGTGCAGGAGGCCATTTGGCCCATCATGTCTGCACCAACCACATTCCCACCCAGGCCCTATCCTATTTACCCTAGCTAGTCCCCCCTGACACTAAGGGGCAATTTAGCATGGCTAATCCACTTAACCCGCAGATTTTTGGACCATGGGAGGAAACAGGAGCACCCGGAGGAAACCCACGTGGACTCGGGGAGAACGTGCAAACTCCACACAGACAGTGACCCAGGCCGGACTTGAACCCGGGTCCCTGGCGCTGTGAGGCAACAGTGCTAACCACTGTGCCACCATGCCGCCCTTTAAAGCAGGAGCAGAAGATATTTAAAAATAAAACTTGTAGATTTCAAAATTATCTTAACAGCAGATAAAACTCTCCATTAATGATTTTATTTAATTTTAGAAAACAGTTGATAAGAAAATACATAGATTACTATTTACCTGAAATAGGAGCTACATGTAGCAAGAACCATCTTGTGGCACGGGAATTCAGTGCTCTCTGCGATTAAAACTATGTCAGTCAACAGCTGCTGGTCATAGAAACATTTAAGCTGCTCCAACAAAGATACAGCATATTCAGTATTGATCTGCTTCTCTTCCTTATTGGACATGATTGCATTCCATCAATGAAAAGTTTCACCCAGTTTGATGAAAGCTCTGATGAAAATTTATTTCTGTTAAAGTAATATGCACTGATTTATATACTACTGTTGAAAGTTGTAAAACAATCCTAATAGACTTCTGGCAGCAGAATATTCCACTTTGAAAAAGCCCTGGATTATTTCATACAATCATATCAAATGTTGTACTCCAAATGAATTTTGTGCCAAGTTGCAGCATTTTCCGTTGAGACAAATTGTGTCACAGTACATGACTAACTTTGAGGTAGCATAGATTTTGTGGGCACACTAATGATGTATCAGTGCCTAGAAAAAAAAGAAACAAAAGATTAGAGACTGAATTACAGAGTTCAGTACATATCTTTGATTGGATATTGTTTATGTACAGATAGTGGGCATTATTTAGGGTTTCCCCTCAGCACATATAAAGAGACATTTGTAAAAACATGGTGTGATTGAGTCAGCAGGTGAATGCTTATAACATTTAATTCTGAAGTATAACAGAGTAAAGATTGACTATTATCCTTCACTAACTGGCTTCCCAGAGTGAAACATTTGTCAGCTAATCTTCAAATAAATCAAAAGTTGATACATTATGCAAATTATATATAGGAAACTTGGAATCCATGCGACCATTGAGCCAAGACAGGAATATCTTAAGATATTGAAATTTTCAAACAGCATTACCATCACATATAAATTTCTACATCTCCATGATCATAGCGACAATTTTTATAAATACAATAAAATTATTCATATTTTACATGAACAAACTTCCAAGAATACAAGATCTGGAAACGTGGGAAATATAGTATGGACTGACAAAAAGTTTTTTTTTTTTAGGAGCACAGGACTTGGGAGTAGGCCATCCGGCCCTTCAAGCCTACTCCATCGTTCTAAAAGGACGTGGCTGATCTGGTTGTGGTCTCAACTCCACTTTCCTGTCAAACTCCCAACAAACCTGCACCGACCACAATCCCACCCAGGCCCTATCCCCATAACTCCATGCATTTACCCTAGCTAATCCCCCTGACACTAAGGGGAAATTTAGCATGGTCAATCCACCTAACCTGCACATCTTTGGACCGTGGGAGGAAACCGGAGCACCCGGAGGAAACCCACGCAGACACAGGGAGAATGTGCAAACTCCACACAGATAGTCACCCTTGTCAATCAAAAATCTATCTAACTCAGCCTTGAATACACGCAATGACCCAGCTTCCACTATTCTCCAGGGAAAAGAATTCCACAGGCACCCTCTGAGAAAAAAAACTCACCTGTCTTAAAATACCTCATTTCTAAATTGTGTCCCCTCGTTTTAGACTCCCACAACAGAAAACATCCCTCCGGTATCCACACTATTTGGTCCGTGCAGGATCATCTATGTTTCAACAAGGTCACCTCTCATTCTTCTGAACTCCAATGGGTCTGGGCCCAATCAACTTGTTTAATCTTTCTTCATAAGATAAGCTCTTCATCCCAGGGGTGAGTCAAGTGAACCTTCTCTGAACCGCTTCAAACACAATTAATTTTTCAATACTTAGGCCAAAACTGCACACACTACTCTAGATGTGATCTCACTGTGCAGGAGGCGGCCATTCAGCCCACCGAGTCTGCACCAACCACAATCCCACCCAGGCTCTATCCCCATTACTCCATGCATTTACCCTAGCTCGTCCCCTGACACTAAGGGGAAATTTAGCATGGTCAATCCACCTAACCTGCACATCTTTGGACAGTGGAAGGAAGCTGGAGGAGGAAACCCATGCACACACAGGGAGAATCTGCAAACTCCACACAGACAGTCACCCAAGGACGGAATTGAATCCGTGACCCTGGCACTGAGGGGCAGCAGTGCTAACTACTGTGCCACCGTGCCGCATACAAGAATCAACCACATTGCTGTGGATCTGCAGTCACACATAGGCCAGACCAGATAAGGATGAAAGGGCATTTAATGAACTAGCTGGGTTTTTATGACAACAATTTCATGGTTGTTAGATTTTTAAGTCCAGACTTTTATTGAATTCAAATTTCACCTTCTGATGTGGTGGAATTCAAACCCAGGTCTCTACATTATTACCACTACACCTCCCCTGCATTGCCATTCTTTTTGCCAATTGGACATTATTATATATCATCTGCCCTAGGAGGATCAAGGAACCAATCAAGCCTAGTCACATGCCCAAACAGTGAAATATTGTAGAATTGAGACACACATTGGTGATCACCTGTCTGACCAGACGATTTGTGATGAAACCACAACGCCAAAAACAACAGATATGAAGATACCACTCGCCCACTGCCAATTTTTCCTGTGTTTGAAAATGAGTGCATATTTGAAATATGACAGTCTATGCCAGCATTTATGTTCCACATCAGCCTTTTCCTATTCCTCTTCATCTGAGCCTGTTTATTCTTCTTTTCCTTTTGCCTTTTTAGTTTCCCCTTAAATATATCAACACTATTCACCTCAGTTCTGATGCATTCAGGAGAATGGATGTAATGTAAATATTATACACATGGAAGTTTTGTTGCAACCAAATGATGACATGACACATTGTTGTCCAGGTTTACTATTACAAATCTGCATTGTATTTCAGAACTACTTCTACACGCATCAGTGATCCCAAATATTTCAGCTTCATTGGCAATTTGAGCCATGAGAGAAAGCCACTGATTAGCTGGATCATTGTCTAAAAGATGATGCGGAAGCCTAAGCACATGCTATCTCCACAAATATTTTTGCCAATTGGGCAACATAATCTGCAAAATGTGGGTCCGTGAAGGAGTCATTGCCAATGGAAGATCCATTCACTGGGATCGGTCTTAATTCTATTGATTTTAAAACAATTTTAAGTAGGTTGTGGAAAGGCTCAAGATATTATTGCAATTTGAAGATAAGAGGTATGAAGTAATAGTTATTTCTATATTATTATATGATCTGAGTGCTGGAACATGAATAGATATGTGAGCAGAAATACTAACAGTAGTGCCAAGTTGGTCGAGACGAAAACTGGGATCATCCAGGGGACAAAGAATCAAGATTGAGGATATCCCTTGGGCAAGTAAGAAAATCCAAGCAAAGTGACCACAATAGTGGGCACACTTCCAGAATGGAGAAGAGACGAGTATCATTCATGGCCCATACAAAGGTACATGGAACAAAAAGCTGAGGAAGCACTGGGTGGATAATCAAGAGTGACTTGACACAAAAGGATAAAGGTGACTGAAACAGCCAGGGAAGCTCAACATCAACAACAATGGAGTAAATTGATTTGACCCCCTTCGTCACTGCTGAAAGATAGGAATTTAGTAGCATAGCCATTCTAGGTTGGTGAGACACAAGTTAAAATAAGAACTAGAATTAACGAAGGATTAAGAGAGGGGGCGATCACTCGTGATGATTCTTAGTTTGCAAGATCAACACTGATGATCAAGCAATAAGTTCTGCATCCCTCAAAGTCGTATGCCACACCTACTATTCCAGAGTTTTCAATCTCAGCTCATTTCCTATGCAAGAGGGCAACAGAAGCATTTCTCAAGTCATTAGTATTCAATAGAATTGTGTATAAATGTGCTTGACATTAAAGCCCAATTCCTCTATAATAATTATAGTAATGAAGGAAATTTGAGACCATAGGTAAATGACAATGCCAGAGAAGTGATTGCAGAGCCTCTGGCTCTGATCTTCAGGTCGTCGTTGGCCTCTGGTATAGTACCAGAAGATTGGAGGTTAGCGAATGTTGTCCCATTGTTTAAGAAGGGGAACAGAGACTTCCCCGGGAATTATAGACCGGTGAGTCTCACTTCTGTTGTCGGCAAGATGTTGGAAAAAATTATAAGGGATAGGATTTATAGTTATTTGGAGAGTAATGAATTGATAGGTGATAGTCAGCATGGTTTTGTGGCAGGTAGGTCGTGCCTTACTAACCTTATTGAGTTTTTTGAGAAAGTGACCAAGGAGGTGGATGGGGGCAAGGCAGTGGACGTGGTATATATGGATTTTAGTAAGGCGTTTGATAAGGTTCACCATGGTAGGCTTCTGCAGAAAATGCAGATGTATGGGATTGGGGGTGATCTAGGAAATTGGATCAGGAATTGGCTAGCGGATAGGAAACAGAGGGTGGTGGTTGATAGTAAATATTCATCATGGAGTGCGGTTACAAGTGGTGTACCTCAGGGATCTGTTTTGGGGCCACTGCTGTTTGTAATATTTATTAATGATCTGGATGAGGGTATAGTTGGGTGGATTAGCAAATTTGCTGATGACACCAAAGTCGGTGGTGTGGTAGACAGTGAGGAAGGGTGTCGTAGTTTGCAGGAAGACTTAGACAGGTTGCAAAGTTGGGCCGAGAGGTGGCGGATGGAGTTTAATGCGGAGAAGTGTGAGGTAATTCACTTTGGTAGGAATAACAGATGTGTTGAGTATAGGGCTAACGGGAGGACTTTGAATAGTGTGGAGGAGCAGAGGGATCTAGGTGTATGTGTGCATAGATCCCTGAAAGTTGGGAATCAAGTAGATAAGGTTGTTAAGAAGGCATATGGTGTCTTGGCGTTTATTGGTAGGGGGATTGAATTTAGGAGTCGTAGCGTTATGTTGCAACTGTACACAACTCTGGTGCGGCCGCACTTGGAGTACTGTGTGCAGTTCTGGTCCCCACATTACAGGAAGGATGTGGAGGCTTTGGAGAGGGTGCAGAGGAGGTTTACCAGGATGTTGCCTGGTATGGAGGGGAGATCCTATGAGGAGAGGCTGAGGGATTTGGGATTGTTTTCGCTGGAAAGGCGGCGGCTAAGAGGGGATCTTATTGAAACATATAAGATGATTAGAGGTTTAGATAGGGTGGATAGTGATAGCCTTTTTCCTCTGATGGAGAAATCCAGCACGAGGGGGCATGGCTTTAAATTGAGGGGGGGTAGTTATAGAACCGATGTCAGGGGTAGGTTCTTTACCCAGAGGGTGGTGAGGGATTGGAATGCCCTGCCAGCATCAGTAGTAAATGCGCCTAGTTTGGGGGCGTTTAAGAGATCCGTAGATAGGTTCATGGACGAAAAGAAATTGGTTTAGGTTGGAGGGTCACAGTTTTTTTTTAACTGGTCGGTGCAACATCGTGGGCCGAAGGGCCTGTTCTGCGCTGTAATGTTCTATGTTCTATGAATTATGACAGATGAAGTAGGAAGCATGAAGGCAAGGGAAGAAAGAGGCGATGATTTGATTAAACTTGCAAGAAATTACAAAGACATTAAAGAAAAATAATTTTTATTCCCTCAGTGGAAGTCATGCAGAAGACAAGATGTAGTGTTTCACATATTGAAAGGGATTTTGAGTAGCTAGAGAGGTGAAAGTACCAATCATTATCCAAGGATGACAAGTTAGAAAATGCTGTAAGTGCGCACACTTTAAATTAGCATCTTTGAAGACTAGTTTTAAAAGACAAAAGCTTTTTACTAGTGATAAGGAATTATCAATTCTATAAAACTATTAAGAGAGATGATCACAATTTTGGTGCTTACTGAACAAATTAAAAATAAGGTATCAGTAAAGTTGAGTGGGTTTTATGATGCTGAGTAAAAGGATGCAAACCTTTTGTTGAAGTTGTTATAGACTATCAAACAGCATTGAAGAATTGATGGGATACATAAACATGTACATCAGAGAAACTTGTTGCAAAGGAATAATAATGAAAGAGACTCATTTTCACATAAATTAGTAAACAGCTCAAGTTATAAAAGGCAGCAGGTTTTTGAATGTAGTCAAGGACAACATGAAAACAATCCATTTCAGATTTAATGATGAGCAATGAGCCTGAATTAGTCAATAACATAACAGTAAGAGGACATTGAGCTAAAAGTGATCGTAACATAACTGAATTCAATATTAGGTTTGACAGTGAGAAGGAGGAGTCAAGAACCAAGTTTTATACTTTGGCAAAACTGAGGCAGGAATTGACCAAAAACAGACTGGGCTTTACCATTAACAAATAAAACTACAGATGAACAGTAGGTGGTGTTTAAAAATGCTGTTTGCAAGTGGTGTTCAAAAAATGTTACAAGACTTGTACGTACTGACAAAGGGCAAGAGCGCTACATGCAATTAAATAGCCACAATCAACAAAGAAAGTGAGATAGTATAAAACCAAAATGGCTTTTACAAAGGTAAAGAACAGTAGGTCCCATGAACTGGGAATGAACAGCAAAAATTATGAAGTAAACATTTAGAGTTACACAAACAAGAAAAAGACTGTGGAATATCAAGGAAAGCACTCGGGGTTTTTACAAATACATTAAGAGTGAGAGTAAACTTGCAGGGAACATAAAGCAGACCGTAAAAACTTCTACATGTAAAAAAAAACTAGTGAAGACAAACCCTTACAGTCCAGGATGAGACAATGTATAATCGAGAACAAGGAAATGGCAAAGCAATTAAAAATCACTAGTTCTGTCTTCACAGAGGAAGGCAAAATGCGAGGGGGCCAAGAATCTAGTGAAGATGAAGAATTTAAAGAAATTAGCGTTACTAAAAAATAGTACTAATGGAGGTGGCCATGGAAATATTGGACACATTGGTTGTCACCTTCCAAAATTCTGTAGATTCTAGAACAGTCCCAGCAGATTGGAAGAGTGGCAAATGTAACCACACTATTTGTTAGAGGGAGAAAACAAGAAATTAGTCTGATTAGCCTAAAACCAGTAAAGAGCAAATGCTAGAGTGCATAGGATATGATAACAGGAAGCTCAGAAAATAACAGAATGAGACAAAGTCAACATGGATTTATGAACGAGAAATCAGGTTTGCCAAACCCATCAGTTTTATTCGACATAAGTAGTAGAATAGGGTGAACAAGTGGAGGTGGTGTATTTGAATTTTCACAAATTTGGAGTTTGACAAAGTCCTACATAAGAAAAGAAGTTAGCAAAATTAAACCACATGGAAGAGAACTGGTTACCTGACAGGATGTGGAGATGCCGGCGTTGGACTGGGGTAAGCACAGTAAGAAGTCTCACAACACCAGGTTAAAGTCCAACAGGTTTATTTGGTAGCAAATACCATAAGCTTTCGGAGCAATGCTCCTTCGTCAGATGGAGTGGTCTCTGTTCTCAAACAGGGCACAGACACAGAAATCAAATTACAGAATACTGATTAGAATGCAAATCTCTACAGCCAGCCAGGTCTTAAATGTACAGACAATGTGGGTGGAGGGAGCATTCAACACAGGTTAAAGAGATGTGTATTGTCTCCAGACAGTACAGCTTGTGAAATTGTGCAAGTCCAGGAGGCAAGCTGTGGGGGTTACTGATAATGTGACATAAATCCAACATCCCGGTTTAGACCGTCCTCATGTGTGCGGAACTTGGCTATCAGTTTCTGTTCAGTGACTCTGCGCTGTCGTGTGTCGTGAAGGCCGCCTTGGAGAACGCTTACCTGAAGATCCACGGCTGACAGGAAACAGAGTAGAAATAAATGAGTCTTTTTCAAAGTGCAGATGGTGACTAGTGGTTTCATGAAGGGATTGATGTTCAGCCCCAGATATTCACAATATACATCAATGATTTGCATCAGTGAACCAGAAGTTATATTTCCAGGTTTGCCGATGACATGAAATTTGGTGGGAATGTAAAGGGTGAGGAGGATGATGAGGCTTCAAGATGATTTGGGCAAGTTGAGTGAGTGGGCTAATACATGGCAGATGCTATATAATATGGATAAATATGAAGTTATCCACTTCAGACAGAGACAGAATGGCAGAGGATTATTTAAATAGTGATAATTGAGAAATGTTTATGTACAAAGGAGTCTGGGTGCCCTTGTACACCAGTCACTAAAAGTCACATGTAGGTGCAGCAAGCTGTTAGGAAGGCAAATGGTATGTTGGCCTTCATTGCAAGAGGACTTGAATACAGGAACAAGGATGTTTTACTACAGTTGTACAGGGCCTTGGTGAGACCACACCTGGGTATTGTGCATAGTTTAGGTCTCCTTACCTAAGAAAGGCACAGTGAGAAATCTCACACCAGGTTAAAGTCCAACAGGTTTTCTTAGAATCACGAACTTTCAGAGCGCTGCTCCTTCATCAGGTGAGTGGACAACCCCAATCCCAAAGCTGGCATCTCCACATCATATCTAAGAAAGGATAAACTTGCCAGAGAGAGTGCAGCAATGGTTTGCCAGATTGATTACTGAGATGGCAGGATTGTCACATGAAATTAGGTCATCTGGGCCTGTATTCACTGGAATTTAGAAGAATGAGAAATCTCATTGAAATGTACGAAATTCTGGCAGGGCTGGACAGACTGGATGCAGGGATGTTGTTTCCTCTGGTAGGTCTAGAATAAGGGTCACACTCTCAAGAAACGGGATAGGTCATTTAGGGCTGGGTTGAGTAGAATCTTTTTCGCTCGGAGGATGCTGAACCTGTGGAGTTCTCTACCCCAGAAGACTGTGGAGACCAAGTCACTGAATATACTTAAGGAAATGGATAAGATTTCTCGACTCAAACTCTAAAGGCATCAAGGAGTTAGGCAAGAGCATGGGAATATGGCATTGAGGTAGGTCAGTTGTGATCACACTGAATGGTGGAGCCGGCTTGAAGGACTGAATGGCTGACACCAGCTTCTATTTTTCTTTAAAGCTAAGAGTACTGGAGGTCCCTTAATTAAACATTCAGGTGCGATGATAAAAAAATCAGGAAGAGTAGACTTCTTTAGATGATGAGCATAAAGTACCAAGGATAAAAGGAAAACTAAAAATAAATCATGGTAGAAACTAATTAGATTCAATATGAATTACATGGAGATAATAAAAAATTGGCACATTTCCAGGATCCAGTGGTTTCTACCTCAAGAGTATTAAAAGCATACAAGGAGATTATTGACATTTTAGTCAGTTTTCCAAGATTGTCTTGTCTTGGAAATATCCCATTGAACTGGAAAATTGCCATGTCATTCCACGGTCAAAGACCCTGTGATTCTTACTAAGTTATCAGGTTTCTTGTCAAACCTCCATTGTTGAATAAGCAGAAATTTAATTCTATTGGTAAGACTTGTATTTTCAGTCCACACTCCATTCAAAGGAATGCAAGAAAAAGGATCAGGAATAGACCATTTGGCCCAATAGGCCTGCTCCAGCATTCAATATAATCATGGCTGATCTTGACTAAATCAGAATGTTCACAACCTTGGTGTCATATTTGCTTCCAACCAAAAATCCACAGTATTGCTAAAAGTCATCCATTCCACCTCTGTATCCTCATCTGACTTTGACCGTATCTCAGCTCATCTGCTGCTGAAATTCTCATTCAGGCCTTTGTTTTTGAGGAAGAGAAGGTGTTACAGGCTAATAGGCTGGAGGAAATAGATGTTCGGAGGGAGGATGTCCTGGCAGTTTTGAATAAAGTGAAGGTCGATAAGTCCCCTGGGCCTGATGAAATATATCCTAGGATTCTTTGGGAGGCGAGGGATGAGATTGCAGAGTCTTTGGCTTTGATCTTTGGGTCCTCGCTGTCCACGGAGATGGTGCCAGAGGACTGGAGAATGGCGAATGTTGTTCCTCTGTTTAAGAAAGGGAATAGAAATGACCCTGGTAATTATAGACCGGTTAGTCTTACTTCGGTGGTTGGTAAATTGATGGAAAAGGTCCTTAGGGATGGGATTTACGACCATTTAGAAAGATGCGGATTAATCCGGGATAGTCGGCACGGATTCGTGAAGGGCAAGTCGTGCCTCACAAATTTGATAGAATTTTTTGAGGAGGTAACTAAGTGTGTTGATGAAGGTAGGGCAGTTGATGTCATATACATGGATTTTAGTAAGGCGTTTGATAAGGTCCCCCATGGTCGGCTTATGATGAAAGTGAGGAGGTGTGGGATAGAGGGAAAGTTGGCCGATTGGATAGGTAACTGGCTGTCTGATCGAAGACAGAGGGTGGTGGTGGATGGAAAATTTTCGGATTGGAGGCAGGTTGCTAGCGGAGTGCCACAGGGATCAGTGCTTGGTCCTCTGCTCTTTGTGATTTTTATTAATGACTTATAGGAGGGGGCTGAAGGGTGGATCAGTAAATTTGCTGATGACACCAAGATTGGTGGAGTAGTGGATGAGGTGGAGGGCTGTTGTAGGCTGCAAAGAGACATAGATAGGATGCAAAGCTGGGCTGAAAAATGGCAAATAGAGTTTAACCCTGATAAATGTGAGGTGATTCATTTTGGTAGGACTAATTTAAATGTGGATTACAGGGTCAAAGGTAGGGTTCTGAAGACTGTGGAGGAACAGAGAGATCTTGGGGTCCATATCCACAGATCTCTAAAGGTTGCCACTCAAGTGGAAAGAGCTGTGAAGAAGGCCCATAGTGTGTTAGCTTTTATTAACAGGGAGTTGGAGTTTAAGAGCCGCGGGGTTATGCTGCAACTGTACAGGACCTTGGTGAGACCACATTTGGAATATTGTGTGCAGTTCTGGTCACCTCACTATAAGAAGGATGTGGAAGCGCTGGAAAGAGTGCAGAGGAGATTTACCAGGATGCTGCCTGGTTTGGAGGGTAGGTCTTATGAGGAAAGGTTGAGGGAGCTAGGGCTGTTCTCTCTGGAGGGGAGGAGGATGAGGGGAGACTTAATAGAGGTTTATAAAATGATGATGGGGATAGATAGAGTGAATGTTCAAAGACTATTTCCTCGGGTGGATGGAGCTATTACAAGGGGGCATAACTATAGGGTTCGTGGTGGGAGATATAGGAAGGATATCAGAGGTAGGTTCTTTACGCAGAGAGTGGTTGGGGTGTGGAATGGACTGCCTGCAGTGATAGTGGAGTCAGACACTTTAGGAACATTTAAGCGGTTATTGGATAGGCACATGGAGCACACCAGGATGATAGGGAGTGGGATAGCTTGATCTTGGTTTCAGATAAAGCTCGGCACAACATCGTGGGCCGAAGGGCCTGTTCTGTGCTGTACTGTTCTATGTTCTATGTTTTTACTCATCTGTTCCAATTCACTCCTGGCTGCTATCCTACATTCTGCCCTCCATTAACTTGATGTATTTCTAACAGGGGTGCAGCAGATGAATCTGGCGTATATGTGCACAAATTGTTTAAGGGCAGATTGCACTCGTTTCCAGATACTAATCACTCAGTGTAAAAACTTTACTTCCATGTTGTCTTTAGTTATTTTGCCAATCACCTTAAAGTAGCATGCTGTGGTTTTGATACTTCTAGTTTCCCTCCTCATGATGTTGAGCGCCTCTCAAATCTCCTCTCGACCTCCTCTTCTGTAAAAGGAACAGCACCAGCTACTCCAATCTAGCCATGTAACTGAAGCCCCTGAAACAATTCTCAAATTTTCTCTGCACACTCTCCAATTCCTTCAGATCCTTCCTAAAGTTTGGTGTCCTGAACGATAGACAATAATTCAGTTTTGTTTTATTCATTCATGTGACATGGGCATTGCTGGCTGGCCAGCATTTATTACCCATCCCTAGTTGCCCTTGAGGTGGTGGTGGTGGTGAGCTACCTTCTTGAATCGTTGCAGTCCATGTTCTGTGGGTTGACCCACAATGCCATTAGGGGAGGAATTCTAGGATTTTGACCCAGCGACTGCAAAGGAACGGCGATATATTTCAAATCAGGATGGGAGTGGCTTGGAGGGGAACTTGCAGGTGGTGGTGTTCCCATTTATCTGCTGCCCTTGTCCTTCTAGATGGAAGTGGTCGTGGGTTTGGAACGTGCTGTCTAAGCATCTTTTGTGAATTGCTGCAGTGCATCTTGTAGATGTTACACACTGCTGCTACTGAGCGTCGATGGTGGAGGGATTGAATGTTTGTAGATGTGGTGCCAATCAAACGGGCTGCTTTGTCCTGGATGGTGTCAAGCTTCTTCAGTGTTGCTGGAACTGCACCCATCCAAGCAAGTGGGGAGTATTCAATCACACTCGTGACTCGTGCCTTGTAGATGCTGGGTAGGCTTTGGGGAGTCAGGAGGTGAGTTACTCACCACAGTATTCCTAGCTTCTGACCTGCTCTTGTAGCCACTGTGTTAACGTGGCGAATCCAGTTGAGTTTCTGGTCAATGGTAACCCCAAGAGTGTTGACAGTAGGGGATTCATTGATGATTACACCATTGAATGTCAAGGGGTAGTGGTTGGAATGTCTCTTACTGGTGATAAACATTGCCTGGCATTTGTGTGGCGTGAATGTTACTGGGCACTTGTCAGCCCAGGCCTGGATATTGTCCAGATCTTGTTGCATTTGAACATGGACTGCAACAGTATGAGGAGTCATGAATGGTGCTGAACATTGTGCAATCATCAGCAAACATCCCCACTTCTGAATTTATGACGGAGGGAAGATCATTGATGAAGCAGCTGAAGATTGTTGGGCCTAAAACACTACCCTGAGAGACTCCTGCAGAGATGTCCTGGAGCTGAGATGACTGACCCTCCACAACCAACCTGGGTGGATGTACTGCGGGCGTGCAGTGGACTGAAAGGATTGAGTATGTGGACTTTAAGAAAAAGGTTGTGCTGGAATCTTTGAATGGCATCAAGATAGATAAGTCGCCGGGTCCGGATGGGATGTACCCCAGGTTACTGTGGGAGGTGAGGGAGGAGATTGCAGAGCCTCTGGCGATGATCTTTGCGTCGTCGATGGAGACGGGAGAGGTGCCCGAGGATTGGAGGATTGTGGATGTGGTTCCTATTTTCAAGAAGGGGGAATAGGGATAGCCCAGGAAATTACCGACCGGTGAGTCTAACCTCAGTGGTTGGTAAACTGATTGAGAAGATCCTGAGGGACAGGATATATGAGCATTTAGAGAAGTTTAGTATGCTCAAGAATACTCAGCATGGCTTTGTCAAGGGCAGACCGTGCCTTACAAGCCTGGTGGAGTTCTTCGAAAATGTGACTAAATACATTGACGAAGGGAAGGCGGTAGATGTGGTTTATATGGATTTTAGCAATGCGTTCGATAAGGTCCCCAATGCAAAGCTTCTAGAAAAAGTGAGAGGGCATGGGATCTAAGGGGCTGCTGCCCGGTGGATCCAGAACTGGCTTGCCCAAAGGAGGCAGAGAGTGGGTATAGATGGGTCTGTTTCTAAATGGACGTCGGTCACCAGTGGTGTGCCCCAGGGATCTGTTCTGGGACTCTTGCTGTTTGTCATTTTCATAAATGACCTGGATGAGGAAGCGGAGGGATGGGTTGGTAGGTTTGCCGACGACATGAAGGTTGGTGGGGTTGTGGGTAGTCTGGAAGGATGTCAGAAATTACAGAGGGACATAGATAGGATGCAAGACTGGGCGGACAAGTGGCAGATGGACTTCAACCCAGATAGATGCGTCGTGGTCCATTTTGGTAGGACAAATGGGATGAAGGAGTACAATATAAAGGGAAAGACTCTTAGTACTGTAGAGGATCAGAAGGACCTTGGGGTCCGGCTCCATAGGACTCTTAAATCGGCCCCGCAGGTGGAGGTGGTGTTTAAGAAGGCGTATGGTGTGCTGGCCTTTATCAATCGAGGGATTAAGTTTAGGAGTCGGGGATAATGATGCAGCTATATAAGACCCTCGTCAGACCCCACTTGGAGTACTGTGCTCAGTTCTGGTCGCCTCACTATAGGAAGGATGTGGAAAAGATTGAAAGGGTGCAGAGGAGATTTACAAGGATGTTGCCTGGATTGAGTGGCATGCCTTATGAGGATAGGCTGAGGGAGCTCGGTCTTTTCTCCTTGGAGAAACGAAGGATGAGAGGAGATCTAATAGAGGTGTATAAGATGTTGGGAGGCATAGATCGGGTGGACTCTCAGAGGCTTTTTCCCAGGGTGGTAATGTCTGCGACGAGAGGACACAGGTTTAAGGTGCTGGGGGGTAGGTACAGGGGAGATGTTAGGGTTAAGTTTTTCACACAGAGGGTGGTGGGCGAATGGAATCGGCTGCCGTCAGGGGTGGTGGAGGTGAACTCAATAGGGTATTTTAAGAGACTCCTGGATGAGTACATGGAACTTAATAGGATGGAGGGTTATAGGTAGGTCTAGAAGGTAGGGATGTGTTCGGCACAACTTGTGGGGCTGAAGGGCCTGTTTGTGCTGTAGTTTTTCTATGTTTCTAACCACCTTCCTATGTATCAGGCATAACTCCAACCAGCGGAGTGTTTTCCCCAATACCCATTGATTCCAGTTTTGCTAGGGCTCCTTGATGCCACACTCGGTCAAATGAGGCTGAATCACTGTTTTACAAGTTTATTATAATTTCCTAGTTTTTACTCTGTCTTTTTTTATAAAGCCTGGAACATAGAACAGTACAGGCCTTCGGCCCTCGATGTTGTGCCAAGCTTTGTCCGAAACCAAGATCAAGCTATCCCACTCCCTATCATTCTGGTGTGCTCCATGTGCCTATCGAATAACCGCTTGAAAGTTCCTAAAGTGTCTGACTCCACTATCACAGCAGGCAGTCCATTCCACACGCCAACCACTCTCTGCGTAAAGAACCTACCTCGGACATCCCTCCTATATCTCCCACCATGAACCTTTTAGTTATGCCCCCTAGTAACAGCTACATCCACCCGAGGAAATACTCTCTGAACGTCCACTCTCTCTATCCCCTCATCATCTTATAAACCTCTATTAAGTCGTCTCTCATCCTCCTCCACTCTAAAGAGAAAAGCCCTAACTCCCTCACCCTTTCCTCACAAGACCTACCCTCCAAACCAGGCAGCATCCTGGTAAATCTCCTCTGCACTCTCTCCAATGCTTCCACATCCTTCTTAGACTGAGGTGACCAGAACTGCTCACAATAATCCAAATGCGGTCTCACCAAGGTCCTGTACAGTTGCAGCATCACCCCACGGCTCTTAAACTCAAACCCCCTGTTAATAAACGCTAACACACTATAGGCCTTCTTCACAGCTCTATCCACTTGAGTGGCAACCTTCAGAGATCTGTGGATATAGAAACATAGAAAAACTACAGCACAAAACAGGCCCTTCGACCCCACAAGTTGTGCCGAACATATCCCTACCTTTTAGGCCTACCTATAACCCTCCATCCTATTAAATCCCATGTACTCATCCAAGAGTCTCTTAAAACACCATATTGAGTTTGCCTCCACCACCACTGACGGCAGCCGATTCCACTCACCCACCACCCTGTGTGTGAAAAACTTCCCCCTAACATTTCCAAAGTACTTACCCCCCAGCACCTTAAACCTGTGTCCTCTCGTAGCAGACATTTCCACCCTGGGAAAAAGCCTCTGAGAGTCCACCCGATCTATGCCTCTCAACATCTTATATACCTCTATTAGGTCTCCTCTCATCCTACGTCTCTCCAAGGAGAAAAGACCGAGCTCCCTCAGCCTATCCTCATAAGGGATGCCACTCAATCCAGGCAACATCCTTGTAAATCTCCTCTGCACCCTTTCAATCTTTTCCACATCCTTCCTGTAATGAGGCGACCAGAACTGAGCACAGTACTCCAAGTGGGGTCTGACGAGGGTCTTATATAGCTGCATCATTATCCCCGGACTCTTAAACTCAATCCCTCGATTGATAAAGGCCAGCACACCATATGCCTTCTTAACCACCTCCTCCACCTGCGGGGCCGATTTTAGAGTCCTATGGGCCCGGACCCCACGGTCCTTCTGATCCTCTACAGTACTAAGAGTCTTTCCCTTTATATTGTACTCCTTCATCCCAATTGACCTGCCAAAATGGACCACTACGCATTTATCTGGGTTGAAGTCCATCTGCCACTTGTCTGCCCAGTCTTGCATCCTATCTACGTCCCTTTGTAACTTCTGACATCCCTCCAGACTATCCACAACCCCACCAACCTTCGTGTCGTCGGCAAACTTACCAACCCATCCCTCCACTTCCTCATCCAGGTCATTTATGAAAATGACAAACAGCAAGGGTCCCAGAACAGATTCCTGGGGCACACCACTGGTGACCGATCTCCAGTTTCTGCTCCGTCGTGTGTCGCGAAGGCCACCTTGGAGAACGCTTACCCGAATATCAGAGGCCGAATGCCCGTGACCGCTGAAGTGCTCCCCAACAGGAAGAGAACAGTCTTGCCTGGTGACTGTCGAGTGGTGTTCATTCATCCGTTGTCACAGCGTCTGCATAGTTTCCCCAATGTACCATGCCTCGGGACATCCTTTCTTGCAGCGTATCAGGTAGACAACGTTGGCCGAGTTGCAAGAGTATGTACCGTGTACCTGGTGGATGGTGTTCTCACGTGAGATGATGGCATCTGTGTCGATGATCCGGCACGTCTTGCAGAGGTTGCTGTGGCAGGGTTGTGTGGTGTCATGGTCACTGTTCTCCTGAAGGCTGGGTAGTTTGCTGCGGACAATGGTCTGTTTGAGGTTGTGCGGTTGTTTGAAGGCAAGAAGTGGGGGTGTGGGGTTGGCCTTGGCGAGATGTTCGTCTTCATCAATGACATGTTGAAGGCTCCGGAGGAGATGCCGTAGCTTCTCCGCTCCGGGGAAGTACTGGACAACGAAGGATCCTCTGTCCACTGTGTCCCGTGTTTGTCTTCTGAGGAGGTCGGTGCGGTTTTTCGCTGTGGCGCGTTGGAACTGTTGATCAATGAGTCGAGCGCCATATCCTGTTCTTATGGGCACGATCTGCCCTTGACAAAGCCGTGCTGAGCATTCTTGAGCATACTAAACCTCTAAATGCTCATAAATCCTGTCCCTCAGGATCTTCTCCATCAGCTTACCAACCACTGAGGTTAGACTCACCAGTCGGTAATTTCCTGGGCTGTCCCTATTCCCCTTCTTGAAAATAGGAACCACATCCGCAATCCTCCGGCACCTCCCCCGTCTCCATCGACAACGCAAAGATCATCGCCAGTGGCTCTGCAATCTCTTCCCTCGCCTCCCACAGTAACCTAGGGTACATCCCATCCGGACCCGGCGACTTATCTATCTTGATGCCATTCAAAGATTCCAGCACAACCTCTTTGTTAAATTCCACATACTCAATCATTTCAGTCCACCGCAAGCCCGCAGTACATCCACCCAGGTCCTTCTCCTCTGTGAAAACTGAGGCAAAATACTCATTAAGCACCTCTGCCATTTCTACTGGTTCCGTACAGATTTTTCCGCCTTCACCTTTTATAGGCCCTATTCCTTCACGTCTCATCCTTTTACTCTTCACATATTTATAGAACGCCTTAAGGTTTTCCTTAATCCTACCTGCCAAGGCCTTCTCGTGACCCCTTCTGGCTCTCCTAATTTCCTTCTTTAGTCCCTTCCTACAAGCCATATACTCATCTAGATCCCCATCTTTGCCAAGCTCTCTGAACCTTTTGTACGCTTTCCTTTTCTTCTCGACTAGGTCCCGCACAGCTTTCGTGCACCACGGTTCCTTTAACCGACCAACTCCTCCCTGTCTGCTCGGAATGTTGTCCTGTAGAACTCTAGACAGACATTCCTTGAAAAACTGCCACCTCTCCAGTACATTTCCCCAGAATACCTCCTTCCAAGTCACTCCTCTAATTTGCTGCCTTATGTCTTCATATTTCCCCTTACTCCATATAAACGCATTCCTAGCTTGCCTGATCCTCTCTTTTTCCAATGCAAGCATAAAGGAGATAGAGTTATGATCGATATCCCCAAGATGCTCTCCCACTGAGAGATGACACCTGTCCAGGTTCATTGGTCAATATCAGATCAAGTACAGCCTCTCCTCTTGTAGGCTTGTCCACATGCTGTGTCAGGAAACCCTCCTGAACACACCTAACGAACTCCTCCCCATCCTATCCCCTTACCCTAGGGATATTCCAATCTATGTTTGGGAAATTAAAGTCTCCCATCACAACAACTCTGCTTTTACTGCATCTCTCCAGGATCTGTTTCCTTATCTGCTCCTCCACCTCCCTGTTACTATTGGGCGGCCTATAGAAAACTCCCAGCAAAGCGATCGACCCCTTCCCACTCCGAACTTCCACCCACAGAGACTCTGTAGACAATCCCTCCACAGCATACACCTTCTCTACAGCTGTGACACTATCCCTGATCAGCAGTGCCACTCCACCCCCTCTCTTGCCTCCCTCCCTGTCCTTCCTGAAACATCTGATCCCGGCACCTGGAGTATCCAGTCCTGTCCCTGAGACATCCAAGTCTCCGTAATGGCCACCACATCACACTTCCAGGCATCGATCCACGCTCTGAGCACATCCCCTTTATTCACTATACTCCTGGCATTAAAGTAAACACATCTCAATCCTTTGGTCTGAGCTCTCCCCTTCTCTATCCCCCGTCCATCCTCCCTCTTGCACCGTCTATAACCCTTCTCTGTTTGCGAGCTAACTTCCTCACTCCCAGTCTCCTCGTCTCGATCCCCTCCTCCCAACCTATCTAGTTTAAACTCTCCCCAGTAGCCTTAGTCAACCTTCCCGCCAGGTTATTGGTCCCCCTGGGATTCAAGTGCCACCCGTTTTTTGTGTACAGGTCACACCTGCCCCTAAAGAGGTCCCAATGGTCCAAGAACCTGAATCTCTGCCCCCTGCACCAGTCCCTCAGCCACACATATGAACCCCAAGATCTCTCTGTTCCTCCACATTCCTCAGAACCCTGCTGTTGACCCTGTAATCGGCATTCAAATTTGTCCTACCAAAATGAATCACCTCGCACTCATCAGGGTTAAACTCCATCTGCCATTTTTCGGCCCAGCTCTGCATCCTACAACAGCCCTCCACCTCATCCACTACTCCACCAATCTTGGTGTCATCAGCAAATTTACTGACCCACCCTTCAGCCCCCTCTTCCAAGTCATTGATAAAAATCACAAATAGCAGAGGACCCAACACTGATCCCTGTGGTACACCGCTGGTAACTGGTCTCCAGTCTGAAAATTTTCCATCCACAACCACCTTCTGTCTTCTATGAGATATGATGTGGAGATGCCGGCGTTGGACTGGGGTAAGCACAGTAAGAAGTCTCACAACACCAGGTTAAAGTATGGACTTTAACCTGGTGTTGTGAGACTTCTTACTGTTCTATGAGATAGCCAGTTACTTATCTAATCGGCCAAATTTCCCTCTATCCCACACCTCCTTACATTCTTCATGAGCCTACCATGGGGAACCTTATCAAACGCCTTACTAAAATCCATGTATACGACATCAACTGCTCTATCTTCATCTACACACTTAGTTACCCCCTCAAAGAAATCAATCAACTTTGTGAGGAAAGACTTACCCTTCACGAATCCGCGTTGACTATCCCAGGTTAAGCTGCTGCTTTCCAAATGGTCATAAATCCTATCCCTCAGGACCTTTTCCATTAACTTACCAACCACCAAAGAAAGACTAACCGGCCTATAATTACCAAGGTCATTCCTATTTCCTTTCTTGAACAGAGGAACAACATGCGCCAGACTGGCACTATCCCCATGGACAGTGAGGACCCAAAGATCAAAGCCAAAGGCTCTGCAATCTCATCCCTTGCCTCCCAAAGAATCCTAGGATATATCCCATCTGGCCCAGGGGACTTATCGACCCTCTGGTTTTTCAAAATTGCTAATACATCTTCCCTCAGAACATCTACCTCCTGCAGCCTATATCCCACTCTCATCCTCAAAAAACATGGCCCCTCTCCTTGGTGAACACTGAAGAAAAGTATTCATTCATCGCCTCTCCTATCTCTTCCGACTCCATGCTCAAGTTCCCACTACTATCCTTGACCGGCCCTAACCTCACCCTGGTCATTCTTTTATTTCTCACATAAGAGTAAAAAGCCTTGGGGCTTTCCTTGATCCGACCCACCAAGGACTTCTCATGCCCCCTCCTAGCTTTCCTAAGCCCTTTTTTTAGCTCATTCCTTGCTACCTTGTAACCCTCAAGTGACCCAACTGAACCTTGTTTTGTCATCCTTACATACGCTTCCTTTTTCCTCTTTACAAGATATTCAACCTTTTTTGTGAACCATGGTTCCCTCACTCGGCCATTTCCTCCCTGCCTGACAGGGACATACCTATCAAGGACACGCAGTATTTGTTCCTTGAACAAGCTCCACTTTTCATTTGTGCCTTTTCCTGACAGTTTCTGTTCCCATCTTATGCTCCCTAATTCTTGCCTAATCGCATCATAATTACCCCTCCCCCAATTATAAACCTTGCCCTGCCATATGGCCCTATCCCTCTCCATTGTAATAATGAAAGACACCGAATTGTGGTCACTATCCCCAAAGTGCTCTCCCACAAACAAATCTAACACTTGGCTCGGTTCATTACCCAGTACCAAGTCCAATGTGGCCCCAGCTCTTGTTGGCCTATCCACATATTGTATCAGGAAAACTTCCTGCACACACTGTACAGAAACTGCCCCATCCGAACTATTCGACGTATAAAGGTTCCAATCAATATTTGGAAAGTTAAAGTCACCCATGAAAACTACTCTGTGACCTCCACACCTATCCATAATCTGCTTTGCAATTTCTTCCTCCACATCTCTATTACTATTTGGGGGCCTATAGAATACTCCTTCTAACTTCAGCCCATATTACCTCAGTAGGCAGATCCCCCTCGAACTGCCTTTCTGCAGCCGTTAAACTATCCTTGATTAACAATGCTACTCCTCCACCTCTTTTACCACCTTCCCCACTCTTACTGAAACATCTATACCTCGGAACTTCCAGCAACCATTCCTGTCCCTGTTCTAACCATGTCTCCGTAATGGCCACAACATTGTAGTCCCAAGTACCAATCCACGCTCCAAGTTCACCTACTTTATTCTGGATGCTCCTTGCATTAAAGTAGACACACTTCAACCCACCTTCCTGTCTGCCGGTACACTCCTGCGACTTTGATTCCCTCCTCAGTACCTCACAACACTCAACACTGGCTTCTGGACTACAGCTCGTTTTCCCATTCCCCTGACAAATTAGTTTAAACCCCCCGAACCTGTATGTTTTATTAACCATTTTCTCAAGTGCCCAACCACCTTCAATAACTTGTGTAGACATACCCCAGATTCTTCTGCTCCTGCACCTCCTTTAGAAGTGCACCCTTTATTTCATATGCCTCTCTCCATTCTTTCCATCAGAAATGTAACTCTTCATACTTGTTTTTTTACAGGATGTGAGTGGGCATCACTGGCTAGACCTGCATATATTACCCATCCCTAGTTGCCCTTCAGAAGGTAGTGGTGAGCTGCCTTTATGAACCACTGCAGTCCCTGAAGTGTAGGTACACCCATCATGCTATGAGGGAGGGAGCTCCAGGATTTTGACCCCGTGACAGTGAAGAAACAGCAAAATATTTCCAAGTCAGAATGGTAAGTGCTTTGGAGGGAAATCGCCAGGTGGTGGTGGTGTTCCTAGGAATTGCTGGTCTTGTCCTTCTAGATGGTAGTGGTCATGGCTTCGGAAGGTGCTACTCAAAGAACCATGGTGAGCTCCTGCAGTGCATCTTGTAGATGGTACACACCGCTGCCAATGTGCATCACTGGTGGAGGGATTGAATGTTTGTGGAAGGGGTAGCAATCACGTATGCTGCCTTGTCCTGAATGGTACTGAGCTTCTTGAGTGATGTTGAAGCTGCACTAATCCAGGAAAGGGGAGAGTGTTCAATTACACTGCTGACTCATGCCTTATGGAATGGGGGCAGGCTTTGGGGAGTCAGGAGGCGAGTCATTCGTCACAGGATTCCTAGTCTTTGACCTTCTCTTGTAGCCACAGTATTTATATGGCTAGTCCAATTCAGTTTCTGGTCAATGCTAACTCCTAGGATGTTTATAATGGGGAATTCAATGACAGTAATACCAAACTAAAGGGGCGATGATTAGATCCTCTCAAGATCAAGAAGAATAAATTTTATAGTTGCATAAAGGTAAAGAGGGTGGTCAAGAGCAATTTTGGCCCACTAAAGACAGAGTGTAGTGACATTGTTAATGACTACCGGAAATAGTAAGTAGTCTCACAACACCAGGTTAAAGTCCAACAGGTTTATTTGGTAGCACGAGCTTTCGGAGCGCCGCTCCTTCATCAGGTGACTCACCTGGTGAAGGGGCAACGCTCCGAAAACTCGTACTACCAAATAAACCTGTTGGACATTAACCTGGTGTTGTGAGACTACTTACTGTGCCCACCCGAGTCCAACGCCGGCATCTCCATATCATGACTACTGGAAATGGCAGACATGTTGAATAATTATTTTGCCTCAATACTTACACCAGAAAAGGAGGATAGCTTGCTAGAAGTCCCAAGGAAAATAATAGTGGTTCAGGGGCAGGGATTAAATACAATTCTCGTAAGCGAAACATCGATAATGAGGAAATTAATGGAACAAAAGAGTGACAAGTCCCCAGGACCTGACAGTTTCCATCCAAGGGTGTTAAAGGAAGTAGGGGAGCACATTGTTGATGCCTTAACTATAATCTTTCAGAGTTCCCTAGGAGTCATCCCCTTGAATTGGAAAATTGCTCATGTCACTCTGCTTTTTAAGGGCGAAAGAGGATGCCCAGGGAGTTACCGACCAGTTAGCCGAGTCTATAATCAAGGATAGAGTAACTGAACACTTTGAAATTTTTCAGGTAATCAGGGAAAGCCAGCATGGATTCATGACAGGTAGATCATGCCTAACAATCCTCACTGGATCTTTGGAACAGGTGACTACGGTAATGGACACGGGAATGTCTATGGATGTTGTTTATGTGGACTTCCAGAAGTCCTTTGATAAAGTCCCGTATAAGAGACAGAAACCCATGGAATCAGGGCACTGACATGGCTGGGAAATTGGTTGAGGCCTCAGTTGTTCACATTATTTATTAAAGACTTGGATAATGGCATAGAAAGTCATATATCTAAATTTGATGACACAAAGTTAGCTGGCATTATGGACAGTGTAGACGTTAACATAAAATTACAAAAGGATATTGATAGACTAGGTGAATGGTCAGTAGATGGATTTCAATCCAAGTGTGAGGTTATTTATTTTGGGCTGAGAAAGGACAGATCAGAGTACTTTCGAGATGGTATGAAGTTAAATACAGTATGTGTATTTACTCTTGTAAATTGACTGTGTGTCTATATATGCCCTGTTTGTGAACCGAACTCTTCACTCACCTGATGAAGGGGCAAAGCTCCGAAAGCTCGTGCTACCAAATAAACTTGTTGGACTTTAACCTGGTGTTATGAGTAATGGGAGCAAATCTGGGCACCACATCTTAGAAAAGATATAATGGCCCTGGTGGGAGCACAGTGTAGATTTACAAGAATGATACCTGGACCTCAGTGGTTTAATTATGAGATTAGACCATTTTCTCTAGAATTTATAAGGTTAAGGGGTGGTCTGGTTGAAGTCTTCATGACAGGGTAAAGATAAACTATTTCCTCTGGTTGGAGATTCTAGAACTAGGGGGCACAGCCTAAAAATTAGGGCTGAACCATTTAGGAGAGCTATTAAGCACTTAGAAACACAGAAAAACTACAGCACAAACAGGCCCTTCGGCCCACAAGTTGTGCCGAACACATCCCTACCTTCTAGACCTGCCTATAACCCTCCATCCTATTAAGCTCCATGTACTCATCCAGGAGTCTCTTAAAAGACCCTATTGAGTTCGCCTCCACCACCACTGACGGCAACCGATTCCACTCACCCACCACCCTGTGAGAGAAAAACTTACCCCTAACATCTCCCCTGTACCTACCCCCCAGCACCTTAAACCTGTGTCCTCTCGTAGCAGACATTTCCACCCTGGGAAAAAGCCTCTGAGAGTCCACCCGATCTATGCCTCTCAACACCTTATACACCTCTATTATGTCTCCTCTCATCCTTCGTCTCTCCAAGGAAAAAAGACCGAGCTCCCTCAGCCTATCCTCATTTGGCATGCCACTCAATCCAGGCAACATCCTTGTAAATCTCCTCTGCACCCTTTCAATCTTTTCCACATCCTTCCTGTAATGAGGCGACCAGAACTGAGCACAGTACTCCAAGTGGGGTCTGACGAGGGTCTTATATAGCTGCATCATTATCCCCGGACTCCTAAACTCAATCCCTCGATTGAGTTTCTACCACAAAAGGTGGTAGAGATCTGGAATGCTTTTCCACAAACAACAGTTGATGCTAGATCAGTTATCTTTAAATCTGGGATCAATAATTTTTGTTAAGCAAAGGTATTAAGGGATATGGGCCAAAATCAGGTACATGGAGTTAGGCCACAATTCAGCCATGATCTCATTAAATGGCAGAACAGGCTCGATGGGCTGAATTGATGACTCCTGTTGGAGATGGTCTTTGCCCGGCACTTGTGTGGTTCAAATGTTACTTGCCACTTGTCAGCCCAAGCCTGGATATTGTCCAGCTCTTGCTGCATTTGGACATGGTCTGCTTCAGTATCTGAGGAGTCGCGAATGGTGCTGAACATTGTGCAGCCATCAGTGAACATCTCTACTTCTAATCTTATGATGGAAGGAAGGTCATTGATAAAGCAGCTGAAGATGGTTGGGTCTAGGACACTACCCTGTGGAATTCCTGCAATGATGTCCTGAAGCTGAGATGATTGACCTCCGATCACCATAACCATCTTCCTTTGGGCCAGGCATGACTCCAACCAGTGGAGGCTTTTCTCCCAGTTCCCATTGACTCCAGTTTTGTTCGGGCTCCTTGATGCCATACTCAG
Organism: Mustelus asterias; assembly: GCF_964213995.1. Taxonomy (NCBI): domain Eukaryota; kingdom Metazoa; phylum Chordata; class Chondrichthyes; order Carcharhiniformes; family Triakidae; genus Mustelus; species Mustelus asterias. Next base: position 141,574,555 of record NC_135807.1, on the reverse strand, counting down.
TCAAATACTGCCTTGATGTCGAGATCAGTCACTTTCACCTCATCTCTGGAGTTCAGTTCTTTTGTCTGTATTTGGACCAAGGCAGTAATGAGGTCAGGAGCGAAGTGACTGGCAGAACCCAAACTGAGCATGTGAGCAGGTTATTATGGAATACAATGTGGGAGTGTGTGAGGTTATGCACTTTGGTAGGAAGAACAGGTGTAGACTATTTTCTAAATGGGGAAAGGCTTCAGAAATCTGAAACACAAAGGGACTTGGGAGCCCTGGTTCAGGACTCTCTTAAGGTTAACATGAGGTTCAGTTGGCGCTTAAGGCGGCAAATTCAATGTTAGCACTCATTTCTAGAAGGCTAGAATACAAGAGCAGGGATGTACTGCGGAGGCTCTGGTCAGACCCCATTTGGAATATTGAGAGCAATTTGGGCCTCATACCTAGGAAGGATGTGTTGGCCATGGAGGAGGCCCAGAGGAAGTTCACAAGAACAATCCCAGGAATGAAGGGTTTGTCATATGGAACAGTTGAACAGTCTGGGTCTATACTCAGAGTTGAGAAGGATTAGGGGGGATCTAATTGAAACATAGAGAATACTGAGAGGTCTAGATAGAAAGGACGTGGAGAGGATGCTTCAACCAGTGGGAGAGACTATACCTCGAAGGCACAACCTCAGAGTGAAGGGACTTTAAAACTGAGATGAGGAGGAATTTCTTCAGCCAGAGGCTGGTGAATCTGTGGAACTATTTGCCGCAGAAGGCTATGGACGCCAGGTCATCGAATGTCTTTAAGACAGAGATAGATAGGTTCTTGATTAATAAGGGATCAAGGGTTACAGGGGGGAGAAGGGGGGGGGGAGGAGGGAAGGGGGGGGAGGAGAGAAGGGGGGGGAGAGAAGGGGGGGGGAGAGCAGGGGGGGGGAGAGAAGGGGGGGGGAGAGAAGGGGGGGGAGAGCAGGGGGGGGAGAGCAGGGGGGGGAGAGCAGGGGGGGGAGAGCAGGGGGGGGAGAGCAGGGGGGGGAGAGCAGGGGGGGAGAGCAGGGGGGGAGAGCAGGGGGGGAGAGCAGGGGGGGGAGAGCAGGGGGGGGGAGAGCAGGGGGGGGAGAGCAGGGGGGGGAGAGCAGGGGGGGGAGAGCAGGGGGGGGAGAGCAGGGGGGGGAGAGCAGGGGGGGGAGAGCAGGGGGGGGAGAGCAGGGGGGGGAGAGCAGGGGGGGGAGAGCAGGGGGGGGAGAGCAGGGGGGGGAGAGCAGGGGGGGGAGAGCAGGGGGGGGAGAGCAGGGGGGGGAGAGCAGGGGGGGGAGAGCAGGGGGGGGAGAGCAGGGGGGGGAGAGCAGGGGGGGGAGAGCAGGGGGGGGAGAGCAGGGGGGGGAGAGCAGGGGGGGGAGAGCAGGGGGGGAGAGCAGGGGGGGGAGAGCAGGGGGGGGAGAGCAGGGGGGGGAGAGCAGGGGGGGGAGAGCAGGGGGGGGAGAGCAGGGGGGGGAGAGCAGGGGGGGGAGAGCAGGGGGGGGAGAGCAGGGGGGGGAGAGCAGGGGGGGGAGAGCAGGGGGGGGAGAGCAGGGGGGGGAGAGCAGGGGGGGGAGAGCAGGGGGGGGAGAGCAGGGGGGGGAGAGCAGGGGGGGGAGAGCAGGGGGGGGAGAGCAGGGGGGGGAGAGCAGGGGGGGGAGAGCAGGGGGGGGAGAGCAGGGGGGGGAGAGCAGGGGGGGGAGAGCAGGGGGGGGAGAGCAGGGGGGGGAGAGCAGGGGGGGGAGAGCAGGGGGGGGAGAGCAGGGGGGGGAGAGCAGGGGGGGGAGAGCAGGGGGGGGAGAGCAGGGGGGGGAGAGCAGGGGGGGAGAGCAGGGGGGGGAGAGCAGGGGGGGGAGAGCAGGGGGGGGAGAGCAGGGGGGGGAGAGCAGGGGGGGGAGAGCAGGGGGGGGAGAGCAGGGGGGGAGAGCAGGGGGGGAGAGCAGGGGGGGAGAGCAGGGGGGGAGAGCAGGGGGGGAGAGCAGGGGGGGAGAGCAGGGGGGGAGAGCAGGGGGGAGAGCAGGGGGGAGAGCAGGGGGAGAGCAGGGGGGAGCACGAGAAGGGGGAGAGGCGGACAGGAGAAGGGGGAGAGGGGACAGGAGAAGGGGGAGAGGGGACAGGAGAAGGGGGAGAGGGGACAGGAGAAGGGGGAGAGGGGACAGGAGAAGGGGGAGAGGGGACAGGAGAAGGGGGAGAGGGGACAGGAGAAGGGGGAGAGGGGACAGGAGAAGGGGGAGAGGGGACAGGAGAAGGGGGAGAGGGGACAGGAGAAGGGGGAGAGGGGACAGGAGAAGGGGGAGAGGGGACAGGAGAAGGGGGAGAGGGGACAGGAGAAGGGGGAGAGGGGACAGGAGAAGGGGGAGAGGGGACAGGAGAAGGGGGAGAGGGGACAGGAGAAGGGGGAGAGGAGACAGGAGAAGGGGGAGAGGAGACAGGAGAAGGGGGAGAGGAGACAGGAGAAGGGGGAGAGGAGACAGGAGAAGGGGGAGAGGAGACAGGAGAAGGGGGAGAGGAGACAGGAGAAGGGGGAGAGGAGACAGGAGAAGGGGGAGAGGAGACAGGAGAAGGGGGAGAGGAGACAGGAGAAGGGGGAGAGGAGACAGGAGAAGGGGGAGAGGAGACAGGAGAAGGGGGAGAGGAGACAGGAGAAGGGGGAGAGGAGACAGGAGAAGGGGGAGAGGAGACAGGAGAAGGGGGAGAGGAGACAGGAGAAGGGGGAGAGGAGACAGGAGAAGGGGGAGAGGAGACAGGAGAAGGGGGAGAGGAGACAGGAGAAGGGGGAGAGGAGACAGGAGAAGGGGGAGAGGAGACAGGAGAAGGGGGAGAGGAGACAGGAGAAGGGGGAGAGGAGACAGGAGAAGGGGGAGAGGAGACAGGAGAAGGGGGAGAGGAGACAGGAGAAGGGGGAGAGGAGACAGGAGAAGGGGGAGAGGAGACAGGAGAAGGGGGAGAGGAGACAGGAGAAGGGGGAGAGGAGACAGGAGAAGGGGGAGAGGAGACAGGAGAAGGGGGAGAGGAGACAGGAGAAGGGGGAGAGGAGACAGGAGAAGGGGGAGAGGAGACAGGAGAAGGGGGAGAGGAGACAGGAGAAGGGGGAGAGGAGACAGGAGAAGGGGGAGAGGAGACAGGAGAAGGGGGAGAGGAGACAGGAGAAGGGGGAGAGGAGACAGGAGAAGGGGGAGAGGAGACAGGAGAAGGGGGAGAGGAGACAGGAGAAGGGGGAGAGGAGACAGGAGAAGGGGGAGAGGAGACAGGAGAAGGGGGAGAGGAGACAGGAGAAGGGGGAGAGGAGACAGGAGAAGGGGGAGAGGAGACAGGAGAAGGGGGAGAGGAGACAGGAGAAGGGGGAGAGGAGACAGGAGAAGGGGGAGAGGAGACAGGAGAAGGGGGAGAGGAGACAGGAGAAGGGGGAGAGGAGACAGGAGAAGGGGGAGAGGAGACAGGAGAAGGGGGAGAGGAGACAGGAGAAGGGGGAGAGGAGACAGGAGAAGGGGGAGAGGAGACAGGAGAAGGGGGAGAGGAGACAGGAGAAGGGGGAGAGGAGACAGGAGAAGGGGGAGAGGAGACAGGAGAAGGGGGAGAGGAGACAGGAGAAGGGGGAGAGGAGACAGGAGAAGGGGGAGAGGAGACAGGAGAAGGGGGAGAGGAGACAGGAGAAGGGGGAGAGGAGACAGGAGAAGGGGGAGAGGAGACAGGAGAAGGGGGAGAGGAGACAGGAGAAGGGGGAGAGGAGACAGGAGAAGGGGGAGAGGAGACAGGAGAAGGGGGAGAGGAGACAGGAGAAGGGGGAGAGGAGACAGGAGAAGGGGGAGAGGAGACAGGAGAAGGGGGAGAGGAGACAGGAGAAGGGGGAGAGGAGACAGGAGAAGGGGGAGAGGAGACAGGAGAAGGGGGAGAGGAGACAGGAGAAGGGGGAGAGGAGACAGGAGAAGGGGGAGAGGAGACAGGAGAAGGGGGAGAGGAGACAGGAGAAGGGGGAGAGGAGACAGGAGAAGGGGGAGAGGAGACAGGAGAAGGGGGAGAGGAGACAGGAGAAGGGGGAGAGGAGACAGGAGAAGGGGGAGAGGAGACAGGAGAAGGGGGAGAGGAGACAGGAGAAGGGGGAGAGGAGACAGGAGAAGGGGGAGAGGAGACAGGAGAAGGGGGAGAGGAGACAGGAGAAGGGGGAGAGGAGACAGGAGAAGGGGGAGAGGAGACAGGAGAAGGGGCAGAGGAGACAGGAGAAGGGGCAGAGAAGACAGGAGAAGGGGCAGAGAAGACAGGAGAAGGGGCAGAGAAGACAGGAGAAGGGGCAGAGAAGACAGGAGAAGGGGCAGAGAAGACAGGAGAAGGGGCAGAGAAGACAGGAGAAGGGGCAGAGAAGACAGGAGAAGGGGCAGAGAAGACAGGAGAAGGGGCAGAGAAGACAGGAGAAGGGGCAGAGAAGACAGGAGAAGGGGCAGAGAAGACAGGAGAAGGGGCAGAGAAGACAGGAGAAGGGGCAGAGAAGACAGGAGAAGGGGGAGAGAAGACAGGAGAAGGGGGAGAGAAGACAGGAGAAGGGGGAGAGAAGACAGGAGAAAGGGGAGAAGACAGGAGAAAGGGGAGAAGACAGGAGAAAGGGGATCAAGGGCTACAGGGAGAAGACTGGAGAAAGGGGATCCAGGGTTACAGGGGGAAGACAGGAGAAAGGGGATCAAGGGTTACAGGGGGAAGACAGGAGAAAGGGGATCAAGGGTTAGAGAGAGAAGACGGGAGAAGACATGAGAAAGGGGATCAAGGGTTACTGAGAGGAGGCGGGGGAGAGAAGACAGGAGAAGGGGGATCAAGGGTTACAGGGAGAAGGCGGGAGAAAGGGGATCAAGGGTTACAGGGAGAAGGCGGGAGAAAGGGGATCAAGGGTTACAGGGAGAAGGCAGGAGAAAGGGGATCAAGGGTTACAGGGAGAAGGCGGGAGAAAGGGGATCAAGGGTTACAGGGAGAAGGTGGGAGAAAGGGGATCAAGGGTTACAGGGAGAAGGCGGGAGAAAGGGGATCAAGGGTTACATGGAGAAGGCGGGAGAAAGGGGATGAGAATCGTATCAGCCACGATTGAATGGCAGAGCAGACTCGATTCTGTGTGTTTTTTTGAGTCTATCACTATCCTCCTCATAGTTGATTATACATAGAACATAGAACAGTACAGCACAGAACAGGCCCTTCGGCCCACGATGTTGTGCCGAGCTTTATCTGAAACCAAGATCAAGCTATCCCACTCCCTATCATCCTGGTGTGCTCCATGTGCCTATCCAATAACCGCTTACATGTTCCTAAAGTGTCTGACTCCACTATCACTGCAGGCAGTCCATTCCACACCCCAACCACTCTCTGCGTAAAGAACCTACCTCTGATATCCTTCCTATATCTCCCACCATGAACCCTATAGTTATGCCCCCATGTAATAGCTCCATCCACCCGAGGAAATAGTCTTTGAACGTTCACTCTATCTATCCCCTTCATCATTTTATAAACCTCGATTAAGTCTCCCCTCAGCCTCCTCCGCTCCAGAGAGAACAGCCCTCGCTCCCTCAACCTTTCCTCATAAGACCTACCCTCCAAACCAGGCAGCATCCTGGTAAATCTCTTCTGCACTCTTTCCAGCGCTTCCACATCCTTCTTATAGTGAGGTGACCAGAACTGCACACAATATTCCAAATGTGGTCTCACCAAGGTCCTGTACAGTTGCAGCAAAACCCCACGGCTCTTAAACTCCAACCCCCTGTTAATAAAAGCTAACACACTATAGGCCTTCTTCACAGCTCTAGCCACTTGAGTGGCAACCTTCAGAGATCTGTGGATATGGACCCCAAGATCTCTCTGTTCCTCCACAGTCTTCAGAACCCTACCTTTGACCCTGTAATCCACATTTAAATTTGTCCTACCAAAATGAATCACCTCACATTTATCAGGGTTAAACTCCATTTGCCATTTTTCAGCCCAGCTTTGCATCCTATGTCTCTTTGCAGCCTACAACAGCCCTCCACCTCATCCACGACTCCACCAACCTTGGTGTCATCAGCAAATTTACTGATCCACCCTTCAGCCCCCTCCTATAAGTCATTAATAAAAATCACAAAGAGCAGAGGACCAAGCACTGATCCCTGTGGCACTCCGTTAGCAACCTGCCTCCAGTCCGAAAATTTTCCATCCACCACCACCCTCTGTCTTCGATCAGACAGCCAGTTACCTATCCAATCGGCCAACTTTCCCTCTATCCCACACCTCCTTACTTTCATCATAAGCCGACCATGGGGGACCTTATCAAACGCCTTACTAAAATCCATGCATATGACATCAACTGCCCTACCTTCATCAACACACTTAGTTACCTCCTCAAAAAATTCAATCAAATTTGTGAGGCAGGGATCTTCCAGGTTTATGGTCCAAGTTAGCCAGATTCCATTTCACAGCAATACTCTTTGGCGCACTAAACTCATCCCAAAGTCGAATATACCGCTTCCAACTCATGCAGTTTGTAAAACATAAAGGCTCACAAATAATGTCGATACATTTTTCCTAATTGATGGGCACAGAGGAAAATATTTATTTTCGCTTGGCTCTTGCTGGATTATAGTCAGTATTTTTCAAATATTGATCGCGCTGTAGATGTTTGATTAATTTCCAGAATGAAACACTGTCACCGCCTAAATCCAGAGACAGCTCACTGCCACGACAGCGAAACAGCCCCACACGCGCACGCACACCCCCCACCGGCACGCACCCCCGCACCCCCCCCCCACACGCGCACACCCCCACACGCGCGCGCACACCCCCTCCAACACGCGCGCGCAGCCCCCCCAACACGCACGCGCACACCCCCCCAACATGCATGCACACCCCCCTCAAAGAACAAAGGACAATACAGCACAGGAACAGGCCCTTCGGCCCTCCAAGCCTGCACCGCTCATGTGCCCGACTCGACCATTCGTTTGTACCCCTCTATTCCCAGTCTGTTCATGTAGCTATCTAGATAAGTCTTAAACGATCCCAGCGTGTCCGCCTCAATCACCTTGCTTGGCAATGCATTCCAGGCCACCCTCTGTTTAAAATACATCCCCCTGACATCTGTGTTGAACCTTGCTCCCCTCACCTTGAACCCGTGACCCCTTGTGTTGGTCACCTCCGACCTGGGAAAAAGCTTCCCACTGTTCACCCTATCTATGCCCTTCATAATTTTATACACCTCTATTAAGTCGCCCTCATCCTCCGTCTTTCCAGGGAGAACAACCCCAGATTACCCAATCTCTCCTCATAGCTGAGACCCTCCATACCAGACATCATCCTGGTAAACCTTCTCTGTACTCTCTCCAAGGCCTCCACGTCCTTCTGGTAGTGCGGCGACCAGAACTGGATGCAGTATTCAAATGTGGCCTAACCAACGTTCTGTACAGCTGCAACATCATATGCCAACTTTTGTATTCTATGCCCCGTCCAATAAAGGCAAGCATGCCATATGCCTTCTTCACCACCCTCTCCACCTGTGCTGCCATCCTTATGGGTCTGTGGACTTGTACATCCAGGTCCCTCTGTGTGTCTATACTCCTGATGGTTCTGCCATTTTATTGTATAGCTCCCCTTACATTAGATCTACTGAAATGCATCACTTCACATTTATCTGGATTAAATTCCATCCGCCATTTCTCCGTCCAATGTTCCAGCCTATCTATATCCTGCTGTATTCTCTGACAATGTTCATCACTATCCGCAACTCCAGCAATCTTTGTGTCGTCCGCAAAGTTACTGATCACACCAGCTACATCTTCCTCCAAATCATTTATATATATCACAAACAGCAGAGGTCCCAGTACAGAGCACTGCGGAACCCCACTAGTCACAGACCTCCAACTGGAAAAAGACCCCTCCACTGTTACCCTCTGTCTTCTATGGCTAAGCCAGTTCTCCACCCATCTAGCTCGCTCACCTTTTATCCCGTGATATTTAACCCCCCCGCACGCGCACACTCCCCCCCACACACACGCACGCGCACCCCCCACACACACACAGCCCCCCCACACACACACAGCCCCCCCACACACACACAGCCCCCCCCACACACACACAGCCCCCCCACACACACACACAGCCCCCCCACACACACACAGCCCCCCCACACACACACAGCCCCCCCACACACACACAGCCCCCCCCACACACACAGCCCCCCCACACACACACAGCCCCCCCACACACACACACAGCCCCCCCCACACACACACACACAGCCCCCCCCACAACACACACACACACAGCCCCCCCCTCCCACACACACACACAGCCCCCCCCTCCCACACACACACAGCCCCCCCCCCTCCCACACACACAGCCCCCCCCCCTCCCACACACACACCGCCACCCCCCCACACACACACATAGCCCCCCCCCCCCCCACACACACACACACGCCCACTTTCCGCTCCCAAAAAATCCCGCTTCAGAAATGCGGCAAATGGCCGCAGCTCAACTTCCTGCCGCGCGGGGCCCCGAGTCCCCGGCCCCGAGTCCCCGGCCCCGAGTCCCGGCCCCGAGTCCCCAACCCCGAGTCCCCGGCCCCGAGTCCCGGCCCCGAGTCCCCAACCCGAGTCCCCGGCCCCGAGTCCCCAACCCCGAGTCCCCGGCCCCGAGTCCCGGCCCCGAGTCCCCAACCCCGAGTCCCCGGCCCCGAGTCCCCAACCCCGAGTCCCCGGCCCCGAGTCCCGGCCCCGAGTCCCCAACCCCGAGTCCCGGCCCCGAGTCCCCAACCCCGAGTCCCAACCCCGAGTCCCGGCCCCGAGTCCCCAACCCCGAGTCCCGGCCCCGAGTCCCCAACCCCGAGTCCCGCCCCGAGTCCCCAACCCCGAGTCCCCAACCCCGAGTCCCCAACCCCGAGTCCCCGGCCGCGAGTCCCGGCCCGTTCAGCCACCGCTGGGGCTTCATGGTTTTAGCCGCCAAGTGGCTCCGGAAGCGCCAGGGAGGGGACGGCCTCTGGCCCGGTGCTGACCGGCCCGGTGCTCGCCGCGCCGAGCTGTCTTTCTGGCTGCGGAGCGCTGGTCCGCGGGGCCGACCATGGGCCTACCTGAGTACGAGACAAATGACAAACCTCCCTGCGACCTCCAGACAGGCTTCACTGCCTCTGATCCCGATCCCCGGCGAGCCCCACATTGAAGCTCAGTCCCAGCAGACAAACCGGCACCAGGAGCCGCGGCCTCGCCGCCATCACAGGCCGCAGCGCGCAACGGGGTGACGCCGCAGCTCCGCCCCCCCGGGCCGGGGACCCGCAAACCAGGCAGGGAGCGCGCTGCGCGGCACGCGCAGATTCGGCAGGGGCGCGCAAACACGGGGAACGCGCACGCTGCCGCCCATAAGCGAGTAAGAAGTCTCACAACACCAGGTTAAAGTCCAACAAGTTTATTATGCGAATCTTTACAGTAAAGACTCGCATTCCAACCATTATTCTGTAAATTGGGTTTGTGTCTTTGTGCCCTGTTTGTGATCAGAATTCCCGCCCACCTGGTGAAGGAGCAGCCTGTTCCGAAAGCTCGTGGCTTTTGCTGCCAAATAAACCTGTTGGACTTTAACCTGGTGGTTGTGAGACTTCTCACTGTCTTCACCCCAGTCCAACGCCGGCATCTCCACATCATGGCCAGAAGCAAAGCAGAGAAACAGACTGTCCGGCAGGGTGGCGGTAATTACCCCACACAGAGTCCACACCGCCCCCCCCACACACACACACACCCCCCACCACGAGTCCCACACCCGCCCCCACACACACACCCCACACAGAGTCCCCACACCGCCCCCCCACACACACACGCGCACACACCCCCACACAGAGTCCCACACCGCCCCCCACACACACACACACACCCCCACACAGAGTCCCACACGCCCCCCCACACACACACCCACACAGAGTCCCACACCGCCCCCCACACACACACGGCACACACCCCCACACAGAGTCCCACACCGCCCCCCCCACACACACAGCACACACACCCCCACACAGAGTCCCACACCGCCCCCCCCACACAGACACACACACCCCCACACAGAGTCCCACACTGCCCCCCCCCACACACACGCACACACACCCCCACACAGAGTCCAACACCGCCCCCCCCACACACACGCACACACCCCCCACACAGAGTCCCACACCGCCCCCCCCACACACACACACACACACACCCCCCACACAGAGTCCAACACCGCCCCCCCCCACACAACACACACACCCCACACAGAGTCCCACACCGCCCCCCCCACACACACGCACACACACCCCCACACAGAGTCCCACACCGCCCCCCCACACAGACACACACACCCCCACACAGAGTCCAACACCGCCCCCCCCACACACACGCACACACCCCCCACACAGAGTCCCACACCGCCCCCCCACACACACACACACACACACACCCAATATCCCGGTTGATAGCCAAGTTCCGCACACACAAGGACGGCCTCAACCGGGATATTGGGTTCATGTCACACTATTTGTAACTCCCACAGTTGCGTGGACCTGCAGAGTTTCACTGGCTGTCCTGTCTGGAGACAATACACATCTTTTTAGCCTGTCTTGATGATCTCTCCACTCACAGTGTTTTGTTTCTTAAAGACTGGATTAGTTGTAAGTATTCGCATTCCAACCATTATTCATGTAAATTGAGTCTGTGTCTTTATAAGCTCTGTTTGTGAACAGAATTCCCACTCACCTGAAGAAGGGCTTAGAGCTTCGAAAGCTCTGTGTGGCTTTTGCTACCAAATAAACCTGTTGGACTTTAACCTGGTGTTGTTAAACTTCTTGCTGAGGAGGAGGACATGGAGGAAGGCCCGGGCCGTACCACTTACAGGACCGGAGGGAGACGACCATCAGAGGCAGGAGGTGGCCGCCATTCACCCAGAGCGGGGGCTTCGGAGAAGTAGGGAGCAGAGACCCCGGCAGTTCCGTGCACGAGTGCCCTTCGAGGAGATGTCGGACACCGTGTGCCGCCGACGTCTCCGACTCCGAAAGGATACCGTGCGACACCTGTGCGACCTGTTGCAGGACCTGGCGCCGAGGGGGGCGGGGGGGGGGGGGGCACCTACTCTCAGTGGCTGTCAGATTGACGGCTGCTCTGAACTTCTATGCGACTGGCGCCTTCCAGAGCCCCAGCGGAGATGTCTGTGGCATCTCCCAGTCTTCAGTCCTCACCCTGTGTCAAGCAGGTCACTGAAGCCCTGTGTGCCCGGGCTGGGCAGGACATCAAATTCAACCTGGACCCGGCCCATCAGGAAGCCGGGCTGCGGGTTCGTTGCAATTGTGGGGATGCTGAATGTGCAGGGGGCGGTCGACTGCACCCATGTCGCCCTCAGGGCCCCCCTACAGAATCCACGACGATTTGTTAATAGGAAGGGGATCCACTCCCTGAATGTACAAATCGTGTGTGACCACAATGGGCCCGGTTTTACCAAACCTTCACGCCCAAAATCGCGGTAAAGTTGGGCGTCGGGCCTATACCACGATCTGCACCCGATTCCGAGCAGGTCGCGGCTTTACCGACACCCGATTTGGGCGTGGGTCCGGCCCACGCCAGAATCAGGCGGCCCGATGATTTAAATGGATTAGCATGCATTTAAATCAACTTAATGAACCGCGCGCCCAACTCTACCGCCAAATCCCACTTTACCGTCTTCTGGCCCGTTCCGGATCCGCGCTTTTAGTGACCTGCAGAATAAAAGTCCGAAGCGGATTTCTATTCTGCAGGGGAACCTCTGAAGCCCTCTCTGCCCTTGTGAAGTCACCATCCTCCTCGACCATCCTCCGCTAACCACCCTGGCAGACCGCCCCCCCCTGGATCAGACCCCACTGGGAGGCAGGCCCCCCCCGGCAGACCCCCCGCCCCCCTGAGATCAGACCCCCCTGGGAGGCAGGCCCCCCCCCCGGCAGAGCACACCCCCAACCTACCTCGATCGCTGGTCTCCCTCCACCATCCTTCCGTTAGCAAGATAAGCTGTATGTTCCTCAGCTAGATCCACTTTGGTCAACACAAAGATGGTCCTTCTGCCTTGTGGGTCCATCTGGCTCACCAAGTCAGTTACAATACTGCGTACAGCATCTACTGAACCATCTTGGATACAAAGGATAATGAATGGTACTGGTCGATCTTCCTGGTGTTATCAGTACTGTAACATCAGGAATGGCTGCCGACACCAAGGATATAATTTTTAGCATAAGCAAGGCTTACATGCTGAACCCTAATGGCATTATCCTTTGTATCCAAGATGGTTCAGTAGATGCTGAATGCAGTATTGTAACTGACTTGGTGAGCCGGATGGACCTGTCACACCCATTCTCCTCCTCCCACCTCCCCTGCCCCACCCCCCCCCCCAGATGATCTGGGTCAGAGAGCCGCTCTCTCTGCTTTTTTCTCCCCGCCCGGACGCGCTGCTTCGGATTTTTTTCCGAACTGCGCATGCGCAGTTCAGGGCTCCGATCGTTCCGGCAGCGCTAAGCCCCGCCCACAGCACGAATCGGACCGGAGCCGGCAAACGCACATGGGCGCGCTGGAAAGAGGATTCCAGGCTCGGATTTATTTGACGCCCATATTCGGCACTTAGATTCAAAATGGTAAAATCTGGCCCAATATGACCATCATGCACGTCTGTGCCAGACATCCAGGCAGCGTGCATGACAGCTTCATTCTGAGGAGGTCAGACATCCCGCAAGCATTTGAGGAGGAGCCCAGGCTGCGGGGGTGGCTCCTGGGTGATATGGGTTACCCGCTTCGAACATGGCTGATGATGCCTGTGCGGAGGCCTGTGACTGAGGTGGAGACCCGCTATAATGAGGCCCATGTAGCCACCCGCGCGACAGTAGAGAGGTGCATTGGGCTCCTCAAGATGTGGTTCCGGTGCCTGGACCGATCCAGTACAGCCCCCTGATCTCCTCCCGCATAGTGGTGGTTTGCTGTGCCCTGCACAATCTGGCTCTGCAGCGAGGGGACCTCCTGGAGGAGGAAGAGGACGTGGAGAATGACCAGCCGGCCGTCACTGGAGAGGATGACCAGCAGGAGGAAGAGGAAGGGGAGGAGGAGGATGAGAGCACCTTGGAACACCTGCCAGGTGGTGCAGGGCTGGCATCGCAGCTGAGGCATGCGAGGGTGGCTAGGGAGGCTCTGATAACCAGGCGGTTCAGTCGCTAGGGGATGGTGATTGTGGGTTCCATTCCCACCGACCCCCCCACCCCCGAAAAGTGCCTCCCATTTACCCTGCACATTGTCACAGCAGAGTGCTGGGCCTGGGTACTCTGTGCTTGCGATATTTTTTCCAGGCAGGAGGGTGATGACGACTCGCTAAGCACCATTCTGATGATGCCCTGGTGCAAACCAGTCTGACTGCTGCCTGAGATCCACATGCACGCTGGCACCTGGGCCCACGTCTGTCTAGTGGGTAAGGGATCCGAAACCCCCAGACAGGGCCCTGGGGCGGGTGGGTTGGGGGACGGGAGGTAATCACTCGTGGGGTATGAGAGACCAATGGCTTCCTTTTCTCAGTGACACCTCATTGAGGGGCCGCCCCAACTGATCTCACCATGAGGCATCCATCGGCTGATCGTCAACGGGGCGGGGATCCGATTCGAAACAACCTATTCGCAGGTGGTTGTGGAGAAGAAACATTTATTTACAATAAAGGTGTTCAGATAAGCTGGTGAAACACAGAAACTTGTGAAAAGAAAACACTAAGGTGCCGACAGTCCTTTCTAACGAGTGCAGCCCGTCACCCCCGTGCCATCTCAGAGCAACTACAACTCCCTCACCTTCCGCTGCCTCACACTGCGCCTCAGTGACTCCCCAGAATGTACATCGGAGGTGGAGGGGGCCAGCTGCCTATCTCGCCCCATGGCCTGTGATGCGCATGGCGAGCATCCTCTGGAGGCCCTGGACCTTGAGGGCCCTGGCCGGCTTCCAGGTGTCTGGGATGTTTCCATGACACCCTCTTCATCCCGCTGCCTCTGAGATGTCCCAGTGCCAGCAAGGGGGGAGTCGGAAGGTGTTGCCATAGCCACAGTCTCCTGGCTGGAAGGCCCCGGCGTGGGCTTGCGCCCTTCCTCCTCCCTTGGGGTCCCTTTTGGCCACTGGGTCACTCCATGGGACACTGGTTCTTCTGCAGTGAGCTCCAGAAGCTCCGGCGTCACCTGGCACTGCCAGTCCTGGAGGACCACTTGCGCCCTACCCATGGTGGTTGACCCCTCCACGATGGCCACTTGAGTCGTGGGCCATCTCTCAATGGCCGCAGCAAGTGCCCTGTGAGACTGGGCCATGCTCTGCAAGCCCTCAGCCGTGGCCCTCTGAGACTGGGCCACCTTCTCAAGGGTTGCAGCCATTGCCCGCTGTGTCTCAGTGCTGTCCCTCTGGGTCTCCTGCAAGCTCTCGAGCCTCTCAGCCATGGGCCGCAGAATCTCAGTCCCTCCACTGTGGCCTGCTGTGACTCAGCCATTGCTTGGAGCCTGCCACCCATGGTGAGGATCCCCTGCCCCAGGCTTTCCACTGCAGATGTCACCCTTGCAGTGTTGGCATTGGAAGCACGTATGACAGGCAATAGCTGGTCCATCTGAAAGCTTTGGGACTCCTCCCAGCAGCCTCACAGTTGGTCCAGTGTGGCCGTCAGCCCCTCCTGCATTCCCTGGCTCTGTTGCTGCATCTCCAGCAGCTGAGTGAGAAGTGATCTCAGAGGCCCAGCATGTAGCCTGGGGCCAGCTGTGTCCTCGCCTCCAGCAAGCCCCTGCATGCCAGAGGCCTCGGACGTTTCCTCCTCCACCCAATGTACATCAGCAGATGTGTCGTGCTCACCAAATTGTGACCCAGAAGCCTCAGCGCTAACCGGACCCACCAACGTGTCCGTTTCTGCGATGGTGATTTGTGAGGTAGAAGCTGACGGATAAACGGTGCCACCCTCGGAGGTCCCTTCACCCATATCCTCCGAGGACTCGTCCGAGCTATCGTTCCCAGGATGGATGAGAGCTGTAGCCGGGGCCTGCGGTCCAGAAGGCCCTGGGGCGTCAGGATCTGTCCCTGAAACACAGGACACAAGGTGCAAGGGAGGGAGAGGAATCCGGGATGCCAAACACATGAATCACATGGTTCCCTTGAACATAGAACACTGAACCCAGACAATTACATCACAGGGACAGGCCCTTCGGATATCCAACCCTGTAGCGACCATGCTGCCCATCTGATTTGTTTGCCCCCATATGCCTCTGTTCCCATCCCATTCAGATAGCTGTAGAGATGCCCCTTAAATGTCCCTATAGTTTCCGCTTCCACGATCTCCCCGGGCAGTGAGTTCCAGGCACCCACTATCCTCTCAATGCAAATAAAATGCCTCATACATCTCCTTTACACCTTGCCCCTTGCACCCGAAACTCGCGCCCCCAAGAAGTTGCCTCAAAGTGAGTGTAGGAATGACAGGTGCTCACGTCTGGATGGCAGACTGACCATGCTGTCACTGACAACCCGCGTCTCCCCTTCTCTGGTGAGCTCCAGCGCCCGCTCCTCGGGTGGGATGAGGACCTGGAGGTCTGGCTCACCACCCCCTGTCTTCACCCTCTCACGAGTGTTGTGCTCGGTCTTCTTCTCTGGAGACAGAAGGAACCATGAAATAAATGGTGGCGTGACTCATGCAGAGAATCAGGTGGTGACCCTTAAAGGGCAAACACAGTGGGGCTCATTGGGGGGAAAGGAAGGAGGTGCTTGGGGGTCAGGAGCTGGAAGCATGTCGGGTGCTGGAAATAGGAGGATCTGGGGGAGATATGGGGGAGCATGCTGAATGGGGTTCAGCACTCACCCTTGCTGCACGGATGAGGTCACTGATTTTTTTCCGGCACTGCCTCACGGTTCAGGGGGCCAGTGCCCTGGCACTGACCGAGGCGGCGACTGCCTCCCAGGCCGCATGGCCATCAGCCCCCCTGGGTCTGCATCCTCCTGGGAGGAAGAGGGTGGCCCGCCTCGCCTCAGCTGCATCCAGCAGCCTCCCCAAATTGTCCTCAGAACATCAGGAGGCTGGTCGTGCGCACATTGTCCTGTACTGCCTGCCTGTCCTTCCTGGAGTTTTTTATGGAGCTGCCCTTCGTTAGGGCAGATCAGCTGCAGGCAGTTTGACAGAGCATTCCAGCAAGTTCCATGCAGTTTGCTTGTTAGCATTGAGGGGAAGGCAAGTGAGCACTTGCAGGTGTGCTGCTGGGGAGGGGGGGAGGTGGGGGCGGTGGTGGTGGATGAGTACCTCAATGATTAGCGACAGGGGAGAGAGAGAGGGGTGTCACACAGCCATCGGAGTGTAAGTGGGATGGGGCCTTGTGTGGGATTATCCGGCCCGGCAGTGATGTGACGGGCGCGCTTTTTCGATGTTTTTTCCAACTGCGCATGCGCAGTTCAGAGCTCCGATCATTCCGGCAGCGCTAAGCCCCGCCCACGGCGCGAATCGGACTGGAGATGGCTGAGAGCGTATGGGGGCGCCTGAAAGCGATTTCTAAGTCGGATCTGTACTACGCCCAGATTCGGCACTTAGAATGAAAATGGTAAAATCGGGCCCAAAGTGGCATGGATTAGTGGGAAGCCAGAGAATTGGGAAGTCTTTAAAAGCGAGCAGAGGACAACTAAAAAAGCAATAAGTGGGGAGAAGATGAAATATGAGTGTAAGCTAGCTAGTAATATAAAAGAAGATAGGGAGAGTTTTTTTTTCAATATATAAAAGGTAAGAGAGAGGCAAAAATAGCCATTGGACCACTGCAAAATGAGGCTGGAGAAGTAATAATAGGAAACAAAGCAATGGCAGAGGAACTGAATAGTTATTTTGCATCAGTCTTCACGGTGGAAGACACCAGTGGGATGCCAGAGCTCCAGGAGAATCAAGGCACAGGTGAGTGTAGTGGCCATCACTAAGGAGAAGGTTCTGGGAAACTGAAAGGTCTGAAGGTGGATAAATCACCTGGACCGGATGGACTACACCCAAGGTTCCAAAAGAGATAGCTGAGGAAATTGTGGAGGCATTGGTGGTGATCTTTCAGGAATCACTGGAGGCAGGGATGGTACTCATGATGTGGAGATGCCGGCGTTGGACTGGGGTAAACACAGTAAGAAGTCTCACAACACCAGGTTAAAATCTAACAGCTTTATTTGTTACCATATAAACCTGTTGGACTTTAACCTGGTGTTGTGAAACTTCTTACGACAGTGATGGTACCAAGGGAGTGAAAAGTAACTAATGTAACATCACTGTTTAAGAAGAGAGGGAGGCAGCAGATGGGAAATTATAGGCTGGTTAGCCTGACTTCGGCCATTGGGATGTGGACATTATTGAAAGGGTGCAGAGAAGATTTACAAGGATGTTGCCTGGATTGGTTGGCATGCCTTATGAGGATAGGTTGAGGGAGCTCGGTCTTTTCTCCTTGGAGAGACGAAGGGTGAAAGGTGGCCTGATAGAGGTGTACAAGATGTTGAGAGGTACAGATCGGATGGATTTTCAGAGGCTTTTTCCCAGGGCTGAAATGGCTGCTACGAGAGGACACAGATTTAAGGTGCTGGGGAGTAGGTACAGAGGAGATGTCAGGGGTAAGTTTATCACTCAGAGGGTGGTGGATGAGTGGAATCAGCTGCCGTCAGTGCTGGTGGAGGCAAACTCAATAGGGTCTTTTAAGAGACTTCTGGACGAGTACATGGGACTGAATAGGATTGAGGGCTATAGGTAAGCCTATATATAAGCCTAGGTAGGTAGGGACATGACCGGCGCAACTTGTGGGCCGAAGGGCCTGTTTGTGCTGTATTTTTTCTATGTTCTATGTTCTATTGGTAAGATTTTAGAGTCCATTATTAAAGATGAGATCGCAGAGTACTTGGAAGTGCATGATAAAGTAGGGCTGAGTCAGCACGGCTTTGTCAAGGGGAGCTCATGTCTGACAAATCTGTTAGAGTTCTTTGAGGAGGTAACAAGAAAGTTAGATAAAGGAGAACCAGTGAATGTGATTTATTTAGATTTCCAGAAGGTGGACAAGGTGCCGCATAGGAGAGACTGTTAAATAAGTTAAGTGCCCATGGTGTTAAGGGTAAGATTCTAGCATGGATAGAGGATTGGCTGACTGGCAGAAGGCAGAGAGTGGGGATAAAGGGGTTTTTCTCAGGGTGGCAGCCGGTGACTAGTGGTCTGCCTCAGGGGTCGGTGCTGGGACCACAACTTTTCAGAATACACATTAACGATTTGGAGGAAGGAACTGAAGGCACTGTTGCGAAGTTTGCAGATGATACAAAGATATGGGACAGGTAGTATTGAGGAAGCAGGGGGGCTGCAGAAGGACTTGGACAGGTTAGGAGAGTGGGCAAAGAAATGGCAGATGGAATACAATGTGGAAAAGTGTGAGTGCACTTTGGAAGGAGGAATGGAGGCATAGACTATTTTCTAAATGGGAAAATGCTTAGGAAATCAGAAACACAAAGGGACTTGGGAGTCATTGTTCAAGATTCTCTTAAGGTTAATGTGCAGGTTCAGTCGGCAGTTAGGAAGGCAAATGTAATGTTAGCATTCATGTCAAGAGGGTAGAATACAAGAGCAGGGATGTACTGCTGAGGCTGTATAAGGCTCTGGTCAGACCCCATTTGGAGTATTGTGAGCAGTTTTGGGCTCTGTATCTAAGGAAGGATGTGCTGGGCCTTGGAAAGGGTCCAGAGGAGGTTCACAAGAATGATCCCTGGAATAAAGAGCTTGTCTTATGAGGAATGGTTGAGGACTCTGGGTCTGTACTCATTGGAGTTTAGAAGGATGAGGAGGGATCTTATTGAAACTTACAGGCTACTGAATAGAGTGAACGTGGGAAGAATGTTTCCACTAGTAGGAAAAACTAGAACCAGAGGGCACAACCTCAGGCTAAAGGGACGATCCTTTAAAACAGAAATGAGGAGGAATTTCTTCAGCCAGAGAGTGGTGAATGTGTGGAACTCTTTGCTGCAGAAGGCTGTGGAGGCCAGGTCATTGAGTGTCTTTAAGACAGAGATAGATAGGTTCTTGATTAATAAGGGGACCAGGGATTATGGGGAAAAGGCAGGAGAATGGAGATGAGAAAAATATCAGCCATGATTGAATGGCAGAGCAGACTCGATGGGGTGAGTGGCCTAATTCTGCTCCTATGTCTTATGGTGTAAATACAGATTTAATAAAGAGTAAATACATATTTAATAAAGAGCAAACATAGAGTAAGGAGTATAACATAGAAAAGCATCAGGTCAGAACAAATACAGCAGTAATAAGTTTCAAGAGAGTAAGACAAGGCTGGAGGGCCTCTACTTTAATGCCAGGAGTATTAAAGGTAAAACTGATGAGGTAAGGGCAAAGTTTGACACGTGTAATTATGATATAATAGCCATCACAGAGAGGTGGTTGAATGAGGGGCAAGATTGGCAGCTTAACATACCGGGATATAAAATCTTCAGGCGAGACGGAGGAAGGGGTAAAAGAGGAGGAGGCATTGCAATATTAGTTAAGGAGGCAGTTACTGTAGGAAGGAGAGATGATATCTTGGAGGGGGCATCAAATGAAGCTTTGTGTGTCGAGCTTAGGAATAAAAAAGGGACAGCTACGTTGCTAGGTGTTTATTATAGACCCCCAGATAGTCAGCAGGAAATTGAAGAGCAAAGGACCTAATTCTGGGGAATGAAGCCGGACAGGTAGTTGATGTGTTGTGGGGAGCATTTTGGTGATAGCAACCCCAACATGGTTCAATTCAAATTTGTTATGGACAAAAACTTGACAAGTTGGAGAAAAAGGTTTTGGATTGGGGAAGAATAGATTTTAACAAAATTAGGCAGGATCTGGAACGAGTTACTTGTGGGGAAATCTACAGAAGAGCAGTGGGTGTGTTCAAAGATGAAATGGGGAGGGTACAGGTCCAACATGTTCCCTCTAGGGTAATAGAAAGATGTAACAAAGCCAGAGAACCATGGATGACAGACATTCAGGATACAATGAGAAGGAAAAGAGAGACTTTAAACAAGTATAAGGGGAGTAAGTCTGCGGAGTCATTAGTGGAGTGCAGAAAGTGCAGGATGGAGCTTCAGAAATCAATTAGGAAAGCAAGGAGGGGATATGAGAAAGCAAAAGTGAAAATGCTGGAAAATCTCAACAGGTCTGGCAGCATCTGTAAGGAGTGAAAAGAGCTGACGTTTGGAGTCCAGATGACCCTTTGTCAAAGCTAAAAGGCTCAGAAAGTGGGAGATATTTATACTGCAGGGTGAGGGATTGAAAGATGAGCCATAGCCAAGAGAAATGGAATGCAGTGAAGGTGGATGGGGGGGAGAGACAAATGGAAATCCTGTCGGAGAGGAGAGCAGTACTTCTTCAGGGTAGGCATTCCTGGAAGAGAAGTAACAGTGAGTTAAACACTGGATAAATGCAAATTACTGCGGAAGCTGGAATCTGAAACCAAAAGAGAAAATGCTGGAAAATCTCAGCAGGTCTGGCAGCATCTGTAAAGAGAGAAAAGAGCTGACGTTTCGAGTTCAGATGACCCTTTGTCAAAGCTTAAAGGTATAGAAAATGGGAGATATTTACTGTAGGGTGAGGGAATGAAAGATGAGTCATATTTCGATTGTGACCTCTGCATTGCACAGAGTTTAGGAGATTTGAGTCTGAACTCCCACTGAAAAAACAATCATCTCCCACACACTCTGCAATGCAGAGGTCACAATCATGAATGTCATTAAAAGTTCAGGGAGGTGGGGCCTATTCATGCCAGAGCCTACAGTTCTGCATGCGCAGTGGCCCCGATCTGTCAACCTCCGATTTGCTGGCCAGCTAGATCACTGGCCAGCCCGGGATCTTCACAGTGCTGTCCCCCCAGGGCCCTCCCCCAACCCCCCTCCCCCAACAGCTCGATCGCAGCTCCCACAAGCATTCCCAGGCCAGCCCCTCCCCCCTCCCATCCAGGAGCTCCCCGATTTCCAGCCCCCCCACGCAAGCAGTGGCAATCCCCCCACCCCCGCCAAACCATCCACCCCCCACCCACACCAGCCTGCCCTGATCGCTAGCCTCCCTCCAGTCCTGACCAATTCCAATGAAGAGTGGCAGTGGGACCCCCCCACTGATCATGCCCATGCCCCGCCTCTAGGCCCAACCCCTGCAGGTGCTGCCCCCAGCAGGTGCGACACCCTAGGCCCCATCCCCTGGCATGGACACATTGCCCCTTGGGCAGTGCCGGGGGCACAGACTGGCACTGCCAGGGTGCCCATGCCCAGGGGGCACCAGCACCCCCCGCCGCCCGATCCCGTGGGGCTCCCGATTGCCCCCACTCCATTCCAGCGGGGTCTCCCGCTAGTTCCCTGAAAGTGGGGAGCTACGCTAAACCCCACAGGAGTGAAGTTGTACTGGCGCGGTGGAAAATGCTATCGGGCCCGGAGACTTCAGTCCCAGGCCCGATAATCACATTCAAGTAACATTAACGTAAGATTAAAATTACTTACCTGTCTTTCCTGCCAGCTTTTTGTGTGGTCCCGACCGCGCCGGATATCCTGCACTGGGAGATGCGCACGTGTTAGGAACACGTGAGCGAATCCCGCAAATCGGCGCATGCGCGATTCTCCCGGCCCGACCTGCCAAAACATTAGTGGGTCAGGATGGGAGAATCGTGGCCTAAGGACCCGATTTTACCATCAAATTGCACCCATTTTCAGGCGCGAAATCTTGGTAAAGTTGGGCGTGAGGTGAGTCGCGCAATCCATGCCCGCCTCCGCGCCGGTTTCCCCTTTACCAAGGCCCAAAAATGGCTACGACCGGGTCCACGTCCGATTCAAGTGCAGCAGCCATTTAAATGCATTTAAATTGAATTAATGGGCTGCTTGCCCAAGCTGACCGGCACTTCCCCCTTTACCGTAGCGTCCACCAATCCGGAATCGGCACGAAAGAGACATGCTCCATATAAGTCCGATTCGGGCACTCCATCAGTGAGGGCTAGTGAGGAGGTAAGTGCCCAGCGTCCGACGGCTCTCTCCTGCTTACGGGGGTCCTTTTGTTGTGGTCATTTTCTGTCTCGGGTCGGGGGCTCTGTGAGTGTGTGGGGGGGTGGGGGGCTGTTGCTCAGCAGGGTGTCCGATGTCCGATTTGCAACATGGACCCAGGTCTCAGCACTGACTTCGGGTCTTGTGGATGCTGCTGGGTTCTAGTGCACTCAGCACTCTTCCAGCTGAAGGATGTGCATAAAGCCCTTGCAAATTGCACTGCTGCAGCCTCTCAACTTTTCAAGGAGCTGTGATTGTGGGGAGCATGTCACTGGGGAAATTGGGGGGTCTGTGATTCTGGGGAGCATGTGGCTGGGGGAATGGGGGGGTCTGTGATTCTGGGCACTCTGTGGGTGGGAGAATGGGGGGTCTGTGATTTTGGGGAGCATGTGGCTGGGGGAATGGGGGGCTGTGATTGTGGGGAGTGTGTGGGTGTGGGAATGGGCAGTATGGACAGTGACAAGGATATAGATAGGCTGGAAATTTGGGCAAGGAAATGGCAGATGGAGTTCAATCCTGATAAATGCGAAGTGATGCATTTTGGTGGGAATAATGTAGGGAGGAGCTACACGATAAATGGAAGAACCATAAAGGGTGTAGAGACGCAGAGGGACCTGGGTGTGCAAGTCCACAGATCTTTGAAGGTGACGTCACAGGTGGAGAAGGTGGTGAAGAAGGCATATGGCATGCTTGCCTTTATAGGACGGGGCATAGAGTATAAGAGTTGGGGTCTGATGTTGCAGATGTATAGAACGTTGGTTCGGCCGCATTTGGAATACTGCGTCCAGTTCTGGTCGCCACACTACCAGAAGGACGTGGAGGCTTTGGAGAGAGTACAGAGGAGGTTTACCAGGATGTTGCCTGGTATGGAGGGGCTTGGTTATGAGGAGAGATTGGGGAAACTGGGGTTGTTCTCCTTGGAAAGACAGAGGATGAGGGGAGACTTAATAGAGGTGTATAAAATTATGAAAGGCATAGATAGGGTGAACGGTGGGAAGCTTTTCCCCGGGTCGGTGGTGACGTTCACGAGGGGTCATAGGTTCAAGGTGAAGGGGGGCAGGTTTAACACAGATATCAGAAGGACATATTTTACACAGAGGGTCGTGGGGGCCTGGAATGTGTTGCCGGGCAAGGTGGTGGAGGCGGACACACTGGGAACGTTTAAGACTTATCTAGACATCTATATGAACGGAGTGGGAATGGAGGGATACAAAAGAGTGGTCTAGTTTGGACCAGGGAGCGGCGCGGGCTAATTGTTCCTTGTTTCTCGTTTCAAGGCTTCATTCTATGATCATCTTGCTGGTGCCAGTACAGAGCGAGACTGCGGATAGTTGGGAACCTGTCTCGGGGGCAGGGAATTCATATGGTGTTCGTGGAAGTGGAAATGACTAGGGTTGGGAAGCATTTTCCGATCAGGGCCAGTGTGATCTCCTGGACTCGTTTCGATCGCCTCAGGGGGTCGGAGAGGAATTTCCCAGATTTTTTTTCCCCATATTGGCCCTGGGGTTTTCACTCTGGGTTTTTGCCTCTCCCTGGAGATCACATGGTCTGGAATGAGGAGGTGGGGGTGAGTTAATAGGTTGTGATGAACAAAGCATCGTAGCTGTGAGGGACAGCTCAGTGGATAGGATATTGGTATGTAGATAGGCTGGAAAATTGGGCGGGGATCCTGGATTCAGGATTCAATCCTGGACCGGGGAGCGGCGCGGGCTTGGAGGGCCGAAGGGCCTGTTCCTGTGCTGTATTGTTCTTTGTTCTTTGACTGTTGATGGCTAGGGACAAGCAGTGTTCCCTAACCTCCACATGCGTTCCTCTCCATCTCCAACCCCCCTCCCCCCCCCCCCCCCCTCACCACTGCCCAACCCCCTCTTCAGAGTGATGAGATGGCTTTTGCAATGCAACCAATTGATCTTGCTGTTCTTTTGGTTGCTGCTGGAGCTGAGGAGGTGGAGCTGGAGGAAGAATTGCGGGTAGAGGAGGCCAAGGCCTTACCACTTGCAGGAGTAGAGGGAGACGACCACCAGAGGTAGGAGGTGGCTGCCATTCACCCAGAGGGGAGGCGCAGGAGAAGAAGGGAGCAGAGTTCTGTGCACGAGTGTCATTTGTGTGGATCCCTAATGTACAGGGGGACCATCGACTGCACACACATCACCCTCAAGGCCCCCCTGCAGAATCCATGAAGATTCATCATCAGAAAGGTGTTCCTCTCCCTGAGTGTCCAACTGGTGTGTGACCACAATATGAACATTGTGCATGTCTGCGTGAGACACCCAGGCAGTGAGCACGACAGCTTCAATGTCAGGAGCATCGGGCATCCCGGAGGCATTTGAGGAGGAGCCCAGGCTGTGGGGGTGGCTTGTGGGTGATATGGGTTACCCGCTTCGAACATGGCTGATGATGCCTGTGTGGAGGCCTGTGTCTGAGGCGGAGACCCACTATAATGAGGCCCATGTAGCCACCCATGCAATCGTGGAGAGGTGCATTGGGCTCCTTAAGATGCGATTTCGGTGCCTGGACTGCTCTGGTGGAGCCCTACAATACAACCTCCTGATCTCTTCCCGCATTATGGGAGTGTGCTGTGTCTTATACAAACTGGCACAGCAGAGAAGTGACCTATTGGAGGAGGAGGACGACGTGGAGGCTGACCAGCCGGGCATCGCTGGGGAGGATGACTAGCAGGAGGAGGAAGAGGAGGAAGAGCCCGGCGAGGAACACCACCCAGGGACTGGAGGACAGGCAGCTCGAATGAGGCATGCGAGGGCAGCTAGGGAGGCCCTGAACACCAGGCGGTTCAGTCGCTAGGGGCCTTTGTCTGTGAGTTCCATCCTCTCTCCCCAAAGTCCTCCTATCTCCTGCAACATTGTCACACCAGAGCGCTGCGCCTGGTTACGCTGTGTTAGTGAGTTTTTTGGCAGGCAGGAGGGTGATGACAACTCGCTAAGCACCATTATGATGATGCCCTGGTGCAAACTAGTCTGACTCCTACCTGAGTTCCACATGCACGCTGGCACCTGGGCCCACGTCTGTGTAGTGGGTAAGGGATCTGAAACCCCCGTACAGGTCCCTGGGACGAGTGGGGTAGGGGAGGGAATCGCTCGTGGGTTCTGGGGAACCAATGGCTTCCTTTTCTCAGTGACACAGCATTGAGGGGCCTCCCCAACTGACATCAACATGAAGCATAGTTTCGGCGATCATCAATGGAAGAGGATTCCTATTCGAGACAAATCTGAGATAAATTATTCACAGGTGAGTGGTGAAAAAACATTTAATGATTGCAATAAAGGTATTTAAATAATAAGTTCTCACATAAAACCTTGTGAACGGAAAATGTTAAGGTGCTTAAAGATCTATCTAACTAGTGCAGCCCTTCACCCATGCCATCTCAGTGTAACTACAACTTCCTAACCTTACGTGGCCTCCCACTACGTCTCAGTGTCTCCCCAGAATGTACATTGGAGGTGGAGGGGACCAGCTGCCCATTGCTTGTGATACGCGTGGCGGGCGTCCTCTGGAGGCCCTGGACCTTGAGGGCCCTGGCCGGCTTCCAGGTGTCTGGGACGTTTCCATGACACCCTCTTCATCCTACTGCCCCTGAGATGTCCCGGTGTTAGGAAGGGGGAAGTCAGAAGATGTAGCCACACCTATAGTCTCCTGGCTGGAAAGCCCAGCATGGGCTCTAGCCCTTCCTCCTCGCTTGGGCTTTCTGTGGGTCCCTGGGTCATTCCATGGGACGGTGGTGCTTCTGCAGTGAGCTCCAGTGTCACTTCTTTAATGTGTTAAAGCCCACGGATAACCTCACGATGCTCCACTTCTCCAGCTTCCACCCTGTGGTGAACCATCGTTGGTTCCCACCAGGTAGTACTGAGCCAGGGTCTGGCCAGTACTATGAGTCTGTATATATGTTACTGTTGGGGTTAGGGTTGGGCTGTTCTACATGTTACTGTTGGGGTTAGGGTTGGGCTGTTCTACCTGTAATATAGTTATTATGGTACATCCCAGTCGGGCTCCACCTCCAGGGAGAGGTATAAAGGTCACTGCTCTGTCTGGGACCCTTCAGTCTGGGATCGTGTATTATATATGTGATGCGCTACTCAAACACGAGGCCTGAAGCTCAGTAAATGAAAGGCTTTTATTTACTGTAATGAAGCTGCCAGAACTTATATACACTATCCCAGACTGAAGGGGTCCCGGCCAGAGCAGGGACTCTTATACCTCTCCCAGGAGGCGGAGCCCGACTGGGATGTGCCACAACACTACAGTACAAAGGTGTAACAACCCCACCCTAACCCCAACAGCAACAATAGCACAACCCAACAGTAACATATGTACATCCTTGTAGTACTGGCCAGCCCCTGGCTCAGTACTATCCAGTGGGAACCAACGATGGTTCACCACATTCACCCCTCCTTTGAAGACAAAGGCCGGCGGGGTACAAAAAACAGAATCAAGTGTCAGCAGTCTATAAGTTCAGACGGTCAGGGGGACCGCACCGTCGTTGTGACCTCCTCAATACCGGCGGTGACACCGGAGTAGGCACTTGCGGTGGCGTTCTCCCCAAGGCGGCGTCCAGCTGTTCTTCCACGGACTCACAGGCCGGTTGACCCTGAGGTGATGGTAGTCCATGGGATCCTGACACGCCCTGCGGTGGCGACCATCTTCTGGGCTCAGGCAAACTGTACATGGGAGTAAAATGGTTAAGCAATGGTCCCAATGCTGCCCGCGCCGTGTCCGGGGAAGAAACAAGAGATGAAGGGTTTGTTACAGGGGGTATGGGAGCGACAGGGGTGGCTACGTCCCCTGCTGGCGCCAGGTTTCGGATCGAGACCGTGTTCTCTCCCGCGTCAGGGTATGCCACATAGGCATACTGAGGGTTGGCTTGGAGGAGATGGACCTGTTCGACCAACGGGTTGGACGTGCGGGCCCTTACATGTCGCCGCAGGAGGACGGGTCCTGAGTACGTCAACCAAGATGGTAATGAGGTCCCCGAGGAAGACTTCCGAGGGAATGAGAACATCCTCTCGTGGGGAGTAGCATTGGTTGCCGTACACAGGAGGAAGCGAATAGAATGAAGCGCATCAGGGAGCACCTCTTGCCAACGGGAGACTGGAAGACCTTTTGACTTCAACGCCAGTAAGACAGCCTTCCAGACAGTAGCATTCTCGCGTTCCACCTGTCCATTACCCCTAGGGTTGTAGCTCGTGGTCCTACTAGAGGCAATCCCGTATGAGAGCAGGAATTGCCTCAAGTCATCGCTCATGAACGACGAGCCCCTGTCGCTATGGATGTAGCCGGGGTACCCGAACAGGGTAAAGAGATCACGGAATGCCTTGATAACCGTGGCAGCGGATGTATCAGAGCAGGGAACAACAAAAGGGAACTGAGAGTACTCGCCAATGATATTGAGGAAGTACACATTCCGATCTGTTGAGGGAAGGGGGCCCTTAAAATCGACACTCAGTCTCTCGAAGGGACGAGTGGCCTTGACTAAATGTGCCCGGTCAGGTCGGTAAAAGTGCAGCTTGCATTCCGCGCAAACCCGACAGCTCCTTGTTACTGACCTGACGTCCTCCACTGAGTAAGGCAGGTTGCGGGCTTTTATAAAGTGGTAGAGCCGAGTGACCCCAGGATGGCACAGGTCATTATGGAGGGCGTGCAAACGGTCCTCCTGTATACTAGCGCATGTTCCATGCGAGAGGGCATCCGAGGGCTCATTGAGTTTCCCTGGACGGTACATGATGTCGTAGTTATAGGTGGAGAGTTCAATTCTCCACCGCAAGATCTTGTCATTCTTGATCTTGCCCCTCTGCATCTTGTTAAACATGAACGCCACGGACCGCTGGTCCGTGATCAGGGTGAACCGTTTTCCCGCCAAGTAATGGCGCCAGTGCCTGACGGCCTCCACAATGGCCTGGGCTTCCTTTTCCACCGCTGAATGCCGAATTTCGGGGCCTTGGAGGGTGCGGGAAAAAAATGCGACGGGCCTGCCCGCCTGGTTAAGTGTGGCGGCCAGGGCGAAATCAGATGCATCGCTCTCCACCTGAAAGGGGACGGACTCGTCTACAGCGTGCATCGTAGCTTTCGCGATGTCGGTTTTCAATTTATCGAAGGCCAATCGGGCCTCTGGCGTTAAGGGAAAAGTCATGGACTTAATGAGCGGATGGGCTTTGTCCGCGTAGTTGGGAACCCACTGCGCATAATAAGAGAAGAAGCCTAAGCATCTTCTCAGTGTTTTTGCACTAGCAGGCAAGGGAAGTTCAGAAAGGGGGCGCATACGGTCTGGATCAGGGCCAATGACCCCGTTTTCCACCACGTATCCTAGGATGGCTAAACGGCACGTACGAAACACACACTTCTCCCTGTTGTAGGTCAAGTTCAGGCAAGATGCAGTGCGTAGGAAGTTCAGGAGATTCGTGTCGTGGTCCTGCTGGTCATGGCCGCAGATGGTGACATTATCCAGGTACGGGAAGGTAGTCCGCAGCCCGTTCTGATCCACCATTCGGTCCATAGCACGCTGGAAGACCGAGACCCCATTGGTGACACCAAAGGGAACCCTGAGAAAGTGATATAAGTGACCATCTGCCTCAAAAGCCGTGTATTGTCGGTCCTCTGGGCGGATGGGGAGTTGGTGGTAGGCAGACTTGAGGTCTATGGTGGAGAACACCCGGTACTGCGCAATCTGATTGACCATATCAGATATGCGCGGGAGGGGATACGCATCCAGCTGCATATATCGGTTAATGGTCTGACTGTAGTCAATGACCATCCGGGGTTTGTTCCCGCTCTTGACCACCACGACCTGCGCCCTCCACGGACTAGCGCTGGGTTGTATGATCCTTTCTTTGAGGAGCCGCTGAACCTCAGATCTAATGAAGATCTGATCCTCAGCGCTGTAACGCCTACTTTTAGTCGCGATGGGCACAAGATTCTGGAACAAGGAGGATGTGGTGATCTTCAGCATCGAGAGGCTGCAGGCGGGGCGCGTTGGGCAATTTGGAGGCTGCTGCTGTTTTCCCACTGCCAGTGAAGGGAGTGGCCCACCGTACTGTAGGATTACACTCCTCAAGTGGACCATGAAGTTTAGTCCGAGAAGTATTGGCGCGCAAAGATACGGCAACACGAGGAGCTTGAAACGTTCGTAAACTGTGCCTTGCACTTTCAAGGTTACCACGCAACTCCCTAGCACGGCAACAGACCGGGACCTTGATGCCATAGAGATTGTCTGTTTGGCAGGTCGAATCTGGAGTCCACACCGCTTCACAGTGTCTGGGTGGATAAAGCTCTCAGTGCTCCCGCTGTCAAACGGACAATAAATCACGTGGTCATTTACCTGGATATTCATCATAGATTTGTCAAGTCTATGAGGCTTGGCCTGGTCCAGGATAATCGACGCCACCGTTGGTTCATGAGCGCCACTGCAGGCAGCTGAAATCGATGAGGAGGACCCCTGCTGGTCGTTCGTGGTCAGTGTCGACCAACATGGCCGCTCCCATGAGTCGCACGTGGGTGAGGGCGCCAAACTCAGCGACCCCTGGTGGTCATACTCCTCCGACTCCGTCGACCGTAATGGCGTCGTCCTGGTCTCGCACGTGGACGAACCCCGCGATGACTTCGACGACGAAGACCCGAGCTCTGAAGAATCGCAGGCCGCACTGCCGTTCCTGGGTTTAGATCGGCACACTTTTGAATAGTGCCCTTTTTTACCGCATGCGGTGCACAACACAGCTTTAGCGGGACACCGTTGCCGAGTGTGCTTCGCTCCCCCACAGAAATAGCACCGCGGGCCGCCCGGGGCTGCTGCCGTCGTCTGGCCCGGGTGTGAGCACGCCATTACGCAGCATTTTGAACCCGAGGGACGAGGAGGGATTTGCGACTGCTCCTGTCACGTTGTCTCCACATGGTCCTCCGGTTATAATACCAAGCTTTTGGAGGCCATCTCGAGCATCTCTGCTAACTCGATGGCCTGGGTAAGGTTAAGGTTACTCTTCTCCAACAGTTTAAGTCAAATGTACGACGATCTGACCCCGGCCACAAACGCATCTCGGGCGAGGTCGTACATGCTCTGCTCAGCCGACACAGCTTTGCAGTTACAGCCCCTGGCTAGCTGTAGGAGCTCATTCGCATAGTCCTCCATCGTTTCGCCAGACTGCCGTCGTCGAGTGGCTAGGAGGTTATGAGCGTGTATCTCATTTGGTGGTTTGATATAGCGCTTCTTCAGAAGCTCGAGGGCCTTAGTATAATCGGTGGCCGCACGGATCGCGAGGTAGACAGTGTCGCTTACCCTCGCATGGAGGACCCGGAGTCTGTCATCATCTGTGGTGACCGCTGCGGAGGCTGCCAGGTAGTCTTCGAAACACTTCAGCCAGTGGTCGAAGGTGTTAGAAGCGCCCACCGCACGTGGATCTAGCGTAAGGCGTTCCGGCTTCAGAATTTGCTCCATACTCTCTTTTTTTTTCGACGAGAGTTTAACGACAGTAAATAAAATTGATGCGTTACTCAAACACGAGGCCTGAAGCTCAGTAAATGAAAGGCTTTTATTTACTGTAATGAAGCTGCCAGTAATTATATACACTATCCCAGACTGAAGGGGTCCCGGCCAGAGCAGGGACTCTTATACCTCTCCCAGGAGGCGGAGCCCGACTGGGATGTGCCACAACACTACAGTACAAAGGTGTAACAACCCCACCCTAACCCCAACAGCAACAATAGCACAACCCAACAGTAACATATGTACATCCTTGTAGTACTGGCCAGCCCCTGGCTCAGTACTATCCAGTGGGAACCAACGATGGTTCACCACAATATGGTAGCTCTATTGTAGTAGTCAATAAAAGCCTTTATTTCCTCGAGCATCTCTCGCCTCGTGAGTTATATCGCGCATCAATTTTATTGACTACTAATTGAACTCTCGTCGTTGAAAAAAAAAGAAAACAATACAGAGAGCATGGAGCAAATGCTTAAACCCGAACGGCTTACGCTGGGCCCACGTGCGGCGGGCGGATCCAACACCTTCGACCACTGGTTGAAATATTTTCAGGATTACCTCGAAGCCTCCGCAGTGGTCACCACCGACGACGACAGACTCCGGGTCCTCCACGCGAGGGTAAGCGACGCTGTATATTTAGCGATCCGTGCGGCCACCGACTACAAAGGGGCCCTCGAGCTTCTTAAGAAGCGCTACATTAAACCGCCAAACGAGATGCATGCTCGATATCTCTTAGCAACTCGACGACGGCAGCCCGGCGAAACGACGGAACAGTACACGTGCGAGTCCTACAGCTAGCCAGGGACTGTAACTGCAAAGCAGTGTCGGCAGACCAGAACATGAACGACCTCGCTCGAGATGCGTTTGTGGCGGGAATCGGATCGTCTTATATCCGACTTCGACTGTTGGAGCAAGGTAATCTCGATTTCATTAAGTCTATAGAGCTAGCGGATACGCTAGAAACGGCCTCCAAAAGCCTGGCGATGTATCCCGACGACCACGTGGAGACAGCGTGGCAGGGGCAGTCACAGATCCCACTTCGTCCAGCGGGTCCGAAAAGCGGCGTGATGGCGTTCCCACCCTCGGGCCTGACGACGGCAGCAGCTCCAGGCGGCCCGCGGTGTTACTTCTGTGGGGGAGTGAAACACACTCCACAGCGATAGGGGCTCGTCGTTCATGAGCGATGACTTGAGGCAATACCTGCTCTCATACGGGATTGCCTCTAGTAGAACCACGAGCTACAACCCTCGGGGTAACGGACAGGTGGAACGTGAGAATGCTACAGTCTGGAAGGCTGTCTTACTGGCGTTGAAGTCTAAAGGCCTTCCAGTCTCCCGTTGGCAAGAGGTGCTCCCTGATGCGCTCCACTTCATACGCTCACTCCTGTGTACGGCAACCAACGCTACTCCCCATGAGAGACTGTTTTCATTCCCTCGGAAGTCTTCCTCTGGGACCTCATTACCGTCTTGGTTGACGTACTGAGGACCTGTCCTCCTGCGGCGACATGTTAGGACCCGCAAGTCCGACCCTTTGGTTGAACAGGTCCATCTCCTCCACGCCAACCCTCAGTATGCCTATGTGGCATACCCTGACGGGCGAGAGGACACGGTCTCGATTCGAGACCTGGTGCCAGCAGGGGGCTTGGAAACCCCTGTCGCTCCCATACCTCCTGTTAGAGACCCCCCAACTATTGTTTCCCCTCCTGACACGGCGCGGGCAGCATCGGGACCATCACTTAACCCTTTTACTCCCGTGTACAGCTTGCCTGAGTCTAGAAGATGGTCGCCACTTCAAGGCGTGTCCGAGTTCAGCGGATTGTCACCACCTCGGGGTCAACTGGCCCGTGAGACATTGGAGGAGCCATTGGACACCGCCTTGGGGAGAACACCACCGCGAGTGCCTACACCGGTGTCATCGCCGGTGTTGAGGAGGTCATAACGACGGTGTGGTCCCCCTGACCATCTGAACTTATAAACTGATGACCAATTGTTCTGCGGTTTTTTTTGTACCCCGCCGGCCTTTGTCTTCAAAGGAGGGGTGAATGTGGTGAACCATCGTTGGTTCCCACCAGGTAGTACTGAGCCAGGGTCTGGCCAGTACTATGAGTCTGTATATATGTTACTGTTGGGGTTAGGGTTGGGCTGTTCTACATGTTACTGTTGGGGTTAGGGTTGGGCTGTTCTACCTGTAATATAGTTCTTATGGTACATCCCAGTCGGGCTCCGCCTCCTGGGAGAGGTATAAAGGTCACTGCTCTGTCTGGGACCCCTCAGTCTGGGATCGTGTATTATATATGGTAGCTCTATTGTAGTAGTCAATAAAAGCCTTTATTTCCTCGTGCATCTCTAGCCTCGTGAGTTATATCGCGCATCACACCCTAAACATGTTAAAGAAGCCATCCCCTACGGACAAGCCCTCCGAATACACAGGATCTGCTCGGATGAGGAGGATCGCAACAGACACCTCCAGACGCTGAAAGATGCCCTCATAAATTGTTTGGGTTTAATCTCAGTTGTTTGGATTTAATATCAGTTTGGGTTTAATCTCAGTTGTTTGGGTTTAATCTCAGTTGTTTGGGTTTAATCTCAGTTGTTTGTGTTTAATCTCAGTTTGTTTGGATTTAATCTCAGTTGTTTGGGTTTAATCTCAGTTGTTTGGGTTTAATCTCAGTTGTTTGGGTTTAATCTCAGTTGTTTGGGTTTAATCTCAGTTGTTTGGATTTAATATCAGTTTGGGTTTAATCTCAGTTGTTTGGGTTTAATCTCAGTTGTTTGGGTTTAATCTCAGTGGTTTGGGTTTAATCTCAGTTGTTTGGGTTTAATCTCAGTGGTTTGGGTTTAATCTCAGTGGTTTGGGTTTAATCTCAGTTTGTTTGGATTTAATCTCAGTTGTTTGGGTTTAATCTCAGTGGTTTGGGTTTAATCTCAGTGGTTTGGGTTTAATCTCAGTGGTTTGGGTTTAATCTCAGTTTGTTTGGATTTAATCTCAGTTGTTTGGGTTTAATCTCAGTTGTTTGGGTTTAATCTCAGTTGTTTGGGTTTAATCTCAGTTGTTTGGGTTTAATATCAGTTTGGGTTTAATCTCAGTTGTTTGGGTTTAATCTCAGTTGTTTGGATTTAATATCAGTTTGGGTTTAATCTCAGTTGTTTGGGTTTAATCTCAGTTGTTTGGGTTTAATCTCAGTTGTTTGGGTTTAATCTCAGTTGTTTGGGTTTAATCTCAGTTGTTTGGGTTTAATCTCAGTTGTTTGGGTTTAATATCAGTTGTTTGGGTTTAATCTCAGTTTGGGTTTAATCTCAGTTGTTTGGATTTAATATCAGTTTGGGTTTAATCTCAGTTGTTTGTGTTTAATCTCAGTTTGTTTGGGTTTAATATCAGTTGTTTGGGTTTAATCTCAGTTTGTTTGGGTTTAATCTCAGTTGTTTGGGTTTAATATCAGTTGTTTGGGTTTAATCTCAGTTGTTTGGGTTTAATCTCAGTTTGTTTGGGTTTAATCTCAGTTGTTTGGGTTTAATATCAGTTGTTTGGGTTTAATCTCAGTTTGTTTGGGTTTAATCTCAGTTGTTTGGGTTTAATATCAGTTGTTTGGGTTTAATATCAGTTGTTTGGGTTTAATCTCAGTTGTTTGGGTTTAATCTCAGTTGTTTGGGTTTAATCTCAGTTGTTAGGATTTAATATCAGTTGTTTGTGTTTAATCTCAGTTGTTTGGGTTTAATCTCAGTTGTTAGGATTTAATATCAGTTGTTTGGATTTAATCTCAGTAGTTTGGGTTTAATCTCAGTTGTTAGGATTTAATATCAGTTGTTTGGATTTAATCTCAGTTGTTTGGGTTTAATATCAGTTGTTTGGGTTTAATCTCAGTTGTTTGGGTTTAATCTCAGTTGTTAGGATTTAATATCAGTTGTTTGTGTTTAATATCAGTTGTTTGGGTTTAATCTCAGTTGTTTGGGTTTAATCTCAGTTGTTTGGATTTAATCTCAGTTGTTTGGGTTTAATCTCAGTTGTTAGGATTTAATATCAGTTGTTTGGGTTTAATCTCAGTTGTTTGGGTTTAATCTCAGTTGTTAGGATTTAATATCAGTTGTTTGTGTTTAATATCAGTTGTTTGGGTTTAATCTCAGTTGTTAGGATTTAATATCAGTTGTTTGGATTTAATCTCAGTTGTTTGGGTTTAATCTCAGTTGTTAGGATTTAATATCAGTTGTTTGGGTTTAATCTCAGTTGTTTGGGTTTAATCTCAGTTGTTAGGATTTAATATCAGTTGTTTGTGTTTAATATCAGTTGTTTGGGTTTAATCTCAGTTGTTTGGGTTTAATCTCAGTTTGTTTGGGTTTAATCTCAGTTGTTTGGATTTAATATCAGTTGTTTGGGTTTAATATCAGTTGTTTGGGTTTAATATCAGTTGTTTGGATTTAATCTCAGTTGTTTGGGTTTAATCTCAGTTGTTTGGATTTAATCTCAGTTGTTTGGGTTTAATCTCAGTTGTTTGGGTTTAATCTCAGTTGTTTGGATTTAATATCAGTTGTTTGGGTTTAATCTCAGTTTGTTTGGGTTTAATCTCAGTTGTTTGGATTTAATATCAGTTGTTTGGGTTTAATCTCAGTTGTTTGGGTTTAATATCAGTTGTTTGGATTTAATATCAGTTGTTTGGATTTAATATCAGTTGTTTGGATTTAATATCAGTTTGGGTTTAATATCAGTTGTTTGGGTTTAATCTCAGTTGTTTGGGTTTAATATCAGTTGTTTGGATTTAATCTCAGTTGTTTGGGTTTAATCTCAGTTGTTTGGGTTTAATATCAGTTGTTTGGATTTAATCTCAGTTGTTTGGATTTAATCTCAGTTTGGGTTTAATATCAGTTGTTTGGGTTTAATCTCAGTTGTTTGGGTTTAATCTCAGTTGTTTGGGTTTAATATCAGTTGTTTGGATTTAATCTCAGTTTGGGTTTAATATCAGTTGTTTGGATTTAATATCAGTTTGGGTTTAATCTCAGTTTGTTTGGGTTTAATCTCAGTTGTTTGGGTTTAATCTCAGTTTGTTTGGGTTTAATCTCAGTTGTTTGGGTTTAATCTCAGTTGTTTGGGTTTAATATCAGTTGTTTGGATTTAATCTCAGTTGTTTGGATTTAATATCAGTTGTTTGGATTTAATATCAGTTGTTTGGATTTAATATCAGTTTGGGTTTAATATCAGTTGTTTGGGTTTAATCTCAGTTGTTTGGGTTTAATATCAGTTGTTTGGATTTAATATCAGTTGTTTGGATTTAATATCAGTTGTTTGGATTTAATATCAGTTTGGGTTTAATATCAGTTGTTTGGATTTAATATCAGTTGTTTGGATTTAATATCAGTTTGGGTTTAATATCAGTTGTTTGGATTTAATATCAGTTGTTTGGATTTAATATCAGTTTGGGTTTAATATCAGTTGTTTGGATTTAATATCAGTTGTTTGGGTTTAATCTCAGTTGTTTGGGTTTAATATCAGTTGTTTGGATTTAATCTCAGTTGTTTGGATTTAATATCAGTTGTTTGGATTTAATATCAGTTTGGGTTTAATATCAGTTGTTTGGGTTTAATATCAGTTGTTTGGATTTAATCTCAGTTGTTTGGATTTAATATCAGTTGTTTGGATTTAATATCAGTTTGGGTTTAATATCAGTTGTTTGGATTTAATATCAGTTGTTTGGATTTAATCTCAGTTGTTTGGATTTAATATCAGTTGTTTGGATTTAATATCAGTTTGGGTTTAATCTCAGTTGTTTGTGTTTAATCTCAGTTTGTTTGGGTTTAATATCAGTTGTTTGGGTTTAATCTCAGTTGTTTGGATTTAATCTCAGTTGTTTGGGTTTAATATCAGTTGTTTGGATTTAATATCAGTTTGGGTTTAATCTCAGTTGTTTGTGTTTAATCTCAGTTGTTTGTGTTTAATCTCAGTTTGTTTGGGTTTAATATCAGTTGTTTGGGTTTAATCTCAGTTGTTTGGATTTAACCTCAGTTGTTTGGATTTAATATCAGTTGTTTGGGTTTAATCTCAGTTGTTTGGATTTAACCTCAGTTGTTTGGATTTAATATCAGTTTGGGTTTAATCTCAGTTTTGGGTTTCATCTGTCGCCGCTCTGTGTTCCTGTTTTTTAAACTGTCACCGCTCTGTGTTCCTGCTTTTTAAACTTCTTTCCCAGTGCACTCTGAGGAAGGGGAAAAAGGGTTCAGTGTTCCATTGGAGCAATTCTTTTTCTTTGTAGCAGTAAGTTATATGGAGGGGATGGAAGTGAAGGCAGTGCAATGTACCTCCTGCAGAATGTTTGAGGTGAGGGACACCGTCAGTGTCCCTGCTGATTACACCTGTGGGAGGTGCACCCATCTGCAGCTCCTCCAAGACCGCGTTAGGGAGCTGGAGCTGGAGTTGGATGAGCTTAGGGTCATCAAGGAGGCAGAGAGGGCCATAGACACAAGCTTCAGGGATATAGTTGCTCCAGGGAATGAAAATAGATGGGTGACAGTGAGAGGGGCTGGGAGGAAGCAGTCGGTGCGGGGATCCCCTGTGGTCGTTCCCCTTAGCAACAAGTATTCCACTTTGGATACAGGTGAGGGGGGCGACCTACCAGTGGTAAGCCGCAGTGACCAGATCGCCAGCGCTGAGTCCGTCCCTGTGGCTCAGAAGGGAAAGGGGGAAGAGCGGTAGAGCTATAGTTATTGGGGACTCGTTTGTTAGAGGGATAGATAGGAGGTTCTGTGGCAACAAGAGAGACTCACGGATGGTATGTTGCCTCCCGGATGCCAGGTCTGTGACATCTCCGACCGTGTCTTCAGGATTCTAAAGAGGGAGGGGGAACAGTCACAAGTCGTGGTGCACGTCGGCACCAAAGACATCGGTAAGAGAGGGGACGGGGATTTAAAACAGGAATTCAGGGAGCTTGGGTGGAAGCTGAGAGCCAGGACAAAACAGGTTGTCATCTCTGGTATGTTGCCGGTGCCACGGGATAGAGAGTTGAGGAACAGGGAGAGAGTGCAGTTAAACACATGGATGCAGGGATGGTGTAGGAAGGAGGGTTTCAGCTATGTGGATAATTGGAACACTTTCTGGGGAAGGTGGGACCTGTACCAACAGGACGGGGTGCACCTGAACCAGAGGGGCACCAATATCCTGGGAGGGAAATTTGCTACAGCTCTTCGGGGGGGTTTAAACTAATTTGTCAGGGGGATGGGAAAAGGAGTTGTAGTCCGGAGGTCAGTGAGTGTAGTGAGGTACTGGGAAGGGTATCATGGTCAAAGGTGGGTACCAGCAGACAAGAAGGTGGGTTGAAGTGTGTCTACTTCAATGCAAGGAGCATCCGAAATAAGGTAGGTGAACTTGGGGCGTGGATTGGCACTTGGGACTACAATGTTGTGGCCATTACGGAGACATGGGTAGAACAAGGACAGGAATGGTTGTTGGAAGTTCCGGGGTATAGATGTTTCAGTAAGTGTAGGGTAGCTGGTAAAAGAGGTGGAGGAGTGGCACTGTTAATCAAGGAGAGTGTAACGGCTGCAGAAAGGCATTTCGAAGGGGATCTGCCGACAGAGGTAATATGGGCTGAGGTTAGGAATAGGAAAGGAGCGGTCACGTTGTTAGGAGTTTACTATAGGCCCCCAAATAGTAATAGAGATATGGAGGAAGAAATTGCTAAGCAGATTATGGATAGGTGTGGGGGTCACAGGGTAGTTGTCATGGGGGACTTTAACTTTCCAAATATTGATTGGAGCCTTTATAGGTCGAATAGTTCGGATGGGGCAGTTTTTGTGCAGTGTGTGCAGGAGGGGTTCCTGACACAATATGTGGATAAGCCGACAAGAGGTGGGGCCACATTGGATTTGGTAATGGGAAATGAACCGGGCCAAGTGTTGGATTTGGTTGTGGGAGAGCACTTTGGAGATAGTGACCACAATTCGGTGTCTTTTGTTATTGCAATGGAGAGGGAGAGGGCCATACGGCAGGGCATAGTTTACAATTGGGGGAGAGGTAATTATGATGCAATCAGGCGGGAATTAGGAAGCATAGGATGGGAACAAAAATTGTCAGGCAAAGGCACTAATGAAAAGTAGAACTTTTTCAAGGAACAAATACTGCGTGTCCTTGATAGGTATGTCCCTGTCAGGCAGAGAGGAAATGGCCGAGTGAGGGAACCATGGTTCACAAAAGAGGTGGAATGTCTTGTCAAGAGGAAGAAGGAAGCATATGTAAGGTTGAGAAAACAAGGTTCAGTTGGCTCGATGGAGGGTTACAAGTTAGCAAGAAATGAGCTGAAAAAGGGGCTTAGGAGAGCAAGGAGGGGGCATGAGAAGTCCTTGGCGGGTCGGATCAAGGGAAACCCCAAGGCTTTTTACTCTTATGTGAGGAATAAAAGAATGACCAGGGTGAGGGTGGGGCCGGTCAAGGACGGCAGTAGGAATTTGTGCATGGAGTCAGAAGAGATAGGAGAGGTGATGAATGAATACTTTTCTTCGGTGTTCACCAAGGAGAAGGGCCATGTTTTTGAGGAAGAGAGGGTGTTACAGGCTGATAGGCTGGAGGAAGTAGATGTTCGGAGGGAAGATGTACTAGCAATTTTGAATAAACTGAAAGTTGATATGTCCCCTGGGCCTGATGAAATATATCCTAGGAGTCTTTGGGAGGCAAGGGATGAGATAGCAGAGCCTTTGGCATTGATCTTTGCGTCCTCACTGTCCACGGGGGTGGTGCCAGAGGACTGGAGAGTGGCTTAGAAATCATAGAAATCATAGAAACCCTACAGTACAGAAAGAGGCCATTCGGCCCAGCGAGTCTGCACCGACCACAATCCCACCCAGGCCCTACCCCCATATCCCTACATATTTTACCCACTAATCCTTCTAATCTACACACCCCAGGACACTAAGGGGCAATTTTAGCATGGCCAATCAACCTAACCCGCACATCTTTGGACTGTGGGAGGAAACCGGAGCACCCGGAGGAAACCCACGCAGACACGAGGGGAACGTGCAAACTCCACACAGACAGTGACCCAAGCCAGGAATCGAACCCAGGTCCCTGGAGCTGTGAAGCAGCAGTGCTAACCACTGTGCTACCGTGCCGCCCTACCGTGGCGAATGTGGTTCCTCTCTTTAAGAAAGGGAATAGAAATGACCCTGGTAATTATAGGCCGGTTAGTCTTACTTCGGTGGTCGGTAAGTTGATGGAAAAGGTCCTCAGGGATAGGATTTACGACCATTTAGAAAGATGCAGCTTAATCCGGGATAGTCAGCACGGATTTGTGAAGGGCAAGTCTTGCCTCACAAATTTGATAGAATTTTTTGAGGAGGTAACTAAGTATGTAGATGAAGGTAGTGCAGTTGATATCATATACATGGATTTTAGTAAGGCGTTTGATAAAGTCCCCCATGGTCGGCTTATGAAGAAAGTAAGGATGTGTGGGATAGAGGGAAGTTTGGCCGATTGGATAGGTAACTGGCTATCTAACAGAAGACAGAGGGTGGTGGTGGATGGAAAATTTTCGGACTGGAAACCGGTTACCAGCGGAGTGCCACAGGGACCAGTGCTTGGTCCTCTGCTATTTGTCATTTTTATAAATGACTTGAAGGAGGGTGGATCAGTAAATTTGCTGATGACACCAAGATTGGTGGAGTAGTGGATGAGGTGGAGGGCTGTTGTAGGCTGCAAAGAGAGGATGCAGAGCTGGGCTGAAAAATGGCAAATGGAGTTTAACCCTGACAAATGCGAGGTGATTCATTTTGGTAGGACAAATTTAAATGTGGAGTACAGGGTCAAAGGTAGGGTTCTGAAGAATGTGGAGGAACAGAGAGATCTTGGGGTCCATATGCATAGATCTCTGAAGGTTGCCACTCAAGTGTATAGAGCCGTGAAGAAGGCCTATAGTGTGTTGGCGTTCATTAACAGGGGGTTTGAGTTTAAGAGCCGTGGGGTTATGCTGCAACTGTACAGGACCTTGGTGAGACCACATTTGGAATATTGTGTGCCGTTCTGGTCACCTCACCATAAGAAGGATGTGGAGACACTGGAAAGAGTGCAAAGGAGATTTACCAGGATGCTGCCTGGTTTGGAGGGTAGGTCTTATGAGGAAAGGTTGAGGGAACTTGGGCTTTTCTCTTTGGAGTGGAGGAGGTTGAGAGGAGACTTGACAGAGGTTTATAAGATGATGAGGGGGATAGATAGAGTGAACGTTCAAAGACTATTTCCTCGGATGAATGGAGTGGTAACTAGGGGGCATAACTATAGGGTTCATGGTGGGAGATATAGGAAGGATGTCCGAGGTAGGTTTTTTACTCAGAGAGTGGTTGGGGTGTGGAATGGACTGCCTGCAGGGATAGTGGAGTCAGAAACTTTAGGAACATTTAAGAAGCTATTGGATAGGCACATGGAGTACTTCGGGATGATAGGGAGGAAATAGCTTGATCTGGGTTTCAGACAAAGCTCGGCACAACAACGTGGGCCGAAGGGCCTGTTCTGTGCTGTACTGTTCTATGTTCTATGTTCTATAAGAACAGGATATGGCGCTCGACTCATCGATCGACAGTTCCGACGCGCCACAGCGAAAAACCGCACCGACCTCCTCAGAAGACAAACACGGGACACGGTGGACAGAGTACCCTTCGTCGTCCAGTACTTCCCCGGAGCGGAGAAGCTACGACATCCTCTCCGGAATCTTCAACATGTCATTGATGAAGACGAACATCTCGCCATGGCCATCCCCACACCCCCACTTCTTGCCTTCAAACAACCGCACAACCTCAAACAGACCATTGTCCGCAGCAAACTACCCAGCCTTCAGGAGAACAGTGACCATGACACCACACAACCCTGCCACAGCAACCTCTGCAAGACATGCCGGATCATCAACACGGATGCCATCATCTCACGTGAGAACACCATCCACCAGGTACACGGTACATGCTCTTGCAACTCAGCCAACGTTGTCTACCTGATACGCTGCAGGAAAGGATGTCCCGAGGCATGGTACATTGGGGAGACCATGCAGACGCTAGGACAATGGATGAATGAACACCGCTCGACAATCACCAGGCAAGAGTGTTCTCTTCCTGTTGGGGAACACTTCAGCGGTCACGGGCATTCGGCCTCTGATCTTCGGGTAAGCATTCTCCAAGGCAGCCTTCACGACTGTGGTGAACCATTGTTGGTTACCACCAGGAGTGCTGAGCCATGGTCTGGCCAGTACTATGAGTCTGTAGATATGTTACTGTTGGGGTTAGGGTTGGGCTGTTCTACCTGTTAATATAGTCCTATGGTACACCCCAGTTGGCTCCGCCTCCTGGGAGAGGTATAAAGGTCACTGCTCTGCCTGGTGACCCTTTAGTCTGGGATTGTATATTGTATATAGTAGCTCCATTATTGTTGGCAATAAACGCCTTTATTTCCCGGGTACATCCTGCCTCCTGTGTGATTTATCGCGCATCAATTTTATTGCCAACAAATAAATTCTTTTTTTGAAAAAAAACCAAAAGAAAACATGGAGCAAATGCTTAAACCCGAACGGCTTACGTTGGACCCACGTGCGGCGGGAGCATCGAACACTTTCGACCACTGGTTGAAGTGTTTCCAAGATTACCTCGACGCCTCCACAGTGGTCACCGACGACGCCAACAGACTCCGGGTCCTCCACGCGAGGGTAGCGATCCGTGGGGCCACTGACTACAAAGGGGCCCTCGAGCTTCTCAAGAAGCGTTACAACAAACCGCCGAATGAGATCTATGCTCAACACCTTTGAGCCACTCGAGGGCGGCAGCCCGGCGAAACAACGGAACAGTACGTGTGTGAACTTCAGCAGCTCGCCAGAGCCTGCAACTGCAAGTCAGTGTCGGCAGCCCAGTACATGAGCGACTTAGTTCGAGATGCGTT
The DNA here is from genome assembly GCF_964213995.1 of Mustelus asterias. NCBI lineage: Eukaryota > Metazoa > Chordata > Chondrichthyes > Carcharhiniformes > Triakidae > Mustelus > Mustelus asterias. The sequence goes on along the minus strand of NC_135807.1, from coordinate 141,532,178 downwards.
CGTGGCGGGAATCGGCTCGTCGTACATCCGCCTTCGGCTGCTGGAGCAAGGTAACCTCGATCTCACTAAAACCATAGAGTTAGCTGACGCTCTAGAAACGGCCTCCAAAAGTCTGGAGATGTACCCCGACGACCGCGTGGGGACATTGTGGCAGGGGCAGCCGCAGACTCCACTTTATTCAGCGGGACCGAAAAACTGCACGATTGCGTTTCCAGCCTCGGACCTGGCGACGGCAGCAGCTCCAGGTGGCCTTCTGTGGGGGGGTGAAACACCCTCGACAGCGATGTCCAGCTAAAGCGGTGTTGTGCTCCGCCTGCGGCAAGAAGGGGCACTATTCCAAGGTATGGCGGTCCAAACTTCCATCCAAGAACAGCAGTGCGGCGTGTGACTCCCCGGAGCCGGCCTCCTTGTCTTCTGCGTCTTCAAGGTCTTCCACCACGTGCAATTCCAGGACGTCGCCATTCCGAACGACGGAGTTGCAAGACACGTGCGACCTGCAGGGGCCGCAGGTTTTGGCGCCATCGTCCACGTGCGACCTATGGGGGCAGCCATTTTGGTCGGCACCGACCGCGAATGACCAGCAGGGGCCGTCATCAACCATCTCAGCTGCCTGCAGTTGCACCCACGAACCAACGGTGGCGTCAATCATCCTGGACCAGGCCAAGCCTCACAGACTCGACAAGTCCATGATGGACACATAGGTAAACAGACGCCAGATTTATTGTTTGTTTGACAGCGGGAGCACGGAGAGCTTCATTCACCCTGACACCGTGAAGCGGTGTGGTCTCCAGATTCGGACTGTCAAGCAGACAATTTCGATGGCGTCAAGGTCCCGGTCTGTCACCATGCTTGGGAGCTGCGTGGTCAACCTGACGGTGCAGGGCACGGTTTACGAGAACTTCAGGCTCCTTGTGTTACCGCATCTTTGCGCGCCGATACTCCTAGGACTAGATTTTATGGTCCACCTGAAGAGTGTAACCCTGCAGTACGATGGGCCACTCCCTCCGCTTTCAGTGGGAGATCCGCAGCCTCTAAATTGCCCAACGCGCTCCACATGTAGTCTCTCAACGCTCAGGATTACCACACCCTCCCTATTCCAGAATCTCGTGCCAGGCTGCAAGCACATCGCAACAAAGAGCAGGCGTTACAGCGCTGAGGATCGGATCTTCATTCGATCTGAAGTTCAGCGGCTCCTCAAGGAAGGGATCATCCAACCTAGCTCTAGTCCTTGGAGAGCGCAAGTCGTGGTGGTTAAGAATGGGAACAAACCCCGGATGGTCATAGACTATAGTCAGACCATTAACAGATACACGCAGCTGGATGCGTATCCCCTCCCGCGCATATCTGACATGGTCAACCAGATTGCGCAGTACCGGGTGTTCTTCACCATCGACTTAAAATCTGCTTACCACCAGCTCCCCATTCGCCCAGAGGACCGACAATACACGGCCTTTGAGGCGGATGGTCGCCTGTACCATTTTTTAAGGGTTCCTTTTGGTGTCACGAATGGGGTCTCGGTCTTTCAGCATGCTATGGACCGAATGGTGGACCAGAATGGACTGCGGGCTACCTTCCCGTACCTGGATAACGTCACCATCTACGGCCATGACCAGCAGGACCACGATGCCAACCTTCTTAGATTCTTACGCACTGCATCTCGCCTGAATCTGACCTACAACAGGGAGAAGTGTGTATTTCGCACGCGCCGCCTAGCTATCCTCGGATACGTGGTGGAAAACGGAGTCCTTGGCCCTGATCCAGACCGTATGCGTCCCCTCCTCGAACTCCCCCTGCCCACTAGCATCAAAGCACTGAGAAGATGTTTAGGCGTCTTCTCATACTATGCACAGTGGGTTCCCAATTATGCGGACAAAGCCCGTCCGCTCATCAAGTCTACCTCCTTTCCCCTAACAACAGAGGCTCGCTTAGCCTTTGCAGGAATAAAAGCCGACATCGCGAAAGCCACTATGCACGCTATCGATGAGTCCATCCCCTTCCAGGTGGAGAGTGATGCATCTGATTTCGCCCTGGCCGCCACACTTAACAGGCGGGCAGGCCCGTCGCCTTTTTCTCTCGCACCCTCCAAGGCCCTGAAATTCGACATTCGGCGGTGGAAAAGGAGGCCCAGGCCATTGTGGAGGCCGTTCGGCATTGGCGCCATTACTTGGCGGGTAAACGGTTCACTCTGCTCACGGACCAGCGGTCCGTGGCGTTCATGTTCAACAACACGTTACGGGGTAAGATCTAGAATGATAAAATTTTGAGGTGGAGAATCGAACTCTCCACCTACAATTATGATATCATGTACCATCCAGGGAAGCTCAACGAGCCCTCGGAAGCCCTGTCGCGTGGAACATGCACTAGTGTGCAGGAGAATCGATTACAGGCTCTCCACAATGACCTCTGCCATCCGGGGGTCACTCGGCTCTTCCACTTCATAAAGGCCTGGAATCTACCCTACTCGGTGGAGGATGTCAGGTCCATAACCAGAAGCTGCCAGGTATGCGCAGAATGCAAACCGCACTTCTACCGACCTGACAGGGCACACCTCATTAAGGCCACTCGTCCTTTCGAAAGACTGAGTGTGGACTTTAAGGGCCCCCTTCCCTCGACAGATCGGAACGTGTACTTCCTCAATGTGATTGATGAGTACTCACGATTCCCTTTTGTCATTCCCTGTTCTGATATGACCGCTGCCACGGTTATCAAGGCATTACGGGATCTTTTCACCCTGTTCGGTTACCCCTGTTATATCCACAGCGATAGGGGCTCGCCGTTCATGAGCGACGACTTGAGGCAATACCTGCTCTCATATGGGATTGCCTCTAGTAGAACCACGAGCTACAACCCAAGGGGTAACGGACAGGTTGAACGAGAGAATGCTACAGTCTGGAAGGCTGTCTTACTGGCGTTGAGGTCTAAAGGTCTTCCAGTCTCCCGTTGGCAAGAGGTGCTCCCTGATGCGCTCCACTCCATACGCTCACTCCTGTGTACGGCAACCAACGCTACTCCTCATGAGAGAATGTTTTCATTCCCTAGGAAGTCTTCCTCTGGGACCTCATTACCGTCTTGGTTGACGTACTCAGGACCTGTCCTCCTGCGGCGACATGTTAGGACCCACAAGTCCGACCCTTTGGTTGAACAGGTCCATCTCCTCCACGCCAACCCTCAGTATGCCTACGTGGCATATCCTGACGGGTGAGAGGACACGATCTCAATTCGAGATCTGGCGCCAGCAGAGGGCTTGGAAACCCCTGTCGCTCCCACACCCCCAGTTAGGGACCCCCCAACCATTATCTCCCCTCCTGACACGGCGCGGGCAGTATCGGGACCACCACTTAACCCTCTTACTCCCGTGTACAGCTTGCCTGAGTCCAGGAGATTGTCGCCACTTCGAGGCGTGCCCGAGTCCAGCGGATTGTCACCACCTCGGGGTCTACCGGCCCGTGAGGAACTGGAGGAGTCGCTGGACACCGCCTTGGAGAGAACGTCACCGCGATTGCCTGAACCGGTGTCATCGCCGGTGTTGAGGAGGTCACTGCGACGGTGCGGTCCCCCAGACCGTTTGAACTTATAGACAGATGAACAATTGTTCTGTGTTTTGTACCGCGCCGGCCTTTGTTTTCAAAGGAGGGGTGAATGTGGTTAACCATTGTTGGTTACCACCAGGAGTGCTGAGCCATGGTCTAGCCAGTACTATGAGTCTGTAGATATGTTACTGTTGGGGTTAGGGTTGGGCTGTTCTACCTGTTAATATAGTCCTATGGTACACCCCAGTTGGCTCCGCCTCCTGGGAGAGGTATAAAGGTCACTGCTCTGCCCGGTGACCCTTTAGTCTGGGATTGTATATAGTAGCTCCGTTATTGTTGGCAACAAAAGCCTTTATTTCCCGGGTACATCCTGCCTCCCGTGTGATTTATCGCGCATCAACGACACACGACAATGCAGAGTCGCTGAGCAGAGACTGATAGCCAAGTTCCACACACATGAGGACGGCCTCAACCGGGATCTTGGGTTTATGTCACACTATCTGTAACTCCCACGACTTGCCTGGGCTTTCAAAATCTCACTAACTGTCCTGTCTGGAGACAATACACATCTCTTTAACCTGTGCTTGGCCCTCTCTCCACTCACATTGTCTGTACCTTTAAGACTTGATTACCTGTAAAGACTCACATTCCAACCATTATTTTGTAAATTGAGTTTGTGTCTTTATATGCCCTGTTTGTGAACAGAACTCCCACTTACTTGACAAAGGAGCAGCGCTCCGAAAGCTTGTGGCTTTTGCTACCAAATAAACCTGTTGGACTTTAACCTGGTGTTGTGAGACTTCTTACTGAGATAGAAGATGCCATGAAAGAAATGGTGGCGTGTCTCCTGCAGAGTATCAAGGGGTGGTCCTTAGAGGGCAAGCGCAGTGATACTTTTGGGGGAGGTTAGGAAGGAGGTGCTTGGGGGTCAGGAGCTGGAAGCATGAAGATTGCTGGGGATGGGAGGATCTGGGGGAGATTTGGGAGAAGGTGCAAGATGGGGTTAAGCATTCACCCTTGCTGTCCGGATGAGGTCATTGACCTTTTTGCAGCACTGCTTCCCGGTTCGGGGGGCCAGTGCCATGGCACTGACCGAAATGGCAACTGCCTCCCAGGCTGCATTGCCATCAGCTCCCCTGGGTCTGCGTCCTCCTGGGGGGAAGAGGGTGTCCCGCCTCGCCTCTGCTGGGTCCAGCAGCCTCCCCAGGTTGCCCTCAGAAAATTGGGGGCTGGTCGTGAGCACATTTTGTCCAGAAATGCCTGCCTGTCTGTGCATCCTTGGGTGTTTTTATGGAGCTGCCCGTCGTTAGGGCAGATCAGCTGCAGGCAGTTTGGCAGAACATTCCAGCAAGTTCCATGCAGTTTGCTTGTTAGCATTGAGGGGAAGGCAAGTGAGCACTTGCAGGTGTGCTGCTGGGGAGGTGGATCAGTGCCTCAATGATTGGGGACGGGGAGAGAGAGGGTGTCAGACAACCATCTGAGTCCTGAGGATATGGGGGCCTTGTGCAGGAGGGTCCGGAGTGGGGAGAGGGGGGGAAGGTAGATCACTCTGTCTGAGATCAGTGGGAGAAAGGGGGGGAGGGGCCCGCAATCGGTCTGGGTGGCAGAGAGGGTGGGGGGATAAGGTGGTCAGTAATGTTGCGGGGGTGGGGCAATATCTGTGGGGGACAGGGGGAGGCATTATCCAGCCCGGGAGCGATGTGGTAGGGGAGCAGCATTCTATCATTTTTTTTTCTGCGCATGTGCAGTTGGAGGCGAGGATCGGAGTTTTGGATTTCGGGTACGTTAAGCCCCACCCTCAGGCTTCTGCAACACGATTCGGAATGGCTGATATTTTTTCAGGCAGAGTGCGTATGGGGGCGCCTGAGAACAGGTCTAAAAGTCGGATCCGAAACACTCCCAGTTTCAAGTCCGCCCAGTACTTAGAATCAAAATGGTAAAATAGGACCCAAAGTGTCGAATTTGCATGAAAACTGGAGTAATTCACGCTGTTTTTCACAGTGGGAATTCAAAGAAGAATCTCCCACTCTCTGTGGAATGCGGAGGCCACCAGCGTGAATATCATTAAAAACTATGGAATGGAGCCTATTCCCACTGGAGAGGCTGAAACGAGCGCGCTGAGCGGGGCCATGCACATGGGCCGATCTGTCAGTGCTGAGATTGGTGTATGCGCTGTGACCCTGCACTGCCAACCTCCCAGCTGCTGGACAGCTCGATCACTGGCCAGCCCCACCACCCCTGTAACACCTGCTCTCCGCACACCCACCCCCTCCACCTCCATGGCATGATCGCTAGCCTCCCAACCATTCCCAGGCCCGGCCCTGACGCCCCCCCCCCCCCCCCCCCCCCACCGGCCCAGCCTTGACCCCTCCCCCCCCCCCCCCCCCACCGGCCCGACCCTGACCCCCCCCCCCCACCACCGGGCCAGCCTTGACCCCTCCCCCCCCCACCAGCCCGCTGCGATCTCCAGCCCCCCCCACAATCCGGACCCCCACCCTTTGCAGTGCCGATCCCCCCAGCAGGCTGACCGCCACCCGCACCCCCCCCCCCCCCCCCCCTTGCTGACTCCCAACACCCAACCCATCTGATCGCCGGCTCCCTCCTTCCCCCACTGATCCTGACTGCAGAGTGACAGCTGGATCCCTTCCCATTCTCACCGATTGCCCCCTAGGCCCTGCCCCATCAGGTCCCTCCAGGCCCCGCCCCTTGACAATGCCCCATGCCCAGTGGACAGTGTCGAGGTGCCCCGTGGAAATTGGCTCTTTGCACCTTGGGCATTGCCAGGGGGCCCAGGCTGGCACTACCAGGATGCCAATGCTCAGGGGACATTACCCCCTGATGCCCGACCCCTTGTGGGGCCCCAATTGGTCCCCCCTTCACTCCAGCGAGGTCGGTCCGCTAACTCCCCGAAAGTGGGGAGCTAGTGTAATCCCCATGGAGTGAAACACTCTGGCGGGGTGGGAGATGCGAGTGGGCCGTGGACTTCAGTCCCGGGCCTGTTCATGATATTTAAATAATATTAAAATGACCATTTAAATGGTCTGTGCGTCCCCCCACCGATTTCCGGTGTGGAGCAGATGCCACTGGAAATCTGGAGCTGGGAGACACAACCGGAGCATGAACGCTCGCGCAAACCCCACGAATCAGGCGCCGTGGGATTCTCCCACACACCACTAAAAAACTAGCACAGCAGGATGGGAGAATTGCTGCCTATGTGTGTTCATCCTATCTATGCCCCTCATGATTTTATACACAATGGGCATATATTAAGCTGATCTTTCTCTTCACCCTACCTGTAACTGCAACACTATATTCTGCACCCTACCCTTTCCTTCTTCTTTAACCAGCAACACTACCCCATTCCCCTTTCCTTTCCTTAGGGGCGACATGGTAGCACAGTGGTTAGCACTGCTGCCTCACAGCGCCCGGGACCCAGGTTCAAGTCTGTGTAGAGTCTGCACATTCTCCCCGTTTCTGCGTGGGTTTCCTCCAGGTGCTCCAGTTTCCTCCCACAGCCCAAAGATGTGCAGGTTAGGTTGATTGGCTATGCTAAATTGACCCTAGTGTCAGGGGGATTAGCAGGGTAAATATGTGGGTTTACTGGAGTAGTGCCTGGGTGGGATTGTGGTCAGTGCAGACTCGATGGGCCGAATGGCTTCTTTCTGCTCTGTAGGGATTCTTTGGTTTATCTTCCCTGAATATTGAATACTCCTGAATGTTGAATTTCCATCCCTGGTCACCCTGGAGCCAGGTCTCCATGATCCCAATTACATGATATGTGTTAATGACTGTCTGCACACTTAATTCATCCACCTTATGACAAATGCTCCTTTCATTGAGACACAGAGCCTTCAGCGTGATTTTTCTTTTGGCATTTATTGCCCTCTTAGAATTATGATGTAATGTGGCCCATTTTGATTTTTGTCTTTGGTTTCTCTGCCTTCCACTTTTCCCCTTACTAGCTTTTGTTTTTGTTCTCACTTCCCTCTGACTTCCTGCATCAGTTCCCATCTCCCTGCCATATTAGTTTAAACCCTTCCTCACAGCACTAGCAAACACTCCTTATAGGACAAAAGCAAAAAGAGAAACAAAAACAGCTCTGGTTCTAGCTCTGATGAAGGGTCATCTAGACTTAAAACATTAGCTCTATTTTCTCCTCACAGACGCTGTCAGACCTGCTGAGATTTTCCAGCATTTTCTGTTTTTGTTTCAGATTCCAGCATCTGCAATATTTTGCTTTTATTTTATTCCCTCTAGGGCATTGGTTCCGGTCCTGTCTAGGTGCAGACCATCCGATTTGTACTTGTCCCACCTCCCCCAGATCCGGTTCCAATGTCCCAGGAATTTGAATCCCTCCCTCTTGCATCATTCTTCAAGTCACGTATTCATTTTAGCTATCCTGACATTCCTACTCTGACTAGCACGTGGCACTGGTAGCAATCCTGAGATTACTGCTTTTGAGGTCCTACTTTTTAGTTTAACTCCTAATTCCTAAATTCAGCTTGTAGGACCTCATCCCATTTTTTCCTATATCACTGGTGTCTATATGCACCATGACAGCTGGCTATTCACCGTCCCCCTCCAGAATGCCTTGCAGCCGCTCCAAGACATCCTTGCCCTTGCACCAGGGAGGCAACATACCATCCTGGAGTTTCATTTGCATCCATTACAATTGAATCTCCTATCACTATAGCTCTGCCACTCTTTTTCCTGCCTTGCTGTGCAGCAGAGCCAGCCATGGTGCTATGAATCTGGCTGCTGCCACCTTCCCCTGGTGAGCCATCTCTCCCAACAGTATCTAAAACTGTATATTTGTTTAGAAGGGAGATGACCACAGGGGACTCTGCACTGCCTTCCTACTCTTCCTCTGTCTAGTGGTCACCCATTCCCTAGCCCCCTCAGTAATTGTTATCTGCGGTGTGGCCAACTCACTGAATGTGCTATCACAAATTCCTCAGCATCGCATGGCATGCCAAGAGAAAAAAATTAGATAAAAGAAAGAACTACATACCAGTCACCAGCCAATCACTTCCCTGCTGGCTGTGATTTTACGGTTCAGTTCCTTTCTACTTCTCTCTTGCCCTCAAGTCTCTCTCGCAGATCTGCCTCCCTGCTCCTCCCAAAGGTGAGCACCTCTTTCCCCTCAGCATCAAATTCCCACTCAGCTTCAAATTTCCGATACCCTCACTCTGGCTGAATCTCACCCCAGCTGAAGTCTCTTTCCCACTGGTCATGCACAAGCAATTACCTGGGAGGCAATCTCAAATAATGGCACTGCTTCCTTCATGCAACAAAAGGCAAGCTAGAAAGAATGGGCAGTCCCAATAAAATCAGACATTTCATGCTTGCCCACGCTTTGGAAAGCCATGCAAGTCTGCAAAATGAGCTGCATAGCCATGTTATAATGCATAATAAATGACTATAAGCATTCAACAAATGGTCATCTTCATTAACAAAGGAAAACTAACAATAATGGTTAGATATCAGTAGTGTAGCTATACTAGAACAATATTCATCATGGGCAAGGCTAGGCAGCCCATCTAAGTCATTGTTCATCCAAGCGTAAAGTTGGTGTGAGGTCGGGCAGGTAGAAACCCAGTGGAAGCTGTCCCTTCAATTTCAAACTCACCTCCAGCCTTAAAGATCACTAGCACATGAGCATCAAATCCAGGCCACAAAGTGATTATTAGCTGTCATTGTGGGTAATTGTTTTCACTATTGTCACCTATTGCCAAGTCACTGTAACCGCTATTCATCATGATGGTGCATGCCAGCCCACAAGTGATGTCACCATTTTCCTCTGTTGTCAATGAGAATCATTGTTTAGGATCTAATGTCACACTTGCAGGCATCCTTGAAGCTGAGCTTTAGGCATTCTACTGGTTGTAAGACTCCGGCTACCTAGCCATATAGAAAATTCTTAGTGTGTAACTGTCTTCCATCCTGCAATATTACATTATGGTACAATTAACAATGTGTTTATGAACAATAAACTGGCTTCACCATCTCCTTTTCTCCAAATGCTCTCATAGCCAATGTTCCTACGATGGTCTATTTAAAAGGATTCAATGGCTTAATGTTCTTCATATCTATTCTCATTGCTTAAAGATGATCTTGTGATGCAAACACAAGGATATTACAAAAGATTTGATTGCGGGTGGAATAGTATCAATCATTCCAGCTGCACTGCTTAGGGGCCACACAGATGTAAGTTTAGGAGCATATCCATTTTTGCTGTACACATCTCTGCCATATGTACATCTTCAATGTAATTAAATATCTTAAATTACTGCATTAAAATGAAACATCGCTCATGACGACAGTACTACACCTAATATTTTGTATCTTTCAGCATCAAATTATTAAACAACGGGCAGAGAAGACCTTTTATTTGGTTAGGCCACATTTGGAATATTGTGTACAATTCTGGTCGCCACACAACCGGAAGAATGTTGATGCATTGGAAAGGGTGCAGAAGAGATTTACCAGGATGTTGCCTGGTTTGAAGAATATGGATTAGTTAGTTAGTTTATTTATTCATCACAAGTAGGCTTACATTAACACTGCAATGAAGTTACTGTGAAAGATCCCTAGTCGCTACACTCTGGTGCCTGTTTGGGTACACTGAAGTAGAGTTTAGCATAGCCAATGCACCTAACCAGCACATCTTTCGGACTGTGGGCAGAAACCAGAGCGCCTGGAGTAAACACAGGTGGACACGGGGAGAACGTGCTGACTCCGCACAGACTCCGCACCCAAGGCTGGGAATTGAACCCAGGTCCCTGGCTCTGTGAGGCAGCAGTGCTAACCACTGTGCCACCATGGTGCCCACTATGAAGAAAGGTTGAACAAACTTCCGACAGGAAGCTTCTGACAGGAAGCAAAGAATCGGAATAAATGGGTGTTTTTCCGGTTGGAGGAAGGTAACTAGTGGCGTGCCGCAGGGATCGGTACTCGGGCCGCAACTGTTTACCATTTATATAGATGATCTGGAGGAGGGGACGGAGTGTAGGGTAACGAAGTTTGCAGACGACACAAAGATAAGTGGAAAAGTGAATCGTGTGGAGGACGGAGAAGATCTGCAGAGAGATTTGGACAGGCTGAGTGAGTGGGCGAGGATATGGCAAATGGAGTATAACGTTGATAAATGCGAGGTTATACACTTTGGAGGAAATAATAACAAATGGGATTACTATCTCAATGGAAACAAATTAAAACATGCTACCGTGCAAAGGGACCTGGGGGTCCTTGTGCATGAGACGCAAAAGCCCAGTCTGCAGGTACAACAGGTGATCAAGAAGGCAAATGGGATGTTGGCCTATATTGCGAGGGGGATAGAATATAAAAGCAGGGATGTCTTGATGCACCTGTACAGGGCATTGGTGAGGCCGCAGCTGGAATACTGTGTGCAGTATTGGTCCCCTTATATGAGGAAGGATATATTGGCATTGGAGGGAGTGCAGAGAAGGTTCACCAGGTTGATACCGGAGATGAGGGGTTTGGATTATGAGGAGAGGCTGAGGAGATTGGGTTTGTACTCGTTGGAGTTTAGAAGGATGAGGGGGGATCTTATGGAGACTTATAAGATAATGCGGGGGCTGGATAGGGTGGAGGCGGAGAGATTCTTTCCACTTAGTAAGGAAGTTAAAACTAGAGGACACAGCCTCAAAATAAAGGGGGGTCGGTTTAAGACAGAGTTGAGGAGGAACTTCTTCTCCCAGAGGGTGGTGAATCTCTGGAATTCTCTGCCCACTGAGGTGGTGGAGGCTACCTCGCTGAATATGTTTAAAGCGCGGATGGATGGATTCCTGATCGGTAAGGGAATTAAGGGTTATGGGGATCAGGCGGGTAAGTGGTACTGATCCACGTCAGATCAGCCATGATCTTATTGAATGGCGGGGCAGGCTCGAGGGGCTAGATGGCCTACTCCTGCTCCTATTTCTTATGTTCTTATGTTCTTAAACTTGGATTGTTTTCATTGGAGCGTCAGAGGATGAGGGTATCCTGATAGAGGTTTACAAGATTATGACAGACTTGGATAGAGTGGATAGTCGGAGTCTTTTTCCCGAGGTCAAAGGGTCAATTACTCGGGGGTGTAAGTTGAAAGTGAGAAGGGGAAAGTTTAAAAGAGATGTAAGGGGCAAGTTTTTCACACAGAGGGTGGTGAATGCCTGGAACGCACTGCCGGAGGAGGTGGTGGAAGCAGATTCTATAACAACGTTCAAGAAGCATCTGGATAGATACATGAATAGGCAGGGAATAGAGGGATATGGACCATGTAGAGGCAAGGAAATATTAGATTAGAGAGGCATCTGTGTTGGCACAGACTTGGTGGGCCGAAGGGCCTGTTCCTGTGCTGTACAGTTCTTTCTTCCTAATTCACATGATTGGTCACATTCAAGAGCAATTGTGGCTGTCCTCAGCAAGCTTTCTTGAGATTTTTATTTCATCGCTTAGTTTCTGAATTCTTTCAGCTCCTACACCACTGCTGCAGCTATCCACTCCTATAAATGTTCTTCTGTAATATATATTTCTGTTGAAAGAATATCGATCTGTAGCTTTGGATGTTTGGTCCTCTCCTCAAATGTTCCCCAGTAGTTTGGCGAATGCTTCCTGTATTTTCTGTTTTTAGATTTCCATTATCTTATTTTTTCCTTATTATTGGGAAATGCAATGTTCTTCAGTTTTGTTTGTAACCGTCTTCAAACCGTAATTATCACTTGGTTAACCCCTGAATAGCAAGCACGACAATAGCAACGTGTTGACTGATATTAACATCTGCTTTCTTCCTCAGCAATTTGGGTTGCCCGAAAAACATCTTAACTTCCGGGTAATTATAACCCGGGTTATAACCCGGGTAATTATAGGTCGGTGAGCTTGACGTCCGTGGTAGGGAAATTGTTGGAGAAGATTCTTAGAGATAGGATATATGCGCATTTAGAACTGAATAATCTCATTAGTGATACAGACAGCATGGTTTTGTACAAGGGAGGTCATGCCTCACAAATTTGGTTGGGTTTTTTGAGGAGGTGACAAAAACGATTGACGAGGGAAGGGCCATGGATGTCGTCTATATGGATTTTAGTAAAGCGTTTGACAAGGTCCCTCATGGCAGGCTGGTGCAAAAGGTTAAATCTTACGGGATAAAAGGTGAGCTAGCTAGATGGGTGGAGAACTGGCTCAGCCATAGAAGACAGAGGGTAACAGTGGAGGGGTCTTTTTCCGGTTGGAGGTCTGTGACTAGTGGAGTTCCGCAGGGCTCTGTACTGGGACCTCTGCTGTTTATGATATATATAAATGATTTGGAGGAAGATGTAGCTGGTGTGATCAGTAAGTTTGCAGACAACACAAAGATTGCTGGAGTTGCGGATAGTGATGAACATTGTCAGAGAATACAGCAGGATATAGATAGGCTGGAACATTGGGTGGAGAAATGGCAGATGGAATTTAATCCAGATAAATGCGAAGTGATGCATTTCGGTAGATCTAATGTAAGGGGGAGCCATACAATAAATGGCAGAACCATCAGGAGTATAGACACACAGAGGGACCTGGGTGTACAAGTCCACAGATCCTTAAAGGTGGCAGCACAGGTGGAGAGGGTGGTCAAGAAGGCATGCTTGCCTTTATTGGACAGGGCATAGAATATAAAAGTTGGCATATGATGTTGCGGCTGTATAGAACGTTGGTTAGGCCACATTTGGAATATTGCGTCCAGTTCTGGTCGCCACACTACCAGAAGGACGTGGAGGCTTTGGAGAGAGTACAGAGAAGGTTTACCAGGATGTTGCCTGGTATGGAGGGTCTCAGCTATGAGGAGAGATTGGGTAAACTGGGGATGTTCTCCCTGGAAAGACAGAGGATGAGTGGCGACCCAATAGAGGTGTATAAAATTATGAAGGGCATAGATAGGGTGAACAGTGGGAATCTTTTTCCCAGGTCGGAGGTGACGAACACAAGGGGTCACAGGTTCAAGGTGAGGGGGGCAAGGTTCAACACAGATGTCTATCTCATTCCTGTACTCTGTCGCGTCATTGAACAAAGAACAAAGATCAAAGAAAATTACAGCACAGGAACAGGCCCTTCAGCCTTCCAAGCCTGCACCGACCATGCTGCCTGACTTAACTAAAACCCCCTACGCTTCCAGGTACCATATCCCTCTATTCCCATCTTTTCATAGAACATAGAAAAAATACAGCACAAACAGGCCCTTCGGCCCACAAGTTGCGCCGGTCATGTCCCTACCTACCTAGGCTTATATATAGGCTTACCTATAACCCTCAATCCTATTAAGTTCCATGTACTCATCCAGAAGTCCCTTAAAAGACCCTATTGAGTTTGCCTCCACCACCACTGAAGGCAGCCGATTCCACTCACCCACCACCCTCCGAGTGAAAAACTTACCCCTGACATCTCCTCTGTACTTACTCCCCAGCACCTTAAACCTGTGTCCTCTCGTAGCAGCCATTTCAGCCCTGGGAAAAAGCCTCTGAAAATCCATCCGATCTATACCTCTCAACATCTTGTACACCTCTATCAGGTCACCTTTCACCCTTCGTCTCTCCAAGGAGAAAAGACCGAGCTCCCTCAACCTATCCTCATAAGGCATGCCAACCAATCCAGGCAACATCCTTGTGAATCGGCTCTGCAGGGGGATGTATTTTACACAGAGGGTGGTGGGGCCCTGGAATGCACTCCCAAGCAAAGTGATTGAGGCGGACACGCTGGGATCGTTTAAGACTTATCTAGATAGCCACATGAACAGACTGGGCATAGAGGGATACAAACGAATGGTCTAGTTGGGCAAATGAGCGGCGCAGGCTTGGAGGGCCGAAGGGCCTGTTCCTGTGCTGTATTGTTCTTTGTTCGGAATTCTTATGCTCAACTGGAACCAAAAAAAATAACAGCATTCATTTTGTTCAATTTACGGAGCACTGAACAATTAAAAATCATTGTACTTCACGCAGTAGAATGTTAAAATATATATGGGATATGTTGATAATCAATGAATAATACTTTCTTGTGTTAACTTTCCCTCATATTGTAATTAAGCATATTTGATGTTCGAAAGATCACGTTTTCGTGCAATTTTCATCAGCTAGCGGGAACACAGGCGAATTACTGCAATATCACAAACAAAAACTTGGGGTCTGGATATGGCCGTTTTCTTAAGGTAGAGTTTTGCTACAGAGAATCAATTGACGAATTCTGAGTTCAGCAAATCATAACGTGCGTTTAAGCTAAGGATGCTTTAAAAGTAAAGCAAAGCCAAACTGAGGGTTTGGATTATGCAAACATTAGTGTTTTTAATTATCCCTATTTAGATTTAAACCACGTGGTTCAGTGCAATTGTCAATCTTTGATCACAAGGAATTTCAGTTGCTGAAAATTGTTTTTCTGCAAATTGGCGAAATGTGTGTTTAATCCCACAAAATATCGAATCTTTCCATCAATATACTTTTCCTGCTGGGGGGCGGAATATTACAAAAATAGCCAAAACCCATGCCAAAAATCTACATTAAATTGGTTATAAAGCTAAGCGCAATAAGGGGGAGTGAGTTTTTAGAGTTGCCGCTGTCAATGTGAAATTAGCCGCTTATCCTGACTGGCTGCCTGTTCCTCTTTAATTGATAAATAGATGCTTAGAGGAGTTGTTGGGGAACGAGGCAGGTGGTTTCACTGAGGGTTTAGTTGTGCTAATGTAAAGAGTCGGCTCATGGAAAATTTCAAAGTTAATGTTTCTTTTTCCGACTTTTGGGTTAAATAGGGAGATTGTAGTTTAGGTGGGTAACCTCTGAGACCATTGCAAATCTTAACAATTGAGTAGAAAATTTCCAAATGCTGCTATGAATTTCCGAAAATGTTACATGTTAAGTGGGAACGTGGTGTTTGTCGAGTAATTTTGCGAGTTTTGTAAATGCTGTGTTTTTGTTTTGCAGTTGGCGCTCCGATGAATCTGCCACCGATACTAGCCAGTTGTATTTTTAATTTATTTCTTTGCTTGTTGCCAATCGCGATGAATTCTTCACCAACCGGCCACAGAGCAGAAGATGGTCACGCACATAATCACAGCAGGCCTTTCTTTTTCCAACCAATGCCAACACCACATATGTTTACACCTCCTGTACCCCACTTCATGCACCCTCCTGCCTTCCATCCGTACTTCTACCCGACAGTAGGTAAGCGACGACACCATCCTCGAAAATTACAGAAATACTAAGTGGTCAGTTGCTATATCCATGTAGCATCTGATTCACTGACTTGGGTCGCATCTACTTTTTAAAGTTTGAAACAACGCCTTTGCACTATCAAGTTATTAATTTCCACTGATAGCTCGCTGAGTTAATGCGTGGCCCAGTGATTTAGTTAATCAATGCACGGCAGATTAGCCACGGATACCAATTGGTCCAATCGTAAAAATTGGGGAAGGAGGGGTAATGTAGATCCGCGGGGGAATCATTTAATTGCTATCCTGCAATCTGGATAATTATAATGCTGGTCCCCAAAATTGGAACAGTCTGGGTAATCCCTGATAATGATGTTGGTGGACATTGAATAGTCCCAGTGTGAGCGGCTGCCTTTTGGGGGCAAGGGAACCTGACACCATCTCTCCGATTTACTGTATAAATCTACTAAGGGTTCTGCTGCTGAATACCTCATTTCGGCTTTTTCGTATAAATGTTTTCGCCTCCCACTTATCATTATAGTTGATTGAAAAGAAAACGGTCAGATTTAAATGTAAGGCGGGGGAAATTGTCGGCTGGTCTCCTGGTCATTATAGAATGAAAGGAAGTGATTGGCCTGTTCCAAATTTAACTTATTTCTTGATTGAAATTCTTTATCCCAAGATGTTTGTTCACTTTTGTATGTTATTGTTTACTAGATTAAAAATTTACTTCTAATAGTTTACTTGCTAAAGGGCTGTTCTGCTTTTGGAAAATAGACTAGATTAATTGTTTAAAATGCCTTTCTGATGTCTGCCTTCCTTATTAGAAATTGGTGGAGGTTTATATTATCCCATGTGTCCCATGCCATATCCAAGAAGCTATGGCCCACAATCACCAATAAGCCACACGAACTATAGAAGACCTTTTTTTAATTCGTCTCTTGTCGCTCGCCCAACATTCTATCACTCTGCACGATTTCGACACTACCCTTTTCGGAAGAATGTGACTAATACGGAAGTCCAGACAGACAGCGAAGCCAATTCGGATCGATCGAAAAGGACACATGTGGCAGAAAGTGTGCCATGTAATAGTCAAACTGGTGAGACAAGAGTCCCAAAGCCTTCAGGTTTTGAAACCAATTCAGGCAGTACAGCTGCTCAAAGAATTGCTCAAGGAATTCGAGGTGAACCAAAGGAGACAGAAGAAACGAGCGCTGCATTGGCAGCTAAAAGTGCCAAGCCAGGTGGATTCGCATTCCAAAAGGAGAAGATAAGGATAGAGTGCAGTGAAGGGGCGCCTTCTATAAATGTATGGCGGTCGTTTGAAGCCACAGTTCCCATATATAATCCTATACCTAATAAGGCAGAAGATCGCATTCAATGTGAAGTGTGGTCTGTGAGTGCGTGTGAGGGTGGAGTTCCCTTTTATGGGTCGTTTGAGACGGACAAAATTATTCCGAAAACTGCAGAGTGCTCCATCCCGGTCACTCCGGAGATGTTGCTGGAATCCAAGTGTGCAGACACAACACATGAATCGAAAGCCATAGGAGACCAAGTTCCCGACAGCGCAACCACGCTGGAGGAGGTGCAAACCTCACCGTGTAAAATCAATGAAAGTCACAAGCTTCCAACAAATAAAATTATACACGAAGCATCTGAAAAACCTTCACTGCAAAGGTGCTCAAGTGAACTTTGTAATAAAACTGGAATTGGAGAGGATGAAACCAGGAGCAAGATAAATGAACACATTGCAGAGACATTAAATGAGACAATGTGTGAAGTGTCAAAGAGCGATGGTTCTCTCGAGTCAGTTGAAGAATATGTACCTTCTGCCAATGTGTTGGCTTGGTTACAGAACCAAGCGCAAAATTATCGCTGGAGAAATGGTCTTCCCCAACCCATACGCGATCGCCCAGGAGCCCTGAATGGCTCATCTGAAGAAATTTCTTCCCAAGACGAAGAATCGTCTTTTGATTTCTTTGATGCTATGCCTGCCAGAAAGCAGGTGTCCTACACTCACCTGATGTGTAATCCACACCCCCCGTCCGCCAGCCAGCCGCGTCCTGCTGTAAGTGGCAGCAAGAGTCCGAGCCAGGCTCTTCCTGGGAAAAGATGCTGCAGCGCCTGTGGAAAAGAAACAGCAGCAAAGAAGGACAAAGCAATCTGTAAAAACAATTCGGCTAATCGGGATGTTGGCAGCGACGCCTTTTCTGAGAGGGATCAGTTAATTGGAGGGAATGTAATGGGCAGCGGGCGGCGGAAATACCGCAGAATCTCTCGGGAATCCAGCAGCTCAAATAGAAACAAGAAAACTCGCCGTTCCTCCGATTCCGAACGGGTTTCACCGGATCGGAACCATAATTCCAGGGCAGGTCCCTCGGAAAAAGTCAAACTGGGTGGATTTTCTCGGAAGAAAATATTCCGGAGACCAACATTCCCTCTTTCCAATCGGCCGCCACCAGAAAAACCCAGAGGGAAGAGAGGGGCATTGGACGCGGCTAAATATCCCATTAACAAAAGAGAGCAAAATGGGAATGGAACCGAACACCAGGAGCGCCAGAAACCGGGTCAAACCGCCAAACCAGAACGAAAACGTAAAGAGGAGGGAAAGAGACGGAAATGTAGGCGCAAGGCCACGAGCGGTAAGATCCATTTCTGCATTTGCGACCAATGTCGGGCTGTTAATCTGCTAGAAAAAGTCTTGAGGTCGCGGGTCAGAGGCAAATATCCCTTTGGTGCTATCCTGGCTCTGACAGGACCAAACAACTGGTCTAGCCAGTGACTGGAGTCCCTCCTCACTGGTCTAGCCACTCTAGTCTACCCATCCTTCCTGTAGTGCCCTGAGCTTGGGGCAATGCTCTTTGTCCCACACCGGGGCAATGATTGCACGGAAACACAATGTGGTCAAAGGTTTCTGAATTCTCTATTCTAATTATTTCATGAGTGCGTACATTTGCACTCGGCAAGTTTTCGGGTCCAATTTTAAGCACGCTGTCTGCAAACTTTTGGACTAGTCGGTTTCTGGCCAGAGAGGCTGTGGGCGGGGCTTAACTCGCAAGACAGTCTCTTGAGGGCGGTATTGCACATATGCAAACCTCTGGTGCTACACATGTGCATTAACAGTAGCGCGGGTCTGACAGCTGTCAGGCCTCTGCTACTGCAGGCGGCCTCAGACAGCAACCCCCCACCGCTGCCCAGATTGATTGCATGCAGAGTGGCAGTGGACCCCTGGCACTGCCAAGGCTGGCATTGCTCAAGGGTGCATCCCCACCTTGCCCTCAGTCTCCCCGGGGAAGCCAACATGACTGTGCTCAGTTCATCGGGAGCACAGGTATTTTTCGTGCCAGAGGGAACCCCTCCTGGTGAGGCCATAATGGCAGCCCGGACGATTAAGTGCCAGGCTCATTAAACACAGAATATTAAAATAAATGTAATTAAATTAACCAGCCATGTCACCCATTTCGAGCGAGAGGCTGACCACACTGGAAATCCAGCTGCTGTAAAATCCCACTGTTCATGAAAACTGGCACCATTCATGCTTACTGCTTTATGCCCATTTTTATGGTATTTCTCTGCCCCAAAACAGGTGTAAAGCACTGGTAAAATCCTACCCCAAGTCTACCCCCTCTAGGTGCCTCAATGTTTCTATCTTTCCAGATGGTTTCCATTCTTGTATCAACCTTTTTGATCAAGTTTGTGGATGACAAAAATAGGTGGGAAGGCAAATGGTGAGGATTAGTGTGTACAGAGGGACATAGCTTAACAAACTGGCAGAATATAATGTGGAAAAATGTGAAGTTGGGCACTTAGTAGGAGGACTAAAGGAGCTGAATATTAAATTGAGGCTGCAGTACAGAGGGATTTTGGGGATCCTTGTGCATAAATCACAAAGCTAGCATGCATGTTAAGGGAGTGGAGTATAAAAATGGGGAAGTCTTGCTAAAACTATACAAGACATGAGTTAGACCACACCTGGAATGCTGTGAACAGGTTTGGTCCCCTTGTGTAAAGAAAGATGTACTGGTATTGGAGGCAGTCCAGAGAAGGTTCACTTGGTTGATCCTGGGGAAGGTTGTTTATGTCGGACCTGTATTCATTGGAGTTGAGAACATGAGGTTAAGTAAATTGGTGAATGGATTATAATGCAGGAAAACCTCAGATGGTATTGGCTAGCATAAGGGGACATAGCTTTAAATTGAGGGGTGAGGGATATAGGACAGATGTTAGAGGTAGGTTCTTTACTCAGAGTAGTAAGGGCGTGGAATGCCCTGCCTGCAGCAGTGGTCAACGTTGAGAGCGGTCAAGTGGTTATTGGATGATATTGGAATAGTGTAGATTAGAGTGGCTTTAGATTGGTACCACTGGTCGGCACAACATCGAGGGCCGAAGGGCCTGTACTGCGCTGTAATGTTCTATGTTCTAAAACGTCATCTTTTTGGAAGAGTAGGAGTCTTGCTGCAGCCATACAAGGTACTGTTGAGACCACATCTGGACTATTGAGTAGTATGGTCCCCTTGTTTAAGGAAAGATGTTTCTTTGGGGGCAGTTCAGAGAAGGTTCACCAGGATGATCCCCAGTATGGAGGGATTGTCTTAAGGTAAGCTTAAACAGGTTGTGGGACTCATTGAAATTTAAAAGAATGAGAGGTGATCTCATTGAAACATATCAGATTCTTAAGGGTTTGACAGGGTAAATGCTGAGAGGATGTTTCCCCTCCATGGGGGAGTCTAGGACCAGAAGGCAGAGTCTCAGAATACAGGGGTGCTGGTTTAAGACTGAGCTGAGGAGGATTTTCTTTTGAGGGTTGAGTCTTTGGAACTCTTTGCCACAGAGGACTGTGGGGGCAGAGTCCTCATGTATATTTAAGGCTGAGATTGATGGATCTTTGATCAGTAAGAGAATCGAGAATTATGGGGAAGGATAGGAGTGGGCATGAGGAATGTTGGATCAACCATAATCCTATTGAATGGTGGAGTAGGCTCGAGGCACTGAACAGTTTACTCCTACTCAGTGCTTGGTCCTCTGCTCTTTGTGATTTTTATTAATGACTTAGAGGAGGGGGCTGAAGGGTGGATCAGTAAATTTGCTGATGACACCAAGATTGGTGGAGTAGTGGATGAGGTGGAGGGCTGTTGTAGGCTGCAAAGAGACATAGATAGGATGCAAGGCTGGGCTGAAAAATGGCAAATGGAGTTTAACCCTGATAAATGTGAGGTGATTCATTTTGGTAGGACTAATTTAAATGTGGATTACAGGGTCAAAGGTAGGGTTCTGAAGACTGTGGAGGAACAGAGATCTTGGGGTCCATATCCACAGATCTCTAAAGGTTGCCAGTCAAGTGGATAGAGCTGTGAAGAAGGCCTATAGTGTGTTAGCTTTTATTAACAGGGGGTTGGAGTTTAAGAGCCGTGGGGTTATGCTGCAACTGTACAGGACCTTGGTGAGACCACATTTGGAATATTGTGTGCAGTTCTGGTCACCTCACTATAAGAAGGATGTGGAAGCGCTGGAAAGAGTGCAGAGGAGATTTACCAGGATGCTGCCTGGTTTGGAGAGTAGGTCATATGAGGAAAGGTTGAGGGAGCTAGGGCTGTTCTCTCTGGAGCGGAGGAGGCTGAGGGGAGACTTAATAGAGGTGTATAAAATGATGAAGGGGATAGATAGAGTGAACGTTCAAAGACTATTTCCTCGGGTGGATGGAGCTATTACAAGGGGGCATAACTATAGGGTTCGTGGTGGGAGATACAGGACGGATATCAGAGGTAGGTTCTTTACGCAGAGAGTGGTTGGGGTGTGGAATGGACTGCCTGCAGTGATAGTGGAGTCAGACACTTTAGAAACATTTAAGCGGTTATTGGATAGGCACATGGAGCACACCAGGATGATAGGGAGTGGGATAGCTTGATCTTGGTTTCAGATAAAGCTCGGCACAACATCGTGGGCCGAAGGGCCTGTTCTGTGCTGTACTGTTCTATGTTCTATACTCCTGTTCACATTTCTTATGGAAGCAACCTTAGGATCCTTGGGCCTTGGCAGGGTGGAAGTTGAGATTTTCTAGGTGTGGAGATGCCGGCGTTGGACTGGGGTGTAAACACTAAGAAGTCTCTCAACACCAGGTTAAAGTCCAACAGGTTTATTTGGTAGCAAAAGCCACGAGCTTTCAGAGTGCTGCTCCTTCGTCAGGTAAGTGGGAATTCTGTTCACAAACAGGGCATGTAAAGACACAAATTCAATTTACAAAATAATGGTTGGAATGCGAGTCTTTATAGGTAATCAAGTCTTAAACGTACAGAATGTGAGTGGAGAGAGGGTTAAGCACAGGTTAAAGAGATGTGTATTGTCTCCAGCCAGGACAGTTAGTGAGATTTTGCAAGCCCAGACAAGTTGTGGGGGTTACAGATAGTGTGACATGAACCCAAGATCCTGGCTGAGGCTGTCCTCATGTGTGTAGAACTTGGTATCGGTCTCTGCAGTGGAGACGAAGGAGCAGTGCTCCGAAAGCTAGTGGCTTTTGCTACCAAATAAACCTGTTGGACTTTAACCTGGTGTTGTGAGACTTTAGGGAGAATCTAGGACCAGAGGGCAAAATTTCAGTCAAGGGTTGCCTATTTAAGATGGATGAGGAAGAATTTCTTCTCCAAGGTAAGGAATCTTTGGAATTCTTTACTGCAGAGGGTTGTAGAGATTGGGTCATATGTTCATGACTGAAATTAACTGATTTTTTTAATCAATAAGGGAATCGAGGCTTATGGAGATGATGCTGGAAAGTGGAGTTGAGAATTATCACATCAGATCAGTCATAATCTCATTGATTGGTGGAGTAGACTAAATGGGCTGAATAGCCTACTCCTGAGATAGTTCTGCAGCAATGTATTGGGACTGAGATGATAGGCTTCCAACAAGTTGTGGCAGTGAGTTGCAGCTCCTTAACATGGAACCATAGAAAATAGGAGCAGTAGGCCATTCGGCCCTTCAAACTTGCTCTGCCTTTCAATATATTTATGGCTGTTCCTCGTTCTCAAATATTCCTGCAGTCTCCCCATACCCTTTGATGCTTTACACTCAATCTAATTCCTCCTTAAATGTATTCTGTGACTTGGCCTCCACAACCAACAATTTCACAAGTTCACCACCCTCAAGTGAATAAATGTGTCCTCATCTCCATCCTAAAACTGCCTACCCTGAGGCCTGTGACCCCTTGTTCTAGAGACTGCCACCCCCAGCCAGAGGAAACAACCCTGCATCCAATCTGTCTAGCCCTGACAGAATTTTGTTTCAATTAAATTCTCCCTCAATTTTCTAAATTCCAGCGAATACACAAGCCTAGTCGGCCCAATCTGTCCTAAATGACAATCCTATTATCTTGGGAATCGGTGTGTTTGAACCTTCATGGCACACCCCCTATGGCAAGTATATTCCTCCTTTGATAAGGAGACCGCAACAGCACACAATATATTCCAGGTATGGTCTCACCAAAGCCCTGTACAGCTGCAATAAGATATTCTTGCTCCTTTACTCAAATTACCTTTGCAATGAAGACCAACATACCATTTGCCCTCCTACCTGTATGCTTGCTTTCACTGACTATTGTACAAGGGGTCACACAGGTCCCTTTGTACACACACATTTCCCAATCTATTTGAAACATGAAGCAGGAGGAGGCCATTCGGCCCTTTGAGCATGCACTGCCATTCATCACTTTCATGGCTGATTGTCCAACTCAATAGCCTAATCCTGCTTTCTCCTCGTAACCTTTGATCCCGTTTGCCCCAAATGCAATATCTAGCTGCCTCTTGAATACATTCAATGTTTTGGCATCAACTACTTCCTGTGGTAATGAATTCCACAGGCTCACCACTCTGGGTGAAGAAATGTCTCCTCATCTCTGCCCTAAAATGGTCTATCCTGAATCCTCAGACTGTGACCCCTGGTTCTGGATTCCCCCACTATCTGGAACATCCTTCTAGTCCTATTAGAATTTTTAAGTCTGAGATCCCTCCCCTCATTTCGTCTGAACTCCAGGGAAAACAATCCTAACCTAGTCGATCTCTCCTCGTACATCCATCCCGGGAATCAGCCTGGTAAACCTTCGCTGCACTCCCTCGAGAGCAAGAACATCCATCCTCAGTAAAGGAGACCAAAACTGCGCACACTATTCTATTTCATTTAAATAATCCTCTGCCATTGTGTTTCTCCATCCAAAGTGGATAGTTTCACATTTATCAATGTCACAATTAGGCTTACATTAACACTGCAATGAAGTAACTGTGAAAATCCCCTAGTTGCCACACTCCAGTGCCTGTTCAGGTACACTGAGGGAGAATTTAGCATGGCCAATGCACAACCAGCATATCTTTCAGACTGGGAGGAAACCGCAGCACCCAGAGGAAACCCATGCAGACACTGGGAGAACATGCAGACTCCACACAGTGACCCAAGCTGGCATCTGTCATGTATTTTCCCACTCCAACTTGTCTAAATCATTTTGAAACCTCTTAACCACCTTTGCTCCTTGTATTACCACCAGGTTTTGTGTCATCGACAAACTTGGAAATATTATTTTTGGTTTTCCTCAACCAAATGATTGAAGTATGTTGTGAATAGTTGGGGCCCAAGCACTGATTTATGTGGTACTTCATGCCAGGTCAAAAAAGACCCATTTATTTTATTGCTAACCAATTCTCCATCCATGCCAGTATATTACTCCCCTCTTCTCCCCTGCCACCCTGAAATCCTGTGCACTTAATTTTTCACATTAACCTCCTCTGTGGACTTTATCCAAAGCTTTCTGAAAATCCAAATACACCATATCCATTGGTTCACCTTCATCTAATCTATTCTACTAGTTACATCCTTGAATTTGCAGTATGTTTATCAAACATGATTTCCCTTTTGTAAATTGATAGTTTCGAAGTCCACATCAATGTGTCTTGCATCTTTTTATACAGACTCTAACATTTTTCCTTGCTATTAACTGGTCTGTTTTTCATGTTTTCTCCCTTTAGTGCGGTTGCATTTGCCATTAACCTACACTCTTGTTCAAGACAGATGTTTAATTAGTAAGATAATCATACAGTGCAGAAAAGAGAACACGCTGGCTTTGAACCCTAACCCCCCCTTCTGTAAATTTCCCCACTAGTAGCTGTTCCCAATCAATTTTGGCCAGATCCTGCCTTGTTTTATTAAACTCTGCTCTCCCCCAATCCAAAGCTCTTAAGTTTAAAGTTTATTTATTAGTGTCACAAGTTGCCTTACATTAGCACTGCAATGACGTTACTATGCAACTTGTCTCTTTCTTTGTCCATAACAAGCTTAAATTGTACCATGTTATGATCATTATCACTAAAATGCTCCCCCGTCACCATCTAAACCTGCTATCTGGCTTAATTCCCCAGAATTGGGTCCAGTATAGCTCCCTCCCATATTGGACCCTCTACATATTGGCCTAAAATGTTCTCCTGTACATGTCAAGAAATCCACTCCAATTACACCCTTAACATTATCTGTCCTAGTTAATGTTGGTAAAGTTAAAAGCACCTCCTATAATAACCCTATTGTTTTTGCGCACCTTCATGAATTGTGGGCACATTTGCCCCTCAATTTCCCATTGACTATCTGGGGGTCTATAATAAATACCTAGTAATGTGACTGCCCCTTTTTTATTCCTTAAACTATACTCAAAGCTTCATTCAACATCCCCTCCAAGATATTCTCACTGCAGTAACTGTTCCCTTGACTAATAATGCAATGCTTCCTCCTCTTTTATCCCCTCTTATCTCGCCTGAAGCTTCTATATCTTGGGATGTTGAGTTGCCAATCCTGCCCCTCCCTCAACCACATCTGTGGCTACTAAATCTCAAATTCCATGTGTCAATCATCACCCTTAACTTCTCTGTTTTACCTGCAACACTCCTGGCATTAGAGTCCATCCTGCCTTGGCTTACTCCCTTTAAATCTAATATAGCTGCACTCCCTTTGACTTGATTGTTTTGCTGTATACTTCTGTGCCCTTATTCTGCATCCCCTCCTGCTCAGTTAATTTAACTTATCGAGGGCTATGGGGATAAAGCTGGAAAGTGGAGTTAAAGATCAATACCTCAGATCAGTCATGATCTCATTGAATGTGGAGCAGGCTTCTGTTCCCAAGTCTCAATGGTCTTCTCTTTAAACCCTGTTGAGTGCCTCTCTTCTCTTTTAACATGGAAACCAGAACTGTGCATTGTACTCGAGTGACATCCCTATATTTCTAATTCAAATCCACTTAAAAATGAGCTTCAATACTTGGTTTGCATTTGTCACTAATTTTATTTCTATATCTGTATTTCAGGATTCCTTTACTCTACCCCATTTTACAAAGTTTCTCCAAGTACTACATGGCCTCTAATTAACTTGCAACATCTCACATAACTCTGTCAATTTAAACACCCATTCTGCAAATTTATTGACTTAATAATGTCACCATCTGAAAATAAGATTTTGCTTCAAATTCCAGATTCTGGATCATTTGTGTGAATTGTGAAGTGGTCCCACTTCCTGCCCGTCTTTTAGTTGCTCTTAGCTATTACTGTTCAGCACTAACTAGTTTCTATTGGCCATCAGTCTGAGATAACTATGCAATTTTTTTAATTGAATGCCTTGTGAAAATCCAGCTATATTGTATCATTACAACTGTTTACCATTTTGTTTCAGAATTCAATAAGATTGAAGTGACCTCTTCTGGAAATTATGTTCACTATATTTTTTAGCTATTCCATTGTTTCCTACCAGTGACATGCTAACTTTTTGACTTGTTCATTCATTCCCTTTTAATGTTGGGGTTCTTGGACAATTAATGCAATATCTCTGATACCTCCTTTTTCTAATAAATTGACACATCTCTCTGCCAATCTTTAAATTATCGAAGGGTTTTATCTTAGTTGTTTGACTGGTTTATCATAAGCCCCACATTTTATTTTGCATGCCTGTGCTATCTGGGTAAGTAGAGGATAAGTAACAATCCATTAATACAATTTCAATTTGCTTGTGGTCCTTTAATTATCCTGATTCTACTTTTGTGTGTAAATACTTCATTACTTTATCTTTGATACATTTTATGGTAATACTTGTGCCTTTCTAACTTCTTCCCATTCTCTTTTTTTTCCTTTAATATCTATGGATTTGGATTTGTATTTCAATCTGTTCTTATGTCTGTATTAATTCATGGTGTGCCATTATTGATTAGCTTCCCATGTTTAAAGGAATATTTTTGAACTCCATACTGATTTTCAAAAGGAAATTCCCACCTGTGCTGCTTATTGTTTGGTGTACCTTCTCTAGTAAAATTCTCTTCCCTTCAAACTAAGCTTTTTTTCCAATTTATTGCTGGTCTCATTGAATTTATAATTTACTTTTGGAAACAAATTTCTGGGATCTTCAATTTAAATCCATTAGTCTTTATAAATGTTGAATTATATAATCTTTATTTCAGTCACATTTTAGGTGCTCTAACATCTAAGTATTTGGACCCAGATCACCTTGCCTATATTGTCATTTGAAAGTTGTGTCTGTAGATTGAAAGCTGGTTGTAAATCATCAATTCCTCCCAAGGTGTAAAAAATTAATGGGAAATAATTAGCTCCTTTAAAAATTGAATTGTTTGCATAAACATCTTCAACATTGATTGATTTGAAGTGCAAAATGAAAGTGACGAGTCTGTGGATGAATACTGGAATAAAGTTGGTGCAAAGCCCAAGTCAGCCACTTCAACACATGGTGATGCAGAACATGGTAAGAATATGTTCACATTTTAACATACCACCTTTTCAAATTTTGCATCAAGTTAATTTTGAGTCAGTTCTACTGTTTATCTTAGAAATCTTAGAAATCTTATCATTCAATATTCAACAGTAAAATGTTCTAAGTATTTAAATAAGCACTTGAAATAGACCAAGTGCTGGAAAATGGGATCAGTCGAAGGGCCTCTTACTGACTTGAGTCCCTGAATATAACTGGAGCTGCTCTTGGTTGAAACTTTAAACATGCAAAGCAGATCTTGAGGTGCACTGGCAGCAGAGAAGATCAGTTGGAATATATTGTAGACTTGAAGCACCTGAGTGTTGTGCAATCAATTACATTAACTTTATTCATTCATAGGATGTGGGCATTGCTGGTTATGCCAGGATTTATTGCACTGCTGTTCATGTGGTTAAAGATATACACCCACAATGCTGTTAGGGAGAGAGTTCCAGGATTTTGACCCATTAACTCCACACTGATTTTCTAACCACCTGTGGTATATTGCACTGAACTATGCTTGCTATCTGACAATCAAAAGCAATATTTCTGAAAATTACATGGGTTAAGATGTAGAACACACATTTTGGACAGAACCGGCACTAAATGAGTGCTGTGCTATTAAGATTTGTACTTAAGCCTGGTTTTAGTTGGCAGTTTGGTCCAAATTGTTGATTAACATAATTTGATATTGCCTGGTAGTGCAGATTTTGTTTGCTGTGAGTAGCTGGTTTCAGGATGGCTCAAGGGTGAACTGGAAGTCAGTGGAGAAATTGTCACAAGTTTGGTCAGTTGTATGGTGAAAGGCCAAGAGCATTGGATTGCAGCAATTGTTTTCCCCAAACTTGCTACGTTGCTTATCAATATGACCCTTTGAGCTTCTTTGCATGTGTAAGTTCTTGGCTAATCATCAATCTCTGTTTCCCTTTCCACTCTATATTGCTTGATTCCCTTGAGTTTAAAAATCTAATGATCTTGATCCTGAATGTATTGAATTAGATTTCTACAAGATTCACAGTCCTTAGTGAAGACATTTCTCATCTTGTGCCCTAAATGACTGACCTATGCCTCTCCAGCCAGGAAAAACCATGCACTAAACATCTACCCTGTCAAGTTCTGTCTCTTTCAAGGCAATCAATTCTCATTGTTAACTCCAGACAGTACTTATGAATTAGGAGCAGGTCACTTGTTCTTCTCCTCCTCCTCCCTTGGCTTCAATGACCTTTCATCCCCTTCCCTTTGCATGTCAAGAATCTATTTATTCTGCCTTGACAAATTATTGAAAGGTTACTTCCACTGCCCTTTGAGAGAGAGTGCCAAAGACTCATGACTCAAATACTCCTCGTTTGTCTTAAGGGCAACTCCCTTATTTTAAGTAATCCCAAGTTAGAGTCAGGTTTCCAGCATGGAAACAGGCTGTTCAGCCCAACTTGTCCATGCTGCCCCCTTTTTTAAAGCCCTACGTTCGTCCCAATTGCCTGCATTTGGCCCATATCCCTCTATACCCATCTTGGCCA
The DNA here is from genome assembly GCF_964213995.1 of Mustelus asterias. Taxonomy (NCBI): domain Eukaryota; kingdom Metazoa; phylum Chordata; class Chondrichthyes; order Carcharhiniformes; family Triakidae; genus Mustelus; species Mustelus asterias. Next base: position 141,503,193 of record NC_135807.1, on the reverse strand, counting down.
TCTAACTGTCTAAATGCTTTTTAAAAGACAAAATTGTACCCCAACCTCTACTACCACCTCTGGCAGCTTGCCTGGACATACTTTTTTGTATCTCTCCCCTCTCACCTTAAACCTATGCCCTCTAGTTTTAGACTCCCCTACCTTTGGGAAAAGATATTGACTATTTAGCTGATTTGTGCCCCTCATTATTTTATAGACCTCTATAAGATCACCCCTTAGCCTTCTACGCTCCAGAGAAAAAAGTCCCAGTCTATCCAGCCTCTCATAACTCAAACCATCAAGTCCCAGTAGCATCCTAGTAAATCTTTTCTACACTTTCTAGTTTAATAAGATATTTTCTATAATAGGGTGACCAGAACTGTACACAGTATTCCAAGTGTGGCCTTACTAATGTCTTGTACAACTTCAAGACGTCCCAACTCCTGTATTCAATGTTCTGACCAATGAAACCAAGCATCCCAAATGCCTTCTTCACCACTCTGTCCACCTGTGACTCCACATTCGAGGAGCTATGAACCTGTACCCCTAGATCTTTGCTCTGTAACTCTCCCCAATGCCCTGACATTAAGTCCTAGAACATAGAACATAGAACATAGAACATTACAGCGCAGAACAGGCCCTTCGGCCCACGATGTTGCACCGACCAGTTAAAAAAAAAAACTGTGACCCTCCAACCTAAACCAATTTCTTTTCGTCCATGAACCTATCTACGGATCTCTTAAACGCCCCCAAACTAGGCGCATTTACTACTGATGCTGGCAGGGCATTCCAATCCCTCACCACCCTCTGGGTAAAGAACCTACCCCTGACATCGGTTCTATAACTACCCCCCCTCAATTTAAAGCCATGCCCCCTCGTGCTGGATTTCTCCATCAGAGGAAAAAGGCTATCACTATCCACCCTATCTAAACCTCTAATCATCTTATATGTTTCAATAAGATCCCCTCTTAGCCGCCGCCTTTCCAGCGAAAACAATCCCAAATCCCTCAGCCTCTCCTCATAGGATCTCCCCTCCATACCAGGCAACATCCTGGTAAACCTCCTCTGCACCCTCTCCAAAGCCTCCACATCCTTCCTGTAATGTGGGGACCAGAACTGCACACAGTACTCCAAGTGCGGCCGCACCAGAGTTGTGTACAGTTGCAACATAACGCCACGACTCCTAAATTCAATCCCCCTACCAATAAACGCCAAGACACCATATGCCTTCTTAACAACCCTATCTACTTGATTCCCAACCTTCAGGGATCTATGCACACATACACCTAGATCCCTCTGCTCCTCCACACTACTCAAAGTCCTCCCGTTAGCCCTATACTCAACACATCTGTTATTCCTACCAAAGTGAATTACCTCACACTTCTCCGCATTAAACTCCATCCGCCACCTCTCGGCCCAACTTTGCAACCTGTCTAAGTCTTCCTGCAAACTACGACACCCTTCCTCACTGTCTACCACACCACCGACTTTGGTGTCATCAGCAAATTTGCTAATCCACCCAACTATACCCTCATCCAGATCATTAATAAATATTACAAACAGCAGTGGCCCCAAAACAGATCCCTGAGGTACACCACTTGTAACCGCACTCCATGATGAATATTTACTATCAACCACCACCCTCTGTTTCCTATCCGCTAGCCAATTCCTGATCCAATTTCCTAGATCACCCCCAATCCCATACATCTGCATTTTCTGCAGAAGCCTACCATGGTGAACCTTATCAAACGCCTTACTAAAATCCATATATACCACGTCCACTGCCTTGCCCCCATCCACCTCCTTGGTCACTTTCTCAAAAAACTCAATAAGGTTAGTAAGGCACGACCTACCTGCCACAAAACCATGCTGACTATCACCTATCAATTCATTACTCTCCAAATAACTATAAATCCTATCCCTTATAATTTTTTCCAACATCTTGCCGACAACAGAAGTGAGACTCACCGGTCTATAATTCCCGGGGAAGTCTCTGTTCCCCTTCTTAAACAATGGGACAACATTCGCTAACCACCAATCTTCTGGTACTATACCAGAGGCCAACGACGACCTGAAGATCAGAGCCAGAGGCTCTGCAATCACTTCTCTTGCCTCCCAGAGAATCCTTGGATAAATCCCATCCGGACCAGGGGATTTATCTATTTTCAGACCCTCCAGAATATCCTGCACATCCTCCTTATCAACTGTAATACTGTCTATTCTACTCCCTTGCAACCCAGTGTCCTCCTCAGCTATATTCATGTCCCCTTGCGTGAACACCGAAGAGAAATATTGGTTCAATGCTTCACCAATCTCCTCCGGTTCCACACATAACTTCCCTCTGCCATCTATAACTGGCCCTAAACTTGCCCTAACCAACCTTCTGTTCTTGACATACCTATAGAACGCCTTAGGATTCTCTTTAACCCTATCCGCCAAAGTCTTCTCATGTCCCCTTTTAGCCCTTCTAAGCTCGCTCTTCAACTCCCTCTTAGCCAATCTAAAGCTTTCTAGTGCACTACCCGAGTGCTCACGTCTCATCCGAACATAAGCCTCCTTTTTCTTTTTAACCAACAAAGAAACTTTTTTGGTGCACCACGGTTCCCTAGCCCTACCAATTCCTCCTTGCCTGACAGGGACATACCTATCACAGACTCGCAGTAGCTGCTCCTTGAAAAAACTCCACATGTCGGACGTTCCCAGTCCCTGTAATCTCCTAGTCCAACCTATGTTTCCTAATTCTCTCCTAATAGCCTCATAATTACCCTTCCCCCAGCTAAAACCACTGGCCCGAGGTTCATGCCTATCCCTTTCCATCACTAAGGTGAACGTAACCGAATTGTGGTCACTATCACCAAAATGCACACCAACTTCCAAGTCTAGCACCTGGTCTGGCTCATTTCCCAGCACCAGATCCAATATAGCCTCACCTCTAGTTGGCCTGTCTACATACTGAGTCAAAAAACCTTCCTGCACGCTTTGAACAAAAACTGACCCCTCTAACGAGCTAGAGCTATAACAATTCCAGTCAATATTAGTCAAGTTAAAATCCCCCATAACAATTGCCCTATTACTTTCACTCCTAAGCAGGATTGACTCCGCAATCCTTTCCTCAACCTCTCTAGAACTTTTAGGAGGTCTATAAAAGACTCCCAACAGGGTGACCTCTCCTCTCCTATTTCTAATCTCCGCCCATACTACCTCAACAGATAAGTCCTCATCAAACCTCCTCTCTGACACTGTGATACAATCTCTGACCAATAATGCTACCCCTCCCCCTCTTCTACCTCCTTCCCTACTTCGACTAAAACATTTGAACCCCGGGACCTGCAGCATCCATTCCTGCCCCTGCTCTATCCATGTCTCTGAAATAGCCACAACATCGAAGTCCCAGGTACTGATCTGGTTCAATCTACCAAAATGCATCACCTCGCATTTATCTAAATTAAACTTCATCTGCCATTCATCAGCCCACTGGCCCAATTGATCAAGATCCCACTGCAATCCGAGATTACCTTCACTGTCCACTTTGCCACCAATCTTGATGTCATCTGCAAACTTGCTAACCATGCCTCCTATGTTCTCATCCAAATCATTAATATAAATGACAAATAACAGTGGATCCAGCACTAATCCCTGAGGCTCACTGCTGGTCACAGGCCTCCAGTTTGAAAAACCACCCTCTACAACTATCCTCTGGCTTCTGTCGTCAAGTCAATTTTGTATCCATTTCGCTACCTCGCTCTGGATCCAGTGAGATTTAACCTTGTGCAACCTACTATGCAGTACCTTGTCAAAGGCCTTGCTAAAGTCCATGTAGACAACATCAACTGCACTGCCCTCATCTACCATCTTGGTTACCCCTTCAAAAAAGCTCAATCAAATTTGAAACATGATTTGCCACACTCAGTTCTCGATTTTCCCCCACGAGGAAACATCCTTTCCACATCCACTCTGTCAATATCCCTTAGGATCTAATGTTTCAATCAAGTTGCCTCTTGCTTTTCTAAACTCCAATGGGTGCAAGCCTCACCTGCTCAATTTTTCCACATAAGACGACCACCAATTCCAGGTATTGGTCTAAGAACATTCTCTGAACTGCTTCCAATGCATTCGTATCTTCCTGAAGGAAACTACTATACAGCTACTCCAGATGTGGTCTTGTTCAATGCCCTGTATAACTGAAGCATAACTCCCATTTTTTGTTTTAAATACCCTCTGAATAAATGGTAACATTCCATTAATTTATGGTACATTTGTGCACTTAATCACTGCAATATCCTAGTTAGATTTGTTTAAATTCTTCCTTCCAAATTAGACAACTTCACATTCCCACATTATAGTCAATTTGCTATTTCTTTGCCCACTGAACCAATCTGTCTGTGACCTCTTCCCAACTTTCTTTAGCAATCATGCCTTTGGTCCCTTCATCCAAGTCATTTGTAAAATGTTGAGGCCCTCGTACTGACCCTCTACGGCCAAGTAGATGTTACATCAATGACCCATTTATACCAATCTTCTATCCATGCTAATATATTACCATGCCATGAGCTTGTATTTTCCACAACCTTTGATGTGCCTTTTGGAAATCGCATCTTCAGTGTCTGCTTTATCCACGGCATGTTACTACTTCAAAGAACTCCAATAAATTGGTTAAACACACATTCCCCCTCAATCATGTTGACTCACCCTGATTACCTTGAACTTTTCTAAATGCCCTACTTTAATGTCTTTAAAGCTTCTCTCAAGCATTTTCACTATGCCTGATAAGATAAATGGCCTGTAGTTTCCTGCTTTGTCTCCCTTCCTTTGTGAATAATGAAGTTGCATTGCTATCTTCCAATCTAATGGCACTTCCACCAAATCTAGGGAAGTTTTGGAAATCAAAACCAATGCATCTGCCATCTCCTTATTTTCCCTTATTAATTCTCTACTCATTTTCTATAGGACCTATACTCATTGTTTGCTTTAAAAATATCTATAGAAACTCTAGCTTTCTTCCTTAACTTTTTAGTTATTCTTGGCTATTTTTAATCTGTCTAATCTGATCGGTTACCCATCCTTTGCAATTATATGCTTTTTCTTTTAAGTTTGATACTAATTTTTTTTAAGTTAACCACAGATGGTGAGCCTTCCCTTTGAATTGTTAGTGTATTCTGAAATATCCCTTCAAATGTCTGCCACTGCATCTCTATTGACCTATCTGTTAACCTAATTTGTCAGTTCACTTTAGCTAGCTCTGGTTTCATGTCCTCCTAATTGCCTTATTTAAGTTTAAAATAGTCTTAAACCGACTTTTCTCCCTGAATCTTGATGTAAAATTCACTTGTATCGTTACTAGGATCACCTTCAGAGATAGCCTGCTGTTCTAAGAAACTATCCTGAAAATACTTGGGCTGCCTGCAAAAGGAATCCCTTTGTCCATCTGATGTTTCTAGTTATGTAGATTCAAATTTCCCATGATTATTGCTATACCTTTCTTGTATACCTCATCCTACCATGTGGTTACTACTATGGGAGTGGTGTAACAGGCCCTGTAAATGAATTATTGGGAAAGATGCTCTGATCTTGGTGCACGCACGCACGCGAAGAGAGAATTCGGCATTTCAGCCAAAGCTCCATTCACTTTCAGCAGCAGTGAGTGAGGTTGGAGATTTTTGGCAATACATCTACTCCAACTGCTTCTACACCCTAGTTCCCTGAACGCTAGTGTCAGCCCTCTCTTGTGCTAACGCCGTTACCTGAGCTTCCCCTGCACCTTATTCCTAGTTTCGTGTTCTTCCTAAATGTCATGTACCCTTCAATATTTAGTCCCTAATCTGTTATCCTGCAGCCATGTCTCTGTACTACCAATACAATCAGCTTCTCTTCTGAAATGCTATGTGCATTCCATTATGGAGTCTTGTTTTGTCTTTGCCTTGTTTTCTAATCTTTTAGATATATATACTCTGTCCCTTCCCGTGATTGGCTGTTCATCTTTTATTCCCATAATCAGTATCTTTCTCTCTCGCCTTATCTCTGAATTTGAGCCATTCCACTATTGGGGCCCATTCTACTTGTTTTTTTCCCCAACCACCTTTTTCCCTTTTTTCCAAGGCAACTTCATCTTTTTGTCTTTTTGGTGAGCTGAGGTCTGAATACCATGAATGGTTGTGATATCCACCTCAACTCTCTGGTGCTTGGTCTGTGATCACTGCCCACATGCCTGGATGAGTGACCATTCTTTGACTTGAGGAACATTTCCCATTCATGGATTATTGCACAAGTGGAATTAGATGATGCCATTTGAATGATGGCCGTAAAATATTCTTTTATAGAGAAACAACAGAAAATCAAAGCCACCTGCAAGCCAGTACCTCTTAAGAGAAATACACGGGAGTTTAATGAAATGGAGAGTTGGGATTCTTCCTGTTTGCATGGATTTCAAGGTATCAATTTGACCTATGATTATCTGTTTTCTAACTGACTCTGTGGATTTCATATGCTTTAATTGCCAAGTAATTGTACCTGAGTGTGAGATTTTCTTGAGCATTTGCAAATAACTTGGTTCCAATGGCCACCTTTTATATTCCGAAAAGGCAAAATTCTGAAATTTTATTTGAACACTTGTGAAAATGCTGAACCAGTGATAGACCATCTGTAAAATCTGAACTGTTTGCCTTTGTATTCTAGGAAATGCATTGAGAAGAGGAAGGACCAAAAAGATGTTAAAAAAAAATTCATGCCTTTGATACACCTGGGTTGACAGAACATTAAGTGCCTGCAGTGATTTAAATGCTGGTTAAAGAGAATAAATTAGTGAAAATGCAGCGAGTGGTGTCCTTGTGTTTAAGCTATTGATTCCAAAATTTGAATTTTTTGTTGATGTCTGCTCGCATATCAATTCTATATTCGAGAGTTTTTGTAGACTTTGGAATTCCAGCCACATTTTCAATCGCCTCCGAGCAATACAGCATGAAAACAGGCCATTGAGCCAACCAGTCCATGGTGCCCTCCCAGCTAGTCCCAATTTTCCTAATTTGACCCATATCCCTCTAATCCTTTCCCATCCATGTACCTATCCAAATCCTTTTAAAATATTGCTATTGTACCCGCCTCAACCACTGTCTCTGGCAGCTCATTCCATATCCGCGCCACCCTCTGCATGAACAATGATTTATTATTGTCATATGTATTAGCATACCCTTAAAGTATTGTTTCTTGCACACTATACAGACAAAGCATACCATTCATAAAGAAGGAAATGAGTGCAGAATGTATGTTAGTCATAGTTAGGGAGTAGAGAAAGATAAACTTAATGCAAGGGAGGTGCATTCAAAAGTCTTGATGGCAGCAGGGAAGAAGCTGTTCTTGAGTCGGTTGGTACGTGACCTCAGACTTTTGTATCTTTTTCCCGATGGAAGAAGGTGGAAGAGAGAATGTCTGGTGTGTGTGTGGGGTCCTTAATTATGCTGGCTGCTTTGCCGAGGCAGTGGTGTAGACAGTCGATGGCTGAGAGGCTGGTTTGCGTGATGGATTGGGCTACATTCACAACCTTTTGTAGTTTCTTGTGGTCTTGGGCAGAGTAGGAGCCATACCAAGCTGTGATAGAACTAGAATAATAGTGCATCTGTAAAGGTTGGTGAGAATTGTAGCTGACATGCCGAATTGTAGCTGACTTGTCAGGGAAGGGGAGAGCTATCTGGATAATGTGTATAAAGAGAAAGTCACGCCCCTTAGACTGACTAACTTAGCTGGGGGTCAGGGGCAACAGGGAGTGGCTGCGGATGAGGTGGGCAGTGGGGAGAAGAAAGGAAGTAGTTTGCGGGAGGTAAAGTCCCAAGAACCTCGGCCCTTAAATCTGTGCAACAGATTTGAGGTTCTTGCCACCAGTGTAGATGGGAAAAATGACTGCGAGAAGGACGAGCAAACTGTTGGCGGTACCAGGGTGAAGGGTGCTGCTGCAACAGAGAAATGTAGTAGTAATTGGGGATAGTGTAGTTAAAGGCATAGACACTGTTCTCTGTGACCAGGAGAAGCAATACCGTAGGTTGTGTTGCCTGCCTGGTGCTCGGGTCCAGGATGTATCATCTGGGCTGCAGAGGAATTTGGAGTGGGAAGGTGAAAATCCAGTTGTCGTGGTCCATGTAGGTGCCAATGACATCGACAAAACAGGAACTAAGGATCTGCAGAGGGAGTACGAAGAGCTCGGGAACAAATTAAAAAGCAGAACCAACAAGGTGGTAATCTCTGGATTAATACCTGAGCCACACGTGAATTGGCACAGGGTTAATAAGATTAAGGAGACGAATGTGTGGCTCAAGGATTGGTGTGGGAGGAATGGGTTCGAATTCATGGGGCATTGGCACCAGTATTTGGGCAGATGGGACGGTCTCCGTTTGAACCGTGCTGGGACCAGAGTCCTAGCGAATCGTATCACTAGGGCTGTAGATAGGGCTTTAATTTATGGGGGGAGGGTGCAGAGGTAAGAGGAATTACGAAATCAATGGTAGAGGAGAGGGAGCGAGTGCAAGTGAATGAGGGCATTCAAGGAGTTAAAGGAGTAGAGGGCGAGAGAGAGGTTGATGGCGTTTCATCAAATCTGGTCCAGATAAAAGCTGGAATAAAGACACTTTGCCTGAATGCATGAAGCATTCGGAACAAAGTTAATGAGTTGATGGTGCAAATCAGCACAAATGGGTATGATCCAGTGGCCATTACAGAAACGTGGCTGCACGGAGACCAGGACTGGGAGATGAATATCCAGGGGTATCAGGCATTTAGGAAGAATAGACCGGAAGGAAAAGGTGGTGGGGTAGCTCTGTTAATAAAAGATAATATCAGGGTAGTAGTGAGGGATGACAGGCTCTAAGGAACAAAACGTGGAATTGTTATGGGTAGAGATAAGGAATAGTAGGGGGAGAAAGACACTAGTAGGCATGGTCTATAGGCCCCCAAATAATAATGTTGAGGTGGGGAGGGCTATAAACAAGCAAATAATGGATGCGTGCAAAAACAGAACGGCAATAATCATGGGGGACTTCAACCTGCATATTGATTGGCTGACTCAAGTTGGAAGGGGTGGGATGGCGGAAGAGTTCTTAGAATGCTGTCGGGATAGTTACCTTGAACAGTATGTTACAGAACCGACGAGGGAACGAGTTATCTCAGATCTGGTAATGTGTAACGAGGTAGGTAGAATTAAGGATGTTCTTGTGAAGGACCCTCTTGGGTCAAGTGATCACAATATGGTCGAATTTCTGATACAAATGGAAGAGGAGAAAATAGGGTCCCATACCAGTGTCCTCTGTTTGAACAGAGGGAAGTACGATAGGATGAGGGCTGAATTGGCTAAGGTGGACTGGGAGAGCAGACTGGTAGGTAGGACAGCTGAGGAACAGTGGAGGATTTTTAAGGAGATCCTTTTCAGTAATTAGCAACAATATATTCCGGTGATAAAGAAGGACTGTAAGAAAAGGGATAACCAGCTGTGGATAACGAAGGAAATTAAGGAGAGTATTAAATTAAAGACCGATGCGTACAGAATGGCCAAAAATAGTGGAGAATCGGAAGATTGGGAAAACTTTAAGAAAGAACGACTAAGAAAGCGATAAAGAAAGGAAAGATAGGTTATGAAGCTAGGCTAGCTCTAAAGATAAAAGATGATAGTAAAAGCTTTTACAAATATATAAAAAGGAATAGAGTGGCAAGAGTGAATGTTGGACCCTTGGAGGACGAGAGGGGTGATTTAATAGTGGGAAATGAGGAAATGGCTGAAACTTTAAATAAGTTTTTTGTGTTGGTGGAAGACACTCATAGTTTACTGAATATTAACGATAGAGAGTTGGTAGGAGGAGAGGTACTCAATACAATTAATGTTACCAGGGAGGCAGTGCTGGGTAGACTAACGGGACTGAAGGTGGACAAGTCCCCGTGCCCGGATGGAATGCATCCCAGGGTACTGAAAGAAATGTCAGAGGTAATAGCGGATGCATTGGTGGTTATTTATCAAAATTTGTTGGATTCTGGGGTAGTGCTGGCGGATTGGAAAACAGCTAATGTTACGCCGCTGTTTAAGAAAGGAAATGGGCAAAAGGCGGGTAACTACAGGCCGGTTAGCTTAACGTCTGTAGTTGGGAAAATGCTGGAATCAATCATTAAAGAAGAAATAGCAGGCCATCTGGATAAGAATGGTTCGATTAAGCAGACGCAGCATGGATTCATGAGGGGAAAGTCGTGCTTGACGAACTTGTTGGATTTTTATGAAGATGTGGCTAGTGTGGTTGACGGAGGGGAACCGGTGGATGTGGTGTTTTTGGATTTCCAAAAGGTGTTTGATAAGGTGCCTCAAAAGGTTGCTGAAGAAGATTGGGTTACATGGGGTAGGGTGTTAGTGTGGATTGGGGATTGGCTATCTGACAGGAAGCAGAGTCGGAATAAATGGGTGCTTTTCTGGTTGGCAGATGGTAACTAGTGGCGTGCCGCAGGGATCAGTACTGGGGCCTCAACTATTTACCATTTATATAGACGATCTGGAGGAGGGGACTGAGTGTAGGGTACCAAAGTTTGCCGATGACACAAAGATAAGTGGAAAAGTGAATCGTGTGGAGGGTGTAGAAGGTCTGCAGAGATTTGGACAGGCTGAGTGAGTGGGCGAGGATCTGGCAGATGGAGTACAACGTTGATAAATGCGAGGTTATTCACTTTGGCAGAAATAATAGCAAATTGGATTATCTAAATGGAAAAAAATTACAACCTGCTACTGTGCAAAGGGACCTGGGGGCCCTTGTGCATGAGATGCAAAAACCCAGTCTGCAGGTGCAACAGGTGATCAAGAAGGCAAATGGGATGTTGGCCTATATCGCAAGGGGGTTAGAATATAAAAGCAGAGATGTCTTGCTGCATCTGTACAGGGCATTGGTGAGGCTGCAGCTGGAATACTGTGTGCAGTATTGGTCCTCTTATTTGCAGAAGGATATATTGGCCTTGGAGGGAGTGCAGAGAAGGTTCACCAGGTTGATACCAGAGATGAGGGGTGTTGATTATGAGGAGAGACTGAGCAGATTGGGTTTGTACTCGTTGGAATTTAGAAGGCTGAGGGGGGATCTAATAGAGACCTATAAGATAATGAAGGGGCTGGGTAGGGTAGAGGTGGAGAGATTATTTCCACTTAGAAATGAAGCTAGAACTAGAGGGCACAGCCTCAAAATAAAGGGGGGTCAGTTTAGGAGAGTTGAGGAGGAACGTCTTCTGAGGGTGGTGAATCTCTGGAATTCTCTGCCCACTGAAGTGGTGGAGGCTACCTCATTGAATCTGTTTAAATTACAGATAGATGGATTCCTGATCGGTAAGGGAATTAGGGGCTGTAGGGATCAGGTGGGTAAGTGGTACTGATCCACTTCAGATCAGCCATGATCTTATTGAATGGCGGGGCAAGCTCGAGGGGCTAGATGGCCTACTCCTGCTATTTCTTGTGTTCTTATGTCCTTGGTGTTCTGAGAAAGTAAAGGTGTTGGTGGACTTTCTGAACTATAGTGACAGCATGGAGGGACCAGGACTGGTTGTTGGTGATTTGGACACCTAAAAACCTGAAGCTTTCAACCATTTCTACTTCGACCCCATTGATGTAGACAGGCATGTCTTCCACTATGCTTCCTGAAGTTGATGAGAATCTCCTTCATTTTGACATTGAGAGAGAGATTTGTCATTCACCAGATTCTCTATCTCATTCCTGTACTCTGTCTCATCATTGTTTATGGTGGTGTTGTCAGCAAATTTGAAAATCGAGTTGGAATGGGAATTTGGCCGCACAGTCATAGGTGTATAAGGGGTATAGTAGGAGGACATGTGGGCAACAGTGTTGATGATCATGGGAGGAGGTGGTGTTGCCTATCCTTACTGATTGTGGTCTGAGTTGGGAAGTTCAGGATTCAGTCGCAGAGGGAGGAGCCGGGGCCCAGGCCACGGAGTTTGGAGATGGGTTTTGTACGAATAATGGTGTTGAAGGCTGAGCTATAGTCAATAAATGGGAGTTTGACATGGGTGTCTTTGTTATCTAGGTGTTCCAAGGTTGAGTGCAGGGCCAGGGAGATGGCATCTGTTGTGGACCTGTTTCAGCGGCAGGCAAACGATTTAGGCAGTCCAGGAGGCTGGAATTGATTTGTGCCATGACTAAGCACTTCACAATGATGGATGTCAATGCCACTGGAAGACGGTCATTAAAGCACTGTTTGGCTTTTCTTTGGTACTGGGATGATGGTCGTCATCTTGAAGCAGATAGGGACCCTCTCACCTTAAACCTATGTCCTCTAGTTTCTAATTCCCCTACCCTGGGAAAAAGACTGTTCATCATTAATAATGGCTTTTGGATGTGTATCCTTTCAAAATGAAACTCGTGATTACCATGTTTTCAGTAATGTTATTGATATCTTAAGATGTGGCAATTTTCTTTCAAGCAAACCAATTGGTTGCAGTTAATTGCATGACTGATTCCAATTTGATCGCTAGTTGTGATCGATTGATTCTTTGCAACATTTTTGGTGACTGATGCGTGATTAATTCACTCGGGAGGCTAGGACGTACCTGGGAATAAAGGCTTTTATTCACGACAAGAATAAAGCACACTGCTTAACAATACTATCCCTAGGAAGTAGCAGTGACCTTTATACTCCTGTAAGAAGGCAGAGCCAAACGGAGTGTACCACAGAACAATGCTAACAGGTGGAACACCCTAACCCCAACAGTAACAAGAGTAACATATGTACAAGTACCCATAGTGGTAACCATCTATGGTTCACCACATTCACCCCTCCTTTGAAAACAAAAGCCGGCGGGGTAAGGAGACAATACGAACTGTCCACATGTTCACAAGTTCAGCCGTATCGGAGGCCGCACCGTCTCTGCGACCTCTGCAGCACTGGCTCCAGTGCCGGTTCTGGTGACCGTGGTGACGACCCTCTCTCCGAGGTGGTGTCCAGTGACTCCTCCAGTTCCTCACACGCCTGTGGACCTCGAGGTGGCGACAATCTCCTGGACTCAGGCAAGCTGTACACGGGAGTAAGAGGATTAAGTTGAGGTCCTGATGCTGCCCGCGCCGTGTCAGGAGGGGAGAGAATGGGCAAAGGAATCCTAACCAGGGGTGCGGGAGTGACGGGGGTTTCCAGGTCCCCTGCAGGCGCCAGATCTCTGATAGAGACCGTGTCCTCTCGCCCGTCCGGATATGCCACGTAGGCATATTGAGGGTTGACGTGGAGGAGGTGGACCTGTTCAACCAAAGGGTCGGACTTGCGGGCCCTAACATGCTGCCGCAGGAGGACAGGTCCTGAGTACGTCAACCAAGACGGCAGTGAGGTCCCAGAGGAAGACTTCCTAGGGAAGGTAAACATCCGCTCATGTGGGGTAGCGTTGGTTGCCGTACACAGGAGGGACCAGATTGAATGGAGCGCATCAGAAAGTACCTCTTGCCAACGGGAGACTGGAAGACCCCTAGACCTTAACGCCAGTAAAACAGCCTTCCAGACTGTAGCGTTTTCTCTCTCGACCTGTCCGTTACCCCTGGGGTTATAACTCTTAGTCCTACTTGAGGCAATTCCCTTAGAGAGCAGGTATTGCCTCAAGTCGTCGCTCATAAACGATGAACCCCTATCACCGTGGATATAACTGGGGTAGCTGAACAGGGTAAAAAGACTCCGCAGAGCTTTGATGACCGTGGCAGAGGACATGTCAGAACAGGGGATGGCAAAGGGGAATCGGGAGTATTCGTCAACCACGTTGAGGAAATACACATTCCGATCTGTCGAAGGAAGGGGGCCCTTGAAGTCGACACTCAGTCATTCAAAAGGGCGAGTGGCCTTAATGAGGTGTGCCCTATCAGGCCGATAGAAGTGCGGCTTGCACTCTGCACATACCTGGCAGCTTCGAGTTATCGACCTGACATCCTCTATGGAGTAGGGCAGATTCTGAGCCTTTACAAAATGGAAGAGCCGAGTGATCCCCGGATGGCAGAGATCATTGTGGAGGGCCTGTAGCTGGTCCTCCTGCACACTGGCACATGTTCCACGCGACAGGGCATCTGAGGGCTCATTGAGCTTTCCCGGACGGTACATGATAGCATAGTTGTAGGTGGAGAGTTCGATTCTCCACCTCAAGATTTTATCATAATTTTTCCCTTTAACGTGTTGTTGAACATGAAGGCCACGGACCGCTGGTCCGTGAGCAGGGTAAACCGTTTGCCAGCCAAATAATGGCGCCAATGCCGTACGGCCTCCACAATGGCCTGAGCCTCTTTTTCCACCGAGGAGTGCCGAATTTCAGGGCCTTGGTGGGTGCGAGAGAAAAAGGCGACGGGCCTGCCTGCCTGGTTAAGTGTGGCGGCCAGGGCGAAATCAGATGCATCACTCTCCACCTGGAAGGGGATGGACTCATCAACAGCGTGCATCGTGGCTTTCGCGATGTCGGCTTTTATCCCTGCAAAGGCTAGGCGAGCCTCTGCTGTCAAGGGAAAAGAGGTAGATTTTATGAGCGGACGGACTTTGTCCGCGTAATTGGGAACCCACTGTACATAGTACGAGAAGAAGTCTAAGCATCTTCTCAGTGCTTTGATGCTAGTGGGTAGGGGAAGTTCAAGGAGGGGACGCATACGGTCTGGATCGGGGCCGATGACCCCGTTTTCCACCATGTATCCGAGGATTGCTAGGCGGTGCTTGCTAAATACGCACTTCTCCTTGTTATAGGTCAGGTTCAGGAGAGTCGCAGTGCGTAAAAACTTCTGGAGGTTGGCGTCGTGGTCCTGCTGGTCATGGCCGCAGATAGTGATGTTGTCCAGGTACGGGAAGGTAGCCCGTTTTGGTCCACCATTCGGTCCATCTCACGCTGGAAGACCGAGACCTCATTTGTGACGCCAAAAGGGACTCTTAAAAAGTGGTAGAGACGGCCATCCGCCTCCAAGGCCGTGTATTTGTGGTCCTCTGGGCGAATGGGGAGCTGGTGGTAGGCTGACTTCAAGTCTATGGTGGAGAACACCTGGTACTGCGCAATCTGGTTGACCATGTCAGATTTGTGTGGGAGAGGGCATGCGTCCAGCTGCGTGTACCTATTAATGGTCTGATAGTCTATGACCATCCGGGGCTTGTCTCCAGTCTTGACCACCACAACTTGTGCTCTCCATGGGCTCGTGCTAGGTTGAATGATCCCTTCCCTGAGGAGCCGCTGAACCTCAGATCTAATAAAGATCCGATCCTCAGCGCTGTAACGCCTGCTCTTAGTCGCGATGAGCTTGCAGCCTGGCACGAGATTTTCGAATAGGGAAGGCGGGGTAATTTTGAGTGTTGAGAGGCCGCATGTGGAGCGCGCTGGACAATTTGGAGGCTGCTGTTCTCCCACTGAAAGTGGAGGGAGTGGCCCATCGTACTGCAGGGTCACACACTTCAGGTGGACCATAAAGTCTAGCCCCAGGAGTACCGGAGCGCAAAGCTGCGGTAACACGAGGAGCCTGAAGTTCTCAAACTGTGCCCTGCACAGTTAAGGTTACCACACAGCTCCCAAGAACGATAACAGATCGGGACCTCGACGCCATGGAGATTGTCTGCCTGACAGTTTGCACACGGAGAGCGCACCGTTTCACTATCTGGATGGCTAAAGCTCTCCGTGCTCCCGCTGTCAAACGGGCAATGCGCCAGGCGCCCCTTTACCTCTATGTCCATCATGGACTTGTCGGGTCTGTGAGGCTTGGCCTGGTCCAAGATGATTGACGCCACTGTTGGATCCCGAGTGTAACTGCAGGCAGCTGAGATAGCCGATGACGAGGACCCCTGCTGGTCTTCTGCAGCCGGTGTCGACCAAAATGGCTGCGCCCACGAATCGCACGTGGTCGATGTTGAAAACGGCAGCACCTGCAGGTCACACGTGGCTTGCATCGTCATCATAGGAAATGGCGGCGCCCGTGAATCGCACGTGGCTGAAGACATCGACGAGGCCGGAGACGAGGAGATTGATCCTGGGGAGTCACACGCAGCACTGCTGGGCTTGGAAGGGGTCTTTGTTCGGCACACTTTTGCATAGTGCCCTTTCTTCCCACAGGCGGAGCAAAACACCGTCCTGGCCGGACATCTCTGACGAGGGTGCTTCGCCAATCCGCAGAAATAGCACCGTGGGCCTCCAGGAGCTGCCGCAGCCGTCAGGTCTGAAGTTGAGAGCATTATTGCGCAGTTCCGAGGAGTCGCCGAGTACAGTTGAGGCGGTGGCTGTACTTGCCACGATGTTCCCACGTGGTCGATGGGGTAGGTTTCAAGACTTCTGGAGGCCGTTTCCATTGCATCAGCCAATTCTACCGTCTTAGCCAGGTCCAGGTTACCCTGCTCTAGCAGCCGCAGGCGAATATAGGATGAGCCGATTCCCGCCACGAACGCATCTCGGATCAGATTGCTGGTGTATTGAGTAACCGACACCTCCTTGCAATTGCAGGCTCTGGCTAACTGTTGAAGTTCACGCAGGTACTGTCCCGTAGTTTCGCCGGGCTGCCACCGTCGAGTGGCTCATAGCTGACGAGCATGAATTTCGTTCAGCTGTTTATGGTACAGCTTCTTGAGTAATTCGATGGCCTCTTTGTAATTTTGGGAATCACGGATTGTTGCATACACAGTGTCGCCCACCCTTGCGTGGAGGACCCGCAATCTGTCGGAGTCGGACTGGACTGTTGTCGAGGCGTCGATGTAATCCTCGAAACACTTCAACCAATGGTCAAAAGTATTCGACGCTCCAGCGGCACGTGGATCCAAGGTTAGCTGATCGGGTTTCAGCATCTGCTCCATTTTTCCTTCTCTCAAAATTTTCGGTATTTTGTTGTGAATAAAATTGATGCGCGATTAATTCACTCGGGAGGCTAGGACGTACCTGGGAATAAAGGCTTTTATTCACAACAAGAATAGAGCATACTGCTTAACAATACTATCCCAGACTAAGGGCTACTAGGAAGTGCAGTGTCCTTTATACTCCTGTAAGAAGGCGGAGCCAAACGGAGTGTACCACAGAACAATGCTAACAGGTGGAACACCCCAACCCTAACCCCAACAGTAACAAGAGTAACATATGTACAAGTACCCATAGTGGTAACCATCTATGGTTCACCACAGTGACTTGTGTTATGAATGTGAAAAGTCTCCATTTTATTGATCCCTAGCGAATTGAAAAATGAACATAGAACATAGAACATTACAGCGCAGAACAGGCCCTTCGGCCCACGATGTTGCACCGACCAGTTTAAAAAAAAAAACTGTGACCCTCCAACCTAAACCAATTTCTTTTCGTCCATGAACCTATCTACGGATCTCTTAAACGCCCCCAAACTAGGCGCATTTACAACTGATGCTGGCAGGGCATTCCAATCCCTCACCACCCTCTGGGTAAAGAACCTACCCCTGACATCGGTTCTATAACTACCCCCCCTCAATTTAAAGCCATGCCCCCTCGTGCTGGATTTCTCCATCAGAGGAAAAAGGCTATCACTATCCACCCTATCTAAACCTCTAATCATCTTATATGTTTCAATAAGATCCCCTCTTAGCCGCCGCCTTTCCAGCGAAAACAATCCCAAATCCCTCAGCCTCTCCTCATAGGATTTCCCCTCCATACCAGGCAACATCCTGGTAAACCTCCTCTGCACCCTCTCCAAAGCCTCCACATCCTTCCTGTAATGTGGGGACCAGAACTGCACACAGTACTCCAAGTGCGGCCGCACCAGAGTTGTGTACAGTTGCAACATAACGCTACGACTCCTAAATTCAATCCCCCTACCAATAAACGCCAAGACACCATATGCCTTCTTAACAACCTTATCTACTTGATTCCCAACTTTCAGGGATCTATGCACACATACACCTAGATCCCTCTGCTCCTCCACACTATTCAAAGTCCTCCCGTTAGCCCTATACTCAACACATCTGTTATTCCTACCAAAGTGAATTACCTCACACTTCTCCGCATTAAACTCCATCCGCCACCTCTCGGCCCAACTTTGCAACCTGTCTAAGTCTTCCTGCAAACTACGACACCCTTCCTCACTGTCTACCACACCACCGACTTTGGTGTCATCAGCAAATTTGCTAATCCACCCAACTATACCCTCATCCAGATCATTAATAAATATTACAAACAGCAGTGGCCCCAAAACAGATCCCTGAGGTACACCACTTGTAACCGCACTCCATGATGAATATTTACTATCAACCACCACCCTCTGTTTCCTATCCGCTAGCCAATTCCTGATCCAATTTCCTAGATCACCCCCAATCCCATACATCTGCATTTTCTGTAGAAGCCTACCATGGTGAACCTTATCAAACGCCTTACTAAAATCCATATATACCACGTCCACTGCCTTGCCCCCATCCACCTCCTTGGTCACTTTCTCAAAAAACTCAATAAGGTTAGTAAGGCACGACCTACCTGCCACAAAACCATGCTGACTATCACCTATCAATTCATTACTCTCCAAATAACTATAAATTCTATCCCTTATAATTTTTTCCAACATCTTGCCGACAACAGAAGTGAGACTCACCGGTCTATAATTCCCGGGGAAGTCTCTGTTCCCCTTCTTAAACAATGGGACAACATTCGCTAACCTCCAATCTTCTGGTACTATACCAGAGGCCAACGACGACCTGAAGATCAGAGCCAGAGGCTCTGCAATCACTTCTCTTGCCTCCCAGAGAATCCTTGGATAAATCCCATCCGGACCAGGGGATTTATCTATTTTCAGACCCTCCAGAATATCCTGCACATCCTCCTTATCAACTGTAATACTGTCTATTCTACTCCCCTGCAACCCAGTGTCCTCCTCAGCTATATTCATGTCCCCTTGCGTGAACACCGAAGAGAAATATTGGTTCAATGCTTCACCAATCTCCTCCGGTTCCACACATAACTTCCCTAAACTTGCCCTAACCAACCTTCTGTTCTTGACATACCTATAGAACGCCTTAGGATTCTCTTTAACCCTATCCGCCAAAGTCTTCTCATGTCCCCTTTTAGCCCTTCTAAGCTCGCTCTTCAACTCCCTCTTAGCCAATCTAAAGCTTTCTAGTGCACTACCCGAGTGCTCACGTCTCATCCGAACATAAGCCTCCTTTTTCTTTTTAACCAACAAAGAAACTTTTTTGGTGCACCACGGTTCCCTAGCCCTACCAATTCCTCCTTGCCTGACAGGGACATACCTATCACAGACTCGCAGTAGCTGCTCCTTGAAAAAACTCCACATGTCGGACGTTCCCAGTCCCTGTAATCTCCTAGTCCAACCTATGTTTCCTAATTCTCTCCTAATAGCCTCATAATTACCCTTCCCCCAGCTAAAACCACTGGCCCGAGGTTCATGCCTATCCCTTTCCATCACTAAGGTGAACGTAACCGAATTGTGGTCACTATCACCAAAATGCACACCAACTTCCAAGTCTAGCACCTGGTCTGGCTCATTTCCCAGCACCAGATCCAATATAGCCTCACCTCTAGTTGGCCTGTCTACATACTGAGTCAAAAAACCTTCCTGCACGCTTTGAACAAAAACTGACCCCTCTAACGAGCTAGAGCTATAACAATTCCAGTCAATATTAGTCAAGTTAAAATCCCCCATAACAATTGCCCTATTACTTTCACTCCTAAGCAGGATTGACTCCGCAATCCTTTCCTCAACCTCTCTAGAACTTTTAGGAGGTCTATAAAAGACTCCCAACAGGGTGACCTCTCCTCTCCTATTTCTAATCTCCGCCCATACTACCTCAACAGATAAGTCCTCATCAAACCTCCTCTCTGACACTGTGATACAATCTCTGACCAATAATGCTACCCCTCCCCCTCTTCTACCTCCTTCCCTACTTCGACTAAAACATTTGAACCCCGGGACCTGCAGCATCCATTCCTGCCCCTGCTCTATCCATGTCTCTGAAATAGCCACAACATCGAAGTCCCAGGTACTGATCCACGCTGCAAGTTCACCCACTTTATTGCGAATACTCCTGGCATTGAAGTATACACATTTCAAACCCTGCTCCACCCCACCTCTGCAATGCCGTGCATTGCAGTCCCCATCCATGCATCCCTCACTTTCAGCCCCACTACTCAGGATCCCTCCCCCCCCCCCCGAATCAGTTTAAACCTCCCTGCATGGCCTTAGCAAATTTACCCCCCAGGATATTGGTCCCCTTCTGATTAAGGTGTAGACCATCCTTCTCATAGAGGTCACACCTTCCCCAGTACGAGCCCCAATTGCTTAAGTACCTGAACCCCTCCCTCCTGCACCATCCCCTCAGCCATGAATTCAAACCTTCCCTCTCCCTATTCCTCTCTAAACTATCCCGTGGTACAGGCAAGAGTCCAGAGATAACCACTCTGTCAGTCTTGGCCTTTAGTTTCCACCCCAACTCCATAAATCCCTGCCTAATATCCCCTTCCCCTATCCTCCCTATGTCGTGTGTCCCCACATGTACAATAACTTGTGGTTTATCTCCCTCCCCCCTAAGAGTCCTGAATACCCTGTCAGACACATCCCGGACCCCAGCCCCTGGTAGGCAACACACCAACCCTGAGTCCCTACCTTTAGTTCCGACCCTCCTATCTGTCCCCTTAATTGTGGAGTCCCCAATCACAAGGCCCAGTCTTTTACAGCCCCTAACCACCTGAGCTTTCTCACTCGGCTCACCCCCAGAGATCTGCTCTCTATGCTCAGTTGATTCCTCCTCAACTGTAGCCTCCAGCACCGAAAACCTATTATGGAGGGGAACCGCCCCAGGGGATTGTCTTCCCGATTGCTTCTTACCCCTCCTCCTGGCATTGACCCAAGCCTCATTTCTAGGAGTTACTATTTCTCTATAACTCCTATCAACTTCCACCTCCGCCTCCCGAATTATGCGGAGTTCCTCTAACTCCCCCTCCATCTCCTTTACACGCTCCTCCAGAAGCTGCAATCTAATGCACTTCTTACAACTAAAATCTCCTGAAACACTACTGGATTTCCTCACCACATACATCCCACAGGAGATGCAGCATACTGCCTGAACTGCCATCCCTGAAGCCATTACCAGGTTCAACCTTTTCAATCTTTTTAGGACTGAGAAACACTGGGCAACAATTTCAGGATCTTTTGAAGCCTCTCCCTTCAGTGTGTCTGGGGTAGAATGCACCATAATGCAATATAATTTATAAAAACCTAAGGAGTCTTCTGCAGATCTGGAGAGTTGTCATTCCTGCTCATAAACCAGTTGAGCCTCTGCCCATCTCTACGCTTGATGCATTTGAATAGATGGTCTCCAAGGGGCTATAAACTTGTACTACTTTGAACTTTACTCATCAACAATATGCACATGTTAGCCATTGCTCACTTGGACAACTTTAGTCACAAGGTTCTGGGTCTCCGTTCCACTCCAGGACTTCAGCACTAAAATCAAAGCTGCCGTTGTGCAGTGGAGGACATGCTGCACTGCCTTAAGAACATAAGAACATAAGAAATAGGAGCAGGAGTAGGCCATCTAGCCCCTCGAGCCTGCCCCGCCATTCAATAAGATCATGGCTGATCTGACGTGGATCAGTACCACTTACCCGCCTGATCCCCATAACCCTTAATTCCCTTACCGATCAGGAATCCATCCATCCGTGCTTTAAACATATTCAGCGAGGTGGGCAGAGAATTCCAGAGATTCACCACCCTCTGGGAGAAGAAGTTCCTCCTCAACTCTGTCTTAAACCGACCCCCCTTTATTTGTGCCTTAAAAGTATTCTGCTTCCACTGACTTTTGAGGAAGAGTTCCAAAGGTGCACGGCGCTCTCAAAAAATCTCCTCCTGTCTTAAATGGAAAGACCCTTATTTTTTGAAGTGACCCCGAGTTCCAGATCCTCCAAGAGGAAATTTCATGTTTCAATCAAGTCACCTCTTGCTCTGCTGAACTCCAATGGATACAAATCTAGCCTTTCCAAATGGGCAAGCCTTCTCTGAACTGTATCTGGTGTATTTACATCTGTTTGAGACCAATACTGCACATATCTACTCCAGATGTGATTTCACCAATGCCCTGCATAACCTCCTTACTTTTTCCCTTGGCAATAAACAACATGCTGTTAGCTTTCCTAATGACTTGCTGTACCTGCATCTGCACCCTAACCTGTGTAACTCATGCACTGACATCCAGATTCTTCTGCATCTGCAATCTGTCTAAATGCATTTTCATCCTTCCAAAATGGACAATTTGCCATATCTTTGCCCACTCATCCATTTGTAGCTTCCTTGTGCCTTCACAGCTAACTTTCTTGTCCATCTTTGTCATTAGCAAATTCAGCAACCATACTGTTGTAGGTAAAAAATACCTCCTGAGGCTAGGTTGAGTCAAAATACATCAAGGCTTTATTCTCAAGCTTGAGGGAGAACTTGACCCCTTGAAAGCAGAAGCCAAAGTTCTCTGAACACAAGTGTGGACATTTATACATCATGGTTTCTAATACCAGTCACGACTCAAACACCAGATCAGTCACGACTCAGAATACATTTACAGCCTCTGGTCACAAAGCAAACTACAGACCAGTTACAAACTAAAAATACATTTACAGCTTCTGACCATAAACCAATTCTCAGGTCATGAAGCAGGCTTTGGTTTCCTGTTCTTTCGCAGCTCCCCTTTGAAGTTACCAGCGCATTTGCAGCTGACCCAGCGGGGGCGTCTTCCTGTCAAACGGCCATATCGCACTCCACATCTTGCAGCTGCCTTCTTCGTTCAAATCGCACACAAGCTTATAGGAAAGATAAGACTTCACAAACACATTCACATTATCACATTTGATTGTCTATCACTACAAGAATAAAAGTTAACTTGTATTAATGTCAGAAGCAGTATAAACAAGGGGATGAGCCATAATGAAGGGTTATGCTTGTGATACATTCAAAGTACAAAGTTCAATCTTTTGGGTACAAAATACATTAACCCTTTCCCTTCTTCGATACCTTGGTCTTTTCATCCAAGTCATTTAAAAATATTGTAAAAGGTTGAGGTTCCAGCACTGGCCTATGGCAGATCACTCATTACACTTTTCCAAACAGAAAAATCTATTCATGACTCTTCTATTTCCAGTTAGTTAGCTAATCTTCTATCCATGACAATGTTACTCAAACCGTGAACTTTTTCTCCATAACCATTGATATGACACCTTATCAAATGCCAATCTAAGTACTGTACATGCACAGTCCATATTACTTAAACCTCCAATTAATCTGTCATAAACATTTTCCCCTCAACCATGTTGACTGCCTGATTAACTTGAATTTTTCTAAGCGCCCTGCTATGACATTTAATAGTTTCTAACTTTTTCTTATGACCGATGTTAAGCTCACTGGCCTGTAGTTTCCTGCAATAAGTTTGAGTCCCACTCATTTGATAGGGCGGCACGGTAGCACAGTGGTTAGCACTGCTGCTTCACAGCTCCAGGGTCCCGGGTTCGATTCCCGGCTCGGTCACTGTCTGTGTGGAGTTTGCACATTCTCCTCGTGTCTGCGTGGGTTTACTCCGGGTGCTCCGGTTTCCTCCCACAGTCCAAAGATGTGTGGGTTAGGTTGATTGGCCAGGTTAAAAATTGCCCCTTGGAGTCCTGGGATGCGTAGGTTAGAGGGATTAGCGGGTAAATATGTGGGGGAAGGGCCTGGGTGGGATTGTGGTCGGTGCAGACTCGTTGGGCCGAATGGCCTCCTTCTGCACTGTAGGGTTTCTATGATTCTATGATTTCTATGATAAAGTGCCATACAAAGTTAGTACACAAGATAAGTCCCCACAACGTTGGGAGTAATACATTAACTTAGATAATGGATTGGTTAACCAACAGGAAGCAGCATGGGGATAAATGTCTCTTGTTGGCAAGCTGTAACTGGTGGGATGGCACAAGGTTTGACCCTCAGACCCCAACTATTTACATTCTGCATTAATAACTTGGGTATGTTTAGAATGTGCTATAGTCAAATTTGCAAATCCCACTAAAAAGGTGGGAAAGCATGTTGCAGCTTGAGGAAATAAGACATATACAATGTAAATGGACAGATTAGATGAGTGAGCCAAAATTTGGCAGATGGATATGAAAGTAATCCATTTTTGGTCCCAGGAATAAAAAGGCAACTTAATGGAGAGATGCTTCAAAATGCTTTGGTGCAGAGGGATCTGAGTGTCTGTGCATGAATCACAAAGTTAGTATGCAGGTGCAGCAGATAAGGAAGGCAAATAGATTTGCATTCATTGCTAATGGTATAAAGTATGAAAGTAGGCAGGTACTATTTCAATTGTATAGGACATTGATGAGACCGCATCTGGAGTACTACGCAGTTTTTGGTCCCCTTACTTGAAGGACCAGAGAAGGTTCATTAGTTTGATTCCAGGGATAAAGAACTTGTGAAGAGATTAGGCATTTTAGGCCTATACTCACGAGTTTAGAAGAGATCCAATAGAGGTATGAGATGCTAAAGGGGATTGACAGTATGGACATAGATGTTTCCCCTTGTTGAACATTCTGGAATAAGAGATCATAATTTTGGGCTATGGGTTGGCAGATCTAAAACAGAAAAGGGGAGGAATTGCGTCACTCAAAGGGTTTTGAATCTGTGGCATTCTCTATCTCAAATGCAGTGGATGCTGGAATACACAAATTTAAGGAGACAATAGATAGGGTTATTGGGAGTGGGCAGGAAGATGAGGTTGAGATGAACATAGGAACATGGGAAATAGGAGCAGGAGTAGGCCATCTAGCCCCTCGAGCCTGCCCCGCCATTCAATAAGATCATGGCTGATCTGAAGTGGATCAGTTCCACTTACCCGCCTGATCCCTATAACCCCTAATTCCCTTACCGATCAGGAATCCATCTATCCGTGATTTAAACGTATTCAACGAGGTAGCCTCCACCACTTCAGTGGGCAGAGAATTCCGGAGATTCACCACCCTCGGAGAAGATGTTCCTCCTCAACTCTGTCCTAAACTGACCCCACTTTATTTTGAGGCTGTGCCCTCTAGTTCCCTTTCCAAGTGGAAAGAATCTCTCCACCTCTACCCTATCCAGCCCCTTCATTATCTTATAGGTCTCTATTAGATCCCCCCTCAGCCTTCTAAATTCCAACGAATACAAACCCAATCTGCTCAGTCTCCTCATAATCAACACCCCTCATCTCTGGTATCAACCTGGTGAACCTTCTCTGCACTCCCTCCAAGGCCAATATATCCTTCCGCAAATAAGGGGACCAATACTGCACACAGTATTCCAGCTGCGGCCTCACCAATGTCCTGTACAGATGCAGCAAGACATCTCTGCTTTTATATTCTATCCCCCATGCGATATAGGCCAACATCCCATTTGCCTTCTTAATCACCTGTTGCACCTGCAGACTGGGCTTTTGCGTCTCATGCACAAGGACCCCCAGGTCCCTCTGCACAGCAGCATGTTGTAATTTCTTTCCATTTAGATAATCCAATTTGCTATTATTTCTTCCAAAGTGAATAACCTCATTTGTTAACGTTATACTCCATCTGCCAGATCCTCGCCCACTCACTCAGCCTGTCCAAATCTCTTTGCAGACCTTCTACGCCCTCCACATGATTCACTTTTCCACTTATCTTTGTGTCGTCTGCAAACTTTGTTACCCTACACTCAGTCCCCTCCTCCAGATCGTCTATATAAATGGTAAATAGTTGAGGCCCCAGTACTGATCCCTGCGGCACGCCACTAGTTACCATCCGCCAACCAGAAAAGCACCCATTTATTCCGACTCTGCTTCCTGTCAGATAGCCAATCCCCAATCCACGCTAACACCCTACCCCATGTGACCCAATCTTCTTCAGCAACCTTTTTGTGAGGCACCTTATCAAACGCCTTTTGGAAATCCAAAAACACCGCATCCACCGTTCCCCTCCGTCAACTGCACTAGCCACATCTTCATAAAAATCCAACAAGTTCGTCAAGCACGACTTTCCCCTCATGAATCCATGCTGCGTCTGCTTAATCGAACCATTCATATCCAGATGGCCTGCTATTTCTTCTTTAATGATGGATTCCAACATTTTCCCAACTACAGACGTTAAGCTAACCGGCCTGTAGTTACCCGTCTTTTGTCTATTTCCTTTTTTAAACAGCGGCGTAACATTAGCCGTTTTCCAATCCGCTGGCACTACCCCAGAATCCAACAAATTTTGATAAATAACCACTAACGCATCCGCTATTACCTCTGACATTTCTTTCAGTACCCTGGGATGCATTCCATCCGGGCCCGGGGACTTGTCCACCTTCAGTCCCGTTAGTCTACCAAGCACTGCCTCTCTGGTAACATTAATTGTATTGAGTACCTCTCCTCCTACCAACCCTCTATCGTTAATATTCGGTAAACTATTTGTGTCTTCCACCGTGAAGACCGACACAAAAAACTTATTTAAAGTTTCAGCCATTTCCTCATTTCCCACTATTAAATCCCCCCTCTCGTCCTCCAAGGGTCCAACATTCACTCTTGCCACTCTATTCCTTTTTATATATTTATGATATGAGATCAGCTGTGATCCTATTGAATGGTGGAGCAGCCTTAAGGGGTTGAATTACCTACTGTTCTGTTTCTGTGTCCCTTCCTCCATTTTGAAACAAATGAGTAACATTTACTATTTTCAAATGGTATGTTCCTCCTAGGGAATTTTGTAAATTTAAAAATGGGTCATCTGTTTCACTGTTTACTTTTAGCTACTTTCATGCCCTCATTGCCCTTAGTGTTCAAAATACCACTCTTCTCTCCCTCAAACAATGCAAAGCTCAATTATATGATTGCTGTGGCCCAAGGGTGCCTTCACTGAGGTCACTAACCCATCTCGCAGCATGATGCCAGGTCTAGCACAGCTTGCTCTCTGGTTGGCTCCAGAACATGCTGTTCTAAAACAATGAATTCCTCATCTAGGCTATCTTTGTCTATCTGTTCTTTTTCCAGTAAGTAGATTAAAATCCCCCACAATTGAAGTATCTTTCTGACGAGCTCCAATTATTTCTTCCTTTTATACTCATCCCACTGTGTGGTTAATGTTTGGGGGCCTATACACCACTCCCACAAGTAACTTCATCATTTATCTCTACCTAAACACTTATTACAACTTGGCTTCTGATTCTAACAGTTGCTATCTTAAACATGTTAAAATGAGCAAATGTGGTAAATTTTTGAGAAGTGCTTCAGTGGTGAAATCCTTGGTCTGCAATCTATAGAATTACTTGCTTTTAACAAACCCAACAAATACTGAAAACTCAGCAGGTCGACCAGCATCTGTCTGGAGTAGATGTTTATATCCATAAGATTCTGGTATTTTTAATCAATTAAGGTATTTGCAAACTGAGTTTAAATCAAGTTTCTTAATCCTCATACCCAAGCTTTTCTTGCATACTCAACTAAAAATTATGGTTTGCTTTGTTTATTTCCCAGAGAAGGGAAACTATTTTCACAATGTTTGTACTCGCCTTTGCTCAATCTAGGTTAAGCCAAATGACATTATGGGTACTGAATTGAAATTAATTGAATGGATTATCTGCTAGATTTTGTTCAAATTAACTTGTCTTAGAACAAGATTTATGGCAACTTGTGTAGTAAGCCATAAGATATAGGAGCAGAATTAGGCCACTCGGCCCATCGAGTCTGCTCTGCCATTCAATCATGGCTGATATTTTTCTCATCCCCCGTTCTCTTGCCTTTTCCCCATCACCCCTGATCCCCTTGTTAATCATGAACTTATCTATCTCTGTCTCCAAGATACTGAATGACCTGGCCTCCACAGCCTTCTGCGGCAAAGAGTTCCACAGATTCACCACTCTCTTGCTGAAGAAATTCCTCCTCATCTCTGTTTTAAAGGATTGTCCCTTTAGCCTGAGGTTGTGCCCTCTGGTTCTAATTTTTCCTACTAGTGAAAACATCCTCTCCACATCCACTCTATCCAGGTCTCGCAGTATCCTGTAAGTTTCAATAAGATTTCCCTCTCATCCTTCTAAACTCCAATGAGTACAGACCCAGAGTCCTCAACCGTTCCTCATACGTCAAGCTCTTTATTCCAGGGATCATTCTTGTGAACCTCCTCTGGACCCTTTCCAAGGCCAGCATATCCTTCCTTAGATATGGGGCCCAAAACTGCTCACAATACTCCAAATGGGATCTGACCAGAGCCTTATACAGCCTCAGGAGTATATCTGTGCTCTTGTATTCTAACCCCCTCGACATGAATGCTAACATTACATTTGCCTTCATAACTGCCAACTGAACCTGCACATTAACCTTAAGAGAATCTTGAACAATGACACCCAAGGCCCTTTGTGTTTCTGATTTCCTAAGCATTTTCCCATTGAGAAAATAGTCTATTCCTCCATTCCTCCTTCCAAAGTGCATAACGTCACACTTTACTACATTGTATTCCATTTGCCACTTCTTTGCCCACTCTCGGAGCCTGTCAAAGTCCTTCTGCAGCCCCCCTGCTTCCTCAATACTACCTGTCCCTCTCCATATCTTTGTATCATCTGCAAACTCAGCATCAGTGCCGCCTTCCAAATCGTTAATGTATATTGTGAAAAGTTGTGGTCCCAGCACTGACCCCTGAGGCACACCACTCATCATTGGCTGCCATCCTGAAAAAGATCCCTTTATCCCCAGTCTCTGCCTTCTGCCAGTCAGCCAATCCTCTATCTATGCCAGGATCCTACTCTTAACACCATGGCACTTAACTTATTTAACAGACTCCTATGCAACACTTTGTCAAAGGCCTTCTGGAAATCTAAATAAATCACGTCCACTGGTTTTCCTTTATCTAACTTCCTTGTTACCACCTCAAAGAACTCTAACAGATTTGTCAGACAGTGTAAAGACCTTGGATGGTAGGAATAGGATGTCTGTAATCATTGTGGGTTAGAAACATAGAAAAACTACAGCACAATACAGTCCCTTCAGCCCACAAAGTTGTGCCGAACATGTCCCTACCTTAGCGATTACTAGGCTTACCTATAATCCTCTATCTTACTAAGTTCCATGTACTTATCTAAAAGTCTCTTAAGACCCTATCGAATCCGCCTCCACCACCGTTGCTGGCAGCCCATTCCACGCACCCACCACCCTGTGAGTGAAAAACTTACCCCTGACATCTCCTCTGTACCTACTCCCCAGCACATTAAACCTGTGTCCTCTTGAGGCAACCATTTCAGCCCTGGGAAAAAGCCTCTGACTATCCACTCGATCAATACCTCTCAACATCTTATACACCTCTATCAGCTCACCCCTCATCCTTCGTGTCTCCAAGGAGAAAAGGCCGAGCTCACTCAACCTATCCTCATAAGGCATGCCCCCCAACCCAGGCAACATCCTTGTAAATCTCCTCTGTACCCTTTCTATGGCTTCCACATCCTTTCTGTAATGAGGCGACCAGAACTGAGCACAGTACTCCAAGTGGGGTCTGACCAGGGTCCTATATAGCTGCAACATTATCTCACGACTCCTAAACTCAATTCCTCGATTGATGAAGGCCAGTACACCATACGTCTTCTTAACCACAGCCTCAACCTGCACAGCTGCTTTGAGCGTCCTATGAACCCGGACCCCAAGATCCTTCTGATCTTCCACTCTGCCAAGAGTCCTACCATTAATATTATATTCCGCCACCCTATTTGACCTGCCAAAATGAACCACCTCACACTTATCTGGGTTGAACTCCATCTGCCACTTCTCCGCCCAGTCTTGCATCCTATCAATGTCTCGCTGCAACTTCTGACATAGAACATAGAAAAGCTACAGCACAAACAGGCCCTTCGGCCCACTAGTTGTGCCAAACATGTCCCTACCTACTAGGCTTACCTATAACCCTCTATCTTACTAACTTCCATGAACTTATCCAAAAGTCTCTTAAAAGACCCTATCGAATCCACCACCACTACCAGCAGCCGATTCCACGCACCCACCACCCTCTGACTGAAAAACTTTTCCCTAACATCACCTCTGTACCTACTCCCCAGCACCCTAAACCTGTGACCTCGTGTGGCAACCATTACAGCCCTGGGGAAAAGCCTCTGAAAATCCACTCTATCAATACCTCTCAACATCTTATACACCTCTATCAGGTCACCTCTCATCCTTCACTTCTCCAAGGAGAAAAGACCTAGCTCTCTCAACCTATCCTCATAAGGTATGCCACCTAATCCAGGCAACATCCTTGTAAATCTCCTCTGCACCCTTTCTATGGCTTCCACATCCTTTTCTGTAATGAGGCGACCAGAACTGGGCACAGTACTCCAGGTGGGGTCTGACCAGGGTCCTATACAGCTGCAGCATTATCTCCTGATTTCTAAACTCAATTCCTCTATTGATGAAGGCCAGTATTCCATACTCCTTCTTAACCACAGCCTCCACCTGCGACGCTGCTTTGAGTGTCCTATGAACCTGGACCCCAAGATCCTTCTGATCTTCCACACTGCCAAGCGTCTTACCCTTTAATATTATATTCTTTCATCCTATTCGACCTGCCAAAATGAACCACCACACACTTATCTGGGTTGAAGTCCATCTGCCACTTCTCCGCCCAGTCCTTCATCTTATCTATGTCTCATTGCAACTGCTGACATCCCTCTACACTATCCACAACCCACCAACCTTTGTGTCATCAGCAAACTTGCCAACCCATCCTTCCACTTCCTCATCCAGGTCATTTATAAAAATCACAAAGAGCAAGGGTCCCAGAACAGATCCCTGGGGCACTCCACTGGTGACCGACCTCCATGCTGAAAAAGACCCATCTACAACCACTCTTTGCCTTCTGTGGGCAAGCCAGTTCTGAATCCACAAAGCAATGTCTCCTTGTATCCCATGCCCCTTCACTTTCTCAATGAGCCTTGCATGGGGCACCTTATCAAACGCCTTGCTGAAATCCATATAAACTACATCTACTGCTCTTCCCTCATCTATATGTCTAGTTACACCTTCAAAAAATTCAATTAGGCTCGTAAGGCATGATCTGCCTTGGACAAAGCCGTGCTGGCTATTTCTGATCATACTATTCCTCTCCAGATGTTCATCAATCCTGCCTCTTGGGATTTTCTCCATCAACTTACCAACCACTGAGGTTAGACTCACTGGTCTATAATTTCCTGGGCTATCTCTTCTCCCTTTCTTGAATAACAGAACCACATCCGCAATCCTCCGGAACCTCTCCCGTCTCCATTGACGACCCAAAGATCATCGCAAGAGGATCAGCAATCTCTTCCCTCACCTCCCACAGTAACCTGGGGTACATCCCATCCGGTCCTGGCGATTTATCTAACTTGATGCTTTTCAAAAGCTCTAACACATCCTCTTTCCTAATGTCCACATGCTCAATCTTCTCCGTCCACTGCAAGTCTGCACTGCAACTGCCAATATCCTTTCCACTGTGAATACTGAAGCAAAGTATTCATTGAGTACCTCTGCCATTTCTACCGGTTCTGTACAGACTTTCCCACCGTCACGTTTCATAGGTCCTACTCCTTCACGTCTTATCCTCTTGCTCTTCACATACTTGTAGAATGCCTTGGGGTTTTCCTTTATCCTGTCTGCCAAGGCTTCTCATGACTTCTTCTTGCTCTTCTAATTTCCCTCTTAATTTCCTTCCTACTAGTCGTATACTCTTCTAGATTTCCAACATCACCTAGCTCCCTGAACCTTTTGTAGGCTTTTCTTTTCTTCTTGACTAAATTCGTTACAGCTTTCATGCACCATGGTTCCTGTGACCTACCATAATTCCCCTGTCTCAAAGAACAAAGAACAATACAGCACAGGAACAGGCCCTTCGGCCCTCCAAGCCCGCGCCGCTCCCTGGTCCAAACTAGACCATTCTTTTGTATCCCTCCATTCCCATTCCATTCATGTGGCTATCTAAATGTTCCCAGTTTGTCTGCCTCCACCACTTTGCCCGGCAGCGCATTCCAGGCCCCCACCACTCTGTGTAAAATACGTCCTTCTGATATCCGTGTTAAACCGCCGCCACAGCCCCCCCCCCCCCCCCCCCCCCTCCCCTTCACCTTGAACCTATGACCCCTCGTGAACGTCACCACCGACCTGGGAAAACGCTTCCCACCGTTCACCCTATATATGCCTTTCATAATTTTATACACCTCTATTAGGTCACCCCTCATCCTCCGTCTTTCCAGTGAGAACAACCCCAGTTTACCCAATCTCTCCTCCATAACTAAGCCCTTCCATACCAGGACGTCTCATTGGAACGTTGCCGTGCAGAGCTCCAGACAAATTTTCCTTGAAAATTTGCCACATTTCTTCTGTACATTTCCCTGAGAAAACCTCCTTCCAATTTATGCCTCTAATTTCCTGCCTTATAGCCTCATAATTGCCCTTACTCCAAATAAACACTTTCCTAGCTTGACTGATCCTATCTCTCTCCAATGCTAATGTAAAGGAGATAGAATTATGATCACTATCCCCAAAATGCTCTCCCACTGAGAGATCTGACACCTGCCCAGGTTCATTCCCTAATACCAAATCAAGTACAGTCTCTCCTCTTGTAGGCCTATCCACATACTGTGTCAGGAAGCCCTCCTGAACACACCTAACAAACTCCTCCCCATCTAAACCCCTTGCCCTAGGGATATTCCAATCGATATTTGGGAAATTAAAATCTCCCATCACAACCACGCTGTTATTATCACATCTCTCCAGGATCTGCTTCCCAATCTGCTCCTCCACGTCCCTGCTACTATTGGGCGGCCTATAGAAAACACCCAGTAAAGTTATTGACCCCTTCCTGTTGCGAACCTCCACCCACAGAGATTCCGTAGACAATCCCTCTGTGGCGTCCATCTTTTCTGCAGCCGTGACACTATCCCTGATCAACAGTGCCACTCCCCCACCTCTTTTGCCTCCTTCCCTGTCCCTCCTGAAACATCTGAAACCCGGCACTTGAAGTATCCAGTCCTGTCCCTGAGATAACCAAGTCTCTGTAATGGCCACCACATCACACTTCCAAGTAGTGATCCACGCTCTAAGCTCATCCATTTTGTTCACGACACTCCTTGTGTTAAAATACACACATCTCAACCCTTCGGTCTGAGCGCTCCCCTTCTCCGTCACCTGCCTATCCTCCCTCTCACACTGTCTACAAGCCCCTTATATTTTTAACCTCCTCTCTCCCAGTCACCTCATTTTGATTCCCACCCCCCAACCATTCTAGTTTAAACACTCACCAGTAGCCTTCGCAAACCTTCCCGCCAGGATATTGGTCCCCCTGGGATTTGAGTGAAACCCGTCCTTTTTGTACAGGTCGCACCTACCCCTAAAGAGGTCTCAATGATCCAGGAACCTGAATCCCTGACCCCTGCTCCAATCCCTCAGCCACGCATTTATCCTCCACCTTATTCCGTTCCTTCCCTCACTGTCCTGTGGCACAGGCAGCAATCCCGAGATCACTATCCACAACACCTCCAACCTTTGTGTCATATAAAATATGAAGCAAGGTTTTTGACATGGATCCACATTGCAAACTGATTAGAAAAGTAAGAGCCCAAAGACAAGTAGTAACTTGATTCAGCAACAGGAAATCGTATTATGCTTGATGATAAAAGATTGTTTCCACAGGACTGTACTAGGTCCATCTCTTTGCATATTTTTCAGTGCTTAAGTTTTCAAGTCCATATTACTCCGAGCCTGTTAATGAACTTGATGGCTTGTTGAGGACTAGTTTGTAATCTTTGAAGAAAGGTATTGGAACTATGCTGGATCTGGAACAAAGTAAGGAGGTAACAAGGCACTGGAGAGCTGTTTGTAACTGCACCATTAAATGAGAGGTTCGTGGGGGCCATTCATTTATTGACACACAGTGCCAAAGATTATCAGAGGTAGTGGAACAAGTAGTATTTGATTTAAAAACAGAAAATGAAGTCCCAACATGACTCTCAAATTGAAATTTGTGCTTCATGGAGGTTGTGACCCTCAATAGGAAACTCACCCATAGGAACTGTACCTGAGATTTGTGCCCTCTTTAATAACCTTGCCAATGCAAGGGTTGGCACAGTGGTTAGCACTGCTGCCTCATAGCACCAGGGACCCAGGTTCGATTCCAAGCTTGGGTCACCTGTCTGTGTGGAGTTTGCACGTTCTACCCATATCTGCGAGGGTTTCCTCCCAGGTGCTCCGGTTTCCTCCCACAGTCTGAAAGACATGCTGGTTAGATGCATTGACCCGAACAGGTGCTGAAGTGTGGCAACTAGGGGAATTTCACAGTAACTTCATTGCAGTGTTAATGTTAGCCTTACTTGTGACTAATAAATAAACTTTACTTTTTGTTGTTCTGCCCATTGTACCCTGTGATAAGTTTCTCAACCCCATTCTCCCACCTTTTCTCTAACTTTGACCCCTAATTCTACCAGCCTTGCCCTTCACTCCTAAAAGGATGTGCTTACCTTGAACTGTCTTAAATATACTCACCTGCCTTCTGTGGCAATGAATTCCATAGATTAGCACCACCCTCCTGGCTGAAGAAATTCCTCCTCATCTCAGCTGAGGCTGTGCCCTTGGATTCTAGTGTCTCCTACGAGCTATGGAGAATGATGGGTCTTGCCCAAAAGTTAAAATTCTAAATTGATGATATTAGACAGGAACTTTCAAAAGTTGATTGGGGGAGTCTGGCAGGCAAAGAGACGGCTGGTAAGTGGGAGGCGTTCAAGTGTTCACCAGGGTTCAAGGTAAGCACAACCTTTTAGGAGTGAAGGGCAAGGCTGGTAGAAGTAGGGAACCCTGGATGACTTGGAATATTGAGGCCCTCTTCAAGAAGAAGGAAGCATATGACATGCATAGGCAGCTGGGATCAAGTGGATCCCTTGCAGAGTATAGAGGGTGTCAGAGTATACAACATAGAACATAGAAAGCCACAGCACAAACAGGCCCTTCGGCCCACACGTTGCGCTGATCATATCCCTACCTCTAGGCCTATCTATAGCCCTCAATCCCATTAAATCCCATGTACTCATCCAGAAGTCTCTTAAAAGACCCCAACGAGTTTGCCTCCACCACCACCGACGTCAGCCGATTCCACTCACCCACCACCCTCTGAGTGAAAAACTTACCCCTGACATCTCCTCTGTACCTACCCCCCAGCACCTTAAACCTGTGTCCTCTCGTAGCAACCATTTCAGCCCTTGGAAATAGCCTCTGAGAGTCTACCCTATCCAGACCTCTCAACATCTTGTAAACCTCTATCAGGTCACCTCTCATCCTTCGTCTCTCCAGGGAGAAGAGACCAAGCTCCCTCAACCTATCCTCATAAGGCATGCCTCCCAATCCAGGCAACATCCTTGTAAATCTCCTCTGCACCCTTTCAATGGCTTCAACATCTTTCCTGTAATGAGGTGACCAGAACTGCGCGCAGTACTCCAAGTGGGGTCTAACCAGGGTCCTATAAAGCTGCAGCATTATCTCCCGACTCCTAAACTCAATCCCTCGATTAATGAAGGCTAGTACTCCGTACGCCTTCTTGACCGCATCCTCCACCTGCGAGGCCCATTTAAGAGTCCTATGGACCCGGACCCCAAGGTCCTTCTGATCCTCTACACTGCTAAGAGTGGTACCCTTCATATTATACTACTGCTTCATCCCATTGGATCTGCCAAAATGGATCACTACACACTTATCCGGGTTGAAGTCCATCTGCCACTTCTCCGCCCAGTCTTGCATTCTATCTATGTCTCGCTGCAACTTCTGACATCCCTCCAAACTATCCACAACACCACATACCTTGGTGTCGTCAGCAAACTTACCAACCCATCCCTCCACTTCCTCATCCAGGTCATTTATGAAAATGACAAACAGCAAGGGTCCCAGAACAGATCCCTGTTTAACAGTAGAGTTAAATGAAATCAAGAGGGCAAAAAGGGGCACAAGATTGTTTTGGCAGATAAGGCAAAGGATAATTCAAAGAGCTTCTACAAATATATAAAGGGCAAAAGAGTAACTAGGGACAGAATAGCGCCTCTTAAAGATCAACAAGGTCATCTATGTGCGGATCCGCAAGAGATGGGTGAGATCCTAAATGAATATTTCTCATCAGTATTTACTGTTGAGAAAAGCATGGATGTTGGGGAACTTGGAAATAAATAGTGATGTCTTGAGGAGTGTACATACTACAGAGGAGGTGCTGGAAGTCTTAGTGCCTCAAGGTAGATAAATCCCTGGGACCTGATGAAGTGTATCCCAGGATGTTGTGGGAGGCTAGGGAGGAAATTGCGGGTCCCCTAGCAGAGTTATTTGAATCGTCAGCAGCCACAGGTGAGGTGCCTGAAGATTGGAGAGTGGCAAATATCGTGCCTTTGTTTAAGAAGGGCTGCAGGGAAAAGCCTGGGAACTACAGGCCAGTAAGCCTAACATCTGTGGTGGATAAGTTAGGTTTTCTGAGACATGATCTACAGGCATTTAGAGGCATGGCTTTGAGTGGAAAATCATATATCACAAATTTGATTGAGTTTTTTTGAAGGGGCAGGCAAGAAGGTTGATGAGGACAATGTAGTCAACATTGTCTACATGGACTTTAGCAAGGCCTTTGACAAGGTACCGCATGGTAGGTTGTTGTATAAGATTAAATCTCACAGGATCCAGGGCGAGGTAGCCAATTGGATACAAAATTAGCTTGACAGAAGATAGTGGGTTGTTTTTCAAACTGGAGGCCTGTGACCAGTGGTATGCCTCGGATTGGTGCTGGGTCCACTGTTGGTCATTTATATTAATGATTTGGATGAGAATTTAGGAGGCACGGTTAGTAAGTTTACAGATGACACCAAGATTGGTGGCATAGTGGACAGTGAAGGTTATCTAGGATTGCAATGGGATCTTGATCAATTGGACCAACGGGCTGATGAATGGCAGATGGAGTTCAATTTAGATAAATGCAAGGTGATATATTTTGGTAGATCGAACTAGGGCAATACTTACTCAGTTAATGGTAGGGTGTCGGGGAGAGTTATATAACAGAGATCTAGGGGTACCGGTTCATAGCTGCCCCCAGGTAGCAGTGATTATAATATGATTGACTTTTACATTCAGTTTGGGGGAGACAAGAGTGGCTCCGTGACTAGGCAATTATGAGGGCATGTAAGTGGAGCTGGCAAATATACTTAAGGGATAGATTAACAAATGCCCAATGGCAGACATTAAGTTTCAAAGAGAGGGCCCATTACCTGTGGTTAACTAAAAATGCTAAAGACTGTATCAAACTTAAAGAAAAAGTATAGATTTGGACAAAGACAGGTGGCAGGTCAGAAGATTGGAAAGAATATAAAGAACATCAAGGAATAATGAGAGAAAGGTAGCTAGAAATATAAAGATGATGGTTGCGGGGGATGGTGCAGTGCAGTGTGAAGAGAATTACATCAGGGTAGTGTTATTAAAAAAATTGGATCCAGAAGTGGATAGTCTGATGGTTTGGGAAAGATACCATTGGATAGGAAGATAACAAATGTAAAGCAGGAAGCAGGAAATTATCAGCTTGTTCACTTAATGTTTGTCATAGGGAAAATGTTAGAAGCTTTTATTAAAGTGTTTATAGCTGGGCACTTGGAAAAATTCAAGGTAATCAAGAAGAGTTGGCATAGTTTTGTGAAAGAGAAATCCTGTTTAATCAAATTATCGGAGTTCTTTGAAGGAGTCGTGCTGTGGATGTACTTGGATTTTAAGAAGACGTTTGATAAAGTGCTGCATCAAAGGTTATTGAAGAAAATGAAAGTTCACAGTTTAGAGGTGACATTGGCATGGATTGAATATTGACTAACAGGAAACAGATGACATAAATGGGTCTTTTCTAGTTGGCAGGATGTAACCGAGTAGTGTGCCACAGATCAGTGCTTTTTACAATTTATATAAATAACCTGGAGGCATAGTTTATAAATTTGATGACAAGATGAAGTAAATTGTGAAGATGATGCAAGGAGGCTACAAAGAGACATGGGTTAAGTGAGTGGGCAAAAATCTGGCAAGTGGAAGACGTAGGTAAATGGAAATTGTCCATTTTGGCAGGAAGAATAAAGTATATTGCCTAAATGGTGAGAGATTGCAGAATTATTGAGATGGAAAAAGATCTGGGTGCCCTAGTGCATGAAGCACAAAAGGCCAGTGTACAGATACAACAAGTAATTGGGAAAGCTAATAGAATGTTATCATTTATGATGAGGCAAACTAATTACACAAGTAGCTTATGCTTCAGCTGAGACCACATCTGGAGTATTGTGTACAGTATTGGTCTCCTTGTTAAGGAAAGTGTAAATGCATTAGAAGCAATTCAGAAAAGATTTGCTAGACTAATACTAGGAATGGATAGGTTGTCTTATGATGAAAGGTTGGAGAAGTTAGGCTAGTATCCACTTGAGTTTAGGAGAGTAATAGGCTGCTTGATCGCAACTTTAAGATCCTGAGGGTGGATGTGAAGAGAATGTTTTCTCCTGTTTTGTTGAAGAATCTAGAACTAAGGGTCAGTGTGGATAGGAAGGAGGAGACATTCTTCAGAGTTGAGAATCTCCAACTTATTTCCTCAAAAGGCAGTGGAAGCAGAGTCTTTTAAGGCACAACTAGCTACGTTCTTGATCAACAATGTAGGATTGAGGTTCCAATCAGATCAGCCACAATCTTATTGAATGGCAGCGCAGGCTCAAGGGGCTGAGTGGCCTACTTCTGCTCCTAACTCATATATTCCTCAGGGTGATGTGAATGCTAGGGCACACGTGATCCAGGCATAACTACAAAGGGTTGTGAACGAAGCCCAGTCTATCACTCAAACCAGCCTCCCATCCATTGACAATGTCTACACTTCCCACTGCTTTGGAAAAGCAGCCAGCATAGTCAAGAACCCCACGCACCCCAAACATACTCTCTTCCACCTTCCGTCGGGAAAAAGATATAAAAGTCTGAGGACACATATCAACCGACTCAAGAACAGCTTCTTCTCTGCTGCCATCAGACTTTTGATTAGACCTACCTTTGTCATTGTTCTATGTGTTGCATGAGGTTAAATCTTGCAGGATTCGGGGTGAGGTATCTAAATGGATACAAAATTGGCTTCGTGACAGAAGCCAGAGGGTGGTCGTAGAGAGTTGTTTTTCAAACTGGAAGCCTGTGACCAGCAGTGTGCCTCAGGGATCAGTGCTGGGTCCACTGTTATTTGTCATTTATATTAATGATTTAGAACATAGAACATAGAACATTACAGCGCAGTACAGGCCCATCGGCCCTCGATGTTGCGCCGACCAGTGGAACCAATCTGAAGCCCTTCTAATCTACACTATTCCAATATCATCCATATGTTTATCCAATAACCATTTGAATGCTCTTAATGTTGACGAGTCCACTACTGCTGCAGGCAGGGCATTCCACGTCCTTACTACTCTCTGAGTAAAGAACCTACCTCTAACATCTGTCCTAAATCTCTCTCCCCTCAAGTTAAAGCTATGTCCCCTCGTGCTCGCCATCACCATCCGAGGAAAAAGGCTCTCACTATCCACCCTATCTAAGCCTCTGATCATCTTGTATGCCTCT
The DNA here is from genome assembly GCF_964213995.1 of Mustelus asterias. NCBI lineage: Eukaryota > Metazoa > Chordata > Chondrichthyes > Carcharhiniformes > Triakidae > Mustelus > Mustelus asterias. The sequence goes on along the minus strand of NC_135807.1, from coordinate 141,463,681 downwards.
ATTAAGTCACCTCTTAACCTTCTTCTCTCTAACGAAAACAACCTCAAGCCCCTCAGCCTTTCCTCATACGATTTTCCCACCATACCAGGCAACATCCTGGTAAATCTCCTCTGCACCCTTTCCAACACTTCCACATCTTTCCTATAATGCGGCGACCAGAACTGTACGCAATACTCCAAATGCGGCCGCACCAGAGTTTTGTACAGTTGCAGCATGACCTCCTGGCTCCGAAACTCAATCCCTCTCCCAATAAAAGCTAACACACCGTACGCTTTCTTAACAACCCTATCAACCTGGGTGCCAACGTTCAGGGATCTATGCACATGGACACCCAGATCCCTCTGTTCATCCACACTACCAAGTATCTTACCATTAGCCCAGTACTCTGTATTCCTGTTACTCCTTCCAAAGTGAATCACCTCACACTTTTCCGCATTAAACTCCATTTGCCACCTCTCAGCCCAGCTCTGCAGCTTATCTATGTCCCTCTGTAACCTGCCACTTCCCTCCACACTGTCTACAACTCCACCGACTTTAGTGTCATCCGCAAATTTACTAATCCATCCTTCCACGCCCTCATCCAGGTCATTAATAAAAATGACAAACAGCAGTGGCCCCAAAACAGATCCTTGCGGTACACCACTAGTAACTGAACTCCAGGATGAATATTTCCCATCAACCACCACCCTCTGTTTTCTTACAGCTAGCCAATTCCTGATCCAAACCACTAAATCACCCTCAATCCCATATGTCCGTATTTTCTGCAAAATCTTACCATGGGGAACCTCATCAAACACTTTGCTGAAATCCATATACACCACATCAACCGCTTTACCCTCGTCCACCTCTTTGGTCACCTTCTCAAAGAACTCAATAAGGTTTGTGAGGCACGACCTACCCTTCACAAAACCGTGCTGACTATCCCTAATCAAATTATTCCTTTCTAGGTGATTATAAATCCTATCTCTTATAATCCTTTCCAATACTTTGCCCACAACAGAAGTAAGGCTCACCGGTCTATAATTACCAGGGTTGTTCCTACTCCCCTTCTTGAACAAGGGGACAACATTTGCTATCCTCCAGTCTTCTGGCACTGTTCCTGTAGACAATGACGACACAAAGATCAAAGCCAAAGGCTCTGCAATCTCCTCTCTAGCCTCCCAGAGAATCCTAGGATAAATCCCATCTGGCCCAGGGGACTTATCCATTTTTACCCTTTCCAGAATTGCTAACACCTCCTCCTTATGAACATCAATGCTATCCAGTCCAACAGCCTGCATCTCAGTACTCCCCTCGACAACACTGTCCCTCTCCAGTGAGAATACCGACAAAAAATATTCATTTAGTGCCTCTCCTATCTCTTCAGACTCCACGCACAACTTCCCACTCCTGTCCTTAATTGGCCCTAATCTTACCCTCGTCATTCTTTTACTCCTGACATACCTATAGAAAGCTTTAGGGTTTTCCTTGATCCTACCTGCCAAAGACTTCTCATGTCCCCTCCTGGCTCTTCTTAACTCTTTCTTTAGGTCCTTCCTGGCTAACTTGTAACTCTCAAGCGCCCTAACTGAGCCTTCACGTCTCATCTTAACACAAGTCTCCTTCTTCCTCTTCACAAGAGATTCAACCTCCTTAGTAAACCACGGTTCCCTCGCTCAACCACTTCCTCCCTGCCTGACAGGTACATATTTATCAAGGATGCGTAGTAGCTGTTCCTTGAACAAGTTCCACATTACAATTGTGCCCATCCCCTGCAGTTTCCTTCCCCAACCTATGGCAGCTAAATCTCACCTAATCGCATCATAATTTCCTTTCCCCCAGCTATAACTCTTGCCCTTTGGTATATACCTATCCTTTTCCATTGCTAAGGTAAATGTAATCGAATTGTGGCCACTGTCACCAAAGTGCTCACCTACCTCCAAATCTAACACCTGGCCTGGTTCATTACCCAGTACCAAATCCAATGTGGCCTCGCCTCTTGTTGGTCTATCCACATACTGTGTCAGGAAGCCTTCCTGCACACATTGGACAAAAAACGACCCCTCTAAAGTACTCGAACTATAGCTTTTCCAGTCAATATTTGTAAAGTTAAAGTCCCCCAGTACAACTACCCTGTTACTTTTGCTCTGTCGATGGTAGTCATGATGTGGAGATGCCGGCGTTGGACTGGGGTAAACACAGTAAGAAGTTTAACAACACCAGGTTAAAGTCCAACAGGTTGCTTTTGCTACCAAATAAACCTGTTGGACTTTAACCTGGTGTTGTTAAGCTTCTTACTTTTGCTCCTATCCAGAATCATCTTTGCAATCTTTTCCTCTACATCTCTGGAACTTTTCGGAGGTCTATAAAAAACTCCCAACAGGGTGACCTCTCCTTTCCTGTTTCTAACCTCAGCCCAAACTACCTCAGTAGACGAGTCCTCATCAAATGTCCTTTCTGCCACCGTAATACTGTCCTTGGCTAACAATGCCACACCTCCCCCTCTTTTACCACCTTCCCTGCACTTACTGAAACATCTAAACCCTGGAACCTGCAACAACCATTCCTGTCCCTGCTCTATCCATGTCTCCGAGATGGCCACAACATCGAAATCCCAGGTACCAACCCATGCTGCAAGCTCACCCACCTTATTCCGGATGCTCCTGGCGTTGAAGTATACACACTTCAAACCACCTTCCTGCCTGCCAGTACACTCCTGCGACTCTGAAACCTCATCCATGACCTCACTACTCTCAACCTCCTGCACACCGGAGCTACAATTCAGGTACCCACCCCCCTGCTGAATTAGTTTAAACCCTCCCGAAGAGCATTAGCAAATTTCCCCCCCAAGGATATTGGTACCCCTCTGGTTCAAGTGCAGACCATCCTGTTTGTAGAGGTCCCACCTACCCCAGAAAGAGCCCCAATTGTCCAGGTATCTGAATCCCTCCCTCCTGCACCATCCCTGTAACCACGTGTTCAACTGCTCTCTTTCCCTATTCCTCTCCTCACTATCACGTGGCACGGGTAACAAACCAGAGATAACAACTTTGTTTGTTCTAGCCCTAAGCTTCTACCCTAACTCCCTGAATTTCTGCCTTACATCACCATCCCTTTTCCTACCTATGTCTTGACTGCCTATGTGAACCACAACTTGGGGCTGGTCCCCCTCCCCCTTAAGGATTTCGAAAACACGATCCAAGACATTGTGGACTCTGGCTCCTGGGAGGCAACACACCAACCGCGAGTCTCTCTCGTTCCCGCAGAATCTCCTATCCGTCCCTTTAACTATGGAGTCCCCAATGACTAATCCTCTACTCCTCTCCCCCCTTCCCTTCTGAGCAACAAGGACAGATCTGAGCCAGTGACCTGTACACCATGGCTTACCCCTGCTAAGTCCCCCTCCCCAACAGCATCCAAAAGTGTACTATCCCCAATTTCTACTACATTTGTTTGTTTCTCCCCCCACTTGGATGGCTCCCTGTACCCTGGTGCTGTGGTCAGTTTGCTCATCCTCCCTTTCCCTCCCCTTCTGAGCTGCCGGGCCGGACTCTGCGTCGGAGGCACGGCCACTGTTGCTTCCCCCAGGTAGGCTGCTCCCCCCAACAGCACTCAAACAGGAGTACTTATTTTTAAGGGGCACAGCCACTGGGGTACTCTCTAGTACCTGACCTTTCCCCTTCCTAACTGTGACCCACTTGTCTGTCTCCCGTGGCCCCGGTGTGACCACCTGCCTGTAACTCCTATCTATCACCTCCTCATTCTCCCTAACCAGACGAAGGTCATTGAGCTGCAGTTCCAGTTCCCCAACGTGGTCCCTTAGGAGCTGCAGCTCGACGCACCTGGTGCAGATATGGACGTCCGGGAGGCTAGCTGATTCCAGGACCTGCCACATCCGACACAGAACAACAAACTGGCCTCACAATCATAAGAATATAGGGGGCATGGTTAGTAAGTTTGCAGATGACATTAAGATTGGTGGCATAGTGGACAGTGAAGAAAGTTATCTCCAATTGCAATGAGATCTTGATCAATTGGGCCAATGGGCTGATGAATGGCAGATGGAGTTTAATTTAGACAAATGCGAGGTGATGCATTTTGGTAGATTGAACCAGGGCAGGACTTACTCAGTTAGTGGTAGGCCGTAGGGGAGAGTTACAGAACAAAGAGATCTAGGGGTACAGGTTCATAGCTCCTTGAAAGTGGAGTCACAGGTGGACAGAGTGGTGAAGAAGGCACTCGGCATGCTTGGTTTCATCAGTCAGAACATTGAATACAGTAGTTGAGACGTCTTGTTGAAGTTGTACAAGACATTGGTAAGGCCACACTTGGAATACTGTGTGCAATTCTGGTCACCCTATTATAGAAAGGATATTATTAAACTAGAAAGAGTGCAGAAAAGATTAACTCGGATGCTACCGGGACTTGATGGATTGAGTTATAAGGAGAGGCTGGATAGACTGGGACTTTTTTCTCTGGAGCGTAGGAGGCTGAGGGGTGACCTTTTAGAGGTCTATAAAATAATGAGGGGCATAGACAAGGTAGATAGTCAATACCTTTTCCCAAAGGTAGGGGAGTCTAAAACTAGAGGGCATGGGTTTAAGGTGAGAGGGGAGAGACACAAAAGTGTCCAGAGGGGCAATTATTTCACACAAATATATCCTAGGATTCTTTGGGAGGCAAGGGATGAGATAGCAGAGCCTTTGGCTTTGATCTTTGGGTCCTCGCTGTCCACGGGGATGGTGCCAGAGGACTGGAGAATGGCGAATGTTGTTCCTCTGTTTAAGAAAGGGAATGGAAATGACCCTGGTAATTATAGACCGGTTAGTCTTACTTCGGTGGTTGGTAAATTGATGGAAAAGGTCCTTGGGGATGGGATTTACGACCATTTAGAAAGATGCGGATTAATCCGGGATAGTCAGCACGGATTCGTGAAGGGCAAGTCGTGCCTCACAAATTTGATTGAATTTTTTGAGGAGGTAACCATGTGTGTTGATGAAGGTAGGGCAGTTGATGTCATATACATGGATTTTAGTAAGGCGTTTGATAAGGTCCCCCATGGTCGGCTTACGATGAAAGTGAGGAGGTGTGGGATAGAGGGAAAGTTGGCCGATTGGATAGGTAACTGGCTGTCTGATCGAAGACAGAGGGTGGTGGTCGATGGAAAATTTTCGAATTGGAGGCAGATTGCTAGCGGAGTGCCACAGGGATCAGTGCTTGGTCCTCTGCTCTTTGTGATTTTTATTAATGACTTGGAGGAGGGGGCTGAAGAGTGGATCAGTAAATTTGCTGATGACACCAAGATTGGTGGAGTAGTGGATGAGGTGGAGGGCTGTTGTAGGCTGCAAATAGACATAGATAGGATGCAAAGCTGGGCTGAAAAATGGCAAATGGAGTTTAACCCTGATAAATGTGAGGTGATTCATTTTGGTAGGACAAATTTAAATGTGGATTACAGGGTCAAAGGTAGGGTTCTGAAGACTGTGGAGGAACAGGGAGATCTTGGGGTCCATATCCACAGATCTCTAAAGGTTGCCACTCAAGTGGATAGAGCTGCGAAGAAGGCCTATAGTGTGTTAGCTTTTATTAACAGGGGGTTGGAGTTTAAGAGCCGTGGGGTTATGCTGCAACTGTACAGGACCTTGGTGAGACCACATTTGGAATATTGTGTGCAGTTCTGGTCACCTCACTATAAGAAGCATGTGGAAGCGCTGGAAAGAGTGCAGAGGAGATTTACCAGGATGTTGCCTGGTTTGGAGGGTAGGTCTTATGAGGAAAGGTTGAGGGAGCGAGGGCTGTTCTCTCTGGAGCGGAGGAGGCTGAGGGGAGACTTAATAGAGGTTTATAAAATGATGAAGGGGATAGATAGAGTGAACGTTCAAAGACTATTTCCTTGGGTGGATGGAGCTATTACAAGGGGGCATAACTATAGGGTTCGTGGTGGGAGATATAGGAAGGATATCAGAGGTAGGTTCTTTACGCAGCGAGTGGTTGGGGTGTGGAATGGACTGCCTGCAGTGATAGTGGAGTCAGACACTTTAGGAACATTTAAGCGGTTATTGGATAGGCACATGGAGCACACCAGGATGATAGGGAGTGGGATAGCTTGATCTTGGTTTCAGATAAAGCTCGGCACAACATCGTGGGCCGAAGGGCCTGTTCTCCGCTGTACTGTTCTATGTTCTAAAGGGTGGTGAGTGTCTGGAACAAGCTGCCAGAGGTAGTAGTAGAGGCGGGTACAATTGTCTTTTAAAAAGCATGTAGACAGTTACATGGGTACGATGGGTATAGAGGGATATGGGCCGAATGCGGGCAATTGGGATTAGTTTAGGGGATTTAAAAAAGAAAAAAGGCGGCATGGACAAGTTGGGCCAAAGGGCCTGTTTCCATGCTGTAAACCTCTGACTATGACTCTATGACTATGACTCTACCTTATATTAAGTTGATTTTTCTCTACACCCTAGCTATGACTGTAACACTACATTCTGCACTCTCTCCTTTCCTTCTCTATGAACGGTACGCTTTATCTGTATAGCGCACAAGAAACAATACTTCTCACTGTATATCAATACACGTGACAATAAATCAAATCAAATCATCTACATGTCTGGTCACTTCTTTGAAAAATTCACTCTAGTTGGTCAGACATGACCTCCCTGTAACAAAACCATGCTGTCTTTTCCTGAATAATCCCTGCCTCTCCCAATGTAGATTAATTCTGTTTCTCAGAATTGTTTCCAATAGTTTCCCCATCACTGAGGTTAGACTGACTGGCCTGTAGTTCCTCCCTTCTTAAATAACAGTACCACATTGGTTGTACTCCAGTCCTCCAGCATCCTTCCTGTGGCCAGAGAGGAATTGGAAATTATTGCCTGTGCCCCTGCTATTTTCTTCCTTGCCTCACTGAACAGCCTGGGATACATCTAAGAACATAAGAACTAGGAGCAGGAGTAGGCCATCTGACCCCTCGAGCTTTCTCCGCTTTTCAATAAGATCATGGCTGATCTTTTCATGGACTCAACTCCACTTATCCGCCCGCTCACCATAACCTTTAATTACTTTACGGTTTAAAAATTTATCTATCCTTGCCTTAAAAATATTCAACAAGGTAGCCTCAACTGCTTCACTGGGCAGAGAATTCCACAGATTCACAAGCCTTCGGGTGAAGAAGTTCCTCTTCAACTCTAAATCTGTTTCACCCACCAATGGAAACAACTTCCCTGCTTCTATCTTATCTATTCCCTTCATAATTTTATGTTTCTATAAGATCTCTCCTCATTCATTTAAATTCCAATGAGTATAGTCCCAATGTACTTAGTCTGTCTTCATAAGTCAACCCTCTCTGAAATCAACCTAGTGAATCTCCTCTGCACCCCCTCCAGTGCCAGTATATCCTTTCTCAAGTAAGGAGACCAAAACTGTACACAGTACTCCAGATGTGGTCTCACCAGCACCTTATACAGCTGCAACATAACCTCCCTGTTTTTAAACTCCATCCCTAACAATGAAGGACAAAATTCCATTTGCCTTCTTAATTACCTACTGCACCTGCAAACCAACTCCTTGAGATTCCTGCACAAGGACACCCAGGTCCCTCTGCACAGCAGCATGCTACAATTTTTTACCACTTAAATAATAGTCCATTTTGCTGTTGTTCCTACCAAAATAGATGACCTCACATTTACCAACATTGTACTCCATCTGCCAGACACTCGCCCACTCACTTAGACTATCTATATCCCTTTGCAGACTTTCAGCGTTTTCTGCACACTTTACTCTACCCCTCATCTTGTTGTCATCTGTTAACCTTGACACACTATACTTGGTCCCCAACTCCAAATCATCTATGTAAATCATAAACAATTGCGGTCCCAACACTGATTCTTGAGGCACACCATGAGTCACTGATCGCCAACCAGAAAAACGCCCATTTACCCCCACTCTTTGCTTTCTGTTAGTCAACCAATCCTCTATCCATGCTAATACATTACCCATAACACCGTGCACCTTTATCTTATGTAGCAGCCTTGGGTGCGGCACCTTCTCAAATGCCGTCTGGAAATCCAGATACACCACATCCACAGGTTCCCCATTGTCCACTGCACTCTTAATGTCCTCAAAGAATTCCACTAAATGAGTTAAACATGACCTGCCCTTCATGAACCCATGCTGCGCCTATCCAATGGGACAATTTATATCCAGATGTCTCGGTATTTCTTCCTTGATGATAGGTTCAAGCATTTCCCCCATTACAGAAGTTAAGCTAACCGGCCTATAGTTACGCGCCTTTTGTCTACCTCCTTTTTTAAACAGTGGCGTCACATTTGCTGTTTTCCAATCTGTGGGAACCACCCCAGAGTCCAGCGAATTTTGGTAAATTACCATTAGTGCATTTGCTATTTCTCCCGCCATCTCTTTTAGTACCCTGGGATGCATTCCATCAGGACCAGGAGACTTGTCTACCTTTAGCCCCATTAGCTTGCCCAACACTACCTCTTTAGTGATAATGATCATTTCTGGGCCCTCACCTGCCATAACCTCCTTGGCATGTTATTTGTGTCTCCCAATGTTAAGACCGATGCAAAATACCTGTTCAATGCCTCAGCCATTTCCTCATTTCCAGTTATTAAATCCCCCTTCTCATCCTCTAAAGGACCAATGTTTCCTTTAGCCACTCTTTTTGTTTTACATATTTGTAGAAACTTTTGCTATCTGTTTTTATATTCTGAATTAATTTATTCTCATTATCCATCTTACTTTTCATTGTAGCTTTCTTCGTGGCTTTCTGTTGACCTTTAAAGATTTCCCAATCCTCTGGTTTCCCATTAATCTTTGCCACTTTGTATGCACTTTCTTTCAATTTGATACCCTCCTTTATTTCATCCAGCCCTGGAGATTTATTCACTTTCGAACCTGCCAGACTATTCAGAACCTCCTCTCTGTCTATGTTAATGTCTTTAATTGTGTCACAGTCCTTCTCCCTGATTTTTATACCCATATCGTCTCTCTCGCTAGTGAGCACCAACACAGAGTATTCATTTAGAACCCAAATCCATCCTCAGGCTCCACACAAATTACCACTGTAGTCCTTAATGGGCCCTACTCCTTACCTCATTATCCTTTTACCCTTAATGTACTTGTAAAATAGCTAGGATTTACCTTTATTCTATCTGCCAGTTTCCTTTCATGTTCCCTTTTTGCTCTCCTAATTTCCTTTTTCAGTTCACTCTTGCACATTCTATACTTCTCTAGAGCTTCTGCTGTTTTGAGCCCTTGATGTCTGCCATAAGCTTTCATTTTTCTCTTAATCCAATGCTATATATTGTTGGCCCCACCCTTTTTATTGATTGGAACATGTTGACCTTGCACTTGCCCTATAAATTGGAATCTCCACTGTCACTACCCTATTACCTTAACTCTTCTCTGAAATTTGCCTACATATCTGCTCTTCTATTTCCCCCGGACTGTTAGGAGGGCCTATGGAATACTCCCAGCAATGTGGTAGCTTCTTTTTGATTTTTAAGTTCTACCCGTATGGCTTCATTGAAGAGCCTTCTAAAATATTATCCCTCCTTACTGCTGTAATTGATTCTCTGATCAAAATTGTGATACCCCCTGCTCTTTTACTTCCCCGTGTCATGCCTGAAGATCCTATATACTAGAATATTGAGCTGCCAATCCTGCCCTCCATGTCTCAGTGACACCAATGACATCATACCCCCATGTTTTAATTTGTGCCTCAACTCATCTGTTTGTAAGACTCCTTGCATTAAAATAAATTCATCTCCACATCATTAAAATAAATACCATCCAATCTTGCCAAGCCCCTGTGGCAGAGAGCCTTGCATTTGTATAGCACATTGGTGGTGACCAGGTAGTTTCTTTTTTGAATAGTTTTTGCAATGTAACTACAAAAATAGTAACATGGAAATAACTTGGAGACAAGTTTTTTTCTTAATCTGTTAAAATAATCACTTCTACCACTGCCACCAGTAAAGGTTTGGTAGGGGAGGCAGAGGCACAGTGGTATTGCCACTGGACTAGTAATCCAGAGACCCAGGGTTATGCTCTGGGGACACTGTTTGAATCCCACCATGATAGATGGTGAAATTTGGATTTAATTAAAATCAGAAATTAAAAGTCTAATGATGACCTTGAAACTGTTGTTGTAAAAACCCATCTGGTTCACTAATATTCTTTAAGGAAGGAAATCTGTTGTCCTTATCTGGTCTGGCCTACATGTGACTCCAGATTCACAGCAATGTGGTTGACTCTTAAATGCCCTCAGCGGTGAGCAATAAATGCTGGCCCAGCCAGTGACGTCCCATGAACAAATTTAAAAAAAAAATGCTATCTCACCTGCCAACTCTGGGAATGCAGAGTTTACTAAGCTAGGCATTTTATAAGGATTTAAGTTCATGCAATTATGATGTAAAATCCCTTTTACGCTGGAGTAGAAATGCTATTAGAGTACTTTCCTACTTGAACCACCTCCTTCTTCTGGTGGTGTCCTCCTAAGAGGGTGTTGGGTGACCATGGATTCCCATTGGATCTTGGGAAAGTATTCCAGTGGTTTAGGGTATAGAACATAGAAAAAATACAGCACAAACAGACCCTTCGGCCCACAAGTTGCGCCGGTCATGTCCCTACCTACCTAGGCTTATATCTAGGCTTACCTATAACCCTCAATCCTATTAAGCCCCATGTACTCATCCAGAAGTCTCTTAAAAGACCCAATCGAGTTTGCCTCCACCACCACTGACAGCAGCCGATCCCACTCACCCACCACCCTCTGAGTGAAAAACTTACCCCTGACATCTCCTCTGTACCTACTCCCTGATGCGCTATCAATTAGGCAAAAGACTACTTGTGTGCCAATACAACTGTAGGCTTTTATTCATTACAGAACTAGGAGCACATCCCAACAGGTAACCGACCCGAACTGAACAAGGGGGAGGAAACAGCCACCTTTATACTAGGTGACAAGGGGAGGTGTCCTTTTTTAAACTCCAGGCAGGACAAAGGCACAACTGAAGTCCACCACATTCACCCCTCCTTTAAAAAAAAACACGGGGTGAAGCGGAAACAATGTCACAAGTTCAGACGATCTGGTGGCTTGATCGGCCGTCGCGATCGTCGTAGTGCAGGTTGCAGAGTCGTCCGAGCAGGGAGCGGTGTCGGCCCAGGCTCCAGGCACTGAGCGTCGAGAGGAAGCGCCAGATGGTGTGAGGCGGAACCATCCGTCGTCCCGTCCAATAGTCGGGTACTGCGTGGCGACGGCACCGGCGACTCGAGCGAACTGTACATAGGGGTGAGGGGAGTGAGCTGTGGCCCTGATGGTGTATGGAGAATAGGGGGAACTGGGGCTGGGGGGTGGAGGGACGTAGTGGGCTCTGGGCACACAATATAGGAGAACGGGACTGAAGGGGGGAGGGGCGTAGCGGTCTCTGGGTGCACAACACAAGGGACTGGGACAGTGGGGCGGAGGGACGTGGTGGCCTCGGGCACCTGCGGGTGCCAAGTCACGGACAGAGACTGTGTCCTCCCGCCCATTATGGTACGCTACATAAGCGTATTGAGGATTAGCGTGTAGCAATTGGACCTCCTCGACCAAGGGGTCTGCCTTATGGGTCCGGACATGCTTCCGAAGCAGGACGGGCCCTGGGGACATCAGCCAAGCTGGGAGAGAGGTACCCGAGGAGGACTTTCTGGGGAAAGTGAACATCCGCTCGTGAGGGGTCGTATTGGTCGTTGTACACAAGAGTGACCTAATTGAATGTAATGCATCCGGGAGGACATCTTGCCAACGGCTGACTGGAAGGCCCCTAGACTGTAGCGCTAATAGAACAGCCTTCCAGACAGTTGCGTTCTCCCGCTCTACTTGACCATTACCCCTGGGGTTATAGCTAGTGGTGCGGCTGGAGGCAATGCCTTTGGCGAGCAGGTACTGCCTCAGCTCGTCGCTCATGAATGAGGACCCACAGTCGCTATGAACATAAGATGAAAAACCGAACAGGGTGAAGAGCGTGTTCAGGGTCCGAATCACCGTGGCCGAGGTCATGTCCGGGCAGGGGAAGGCAAAAGGGAAACGCGAATATTCATCGATGACATTCAGAAAATAAATATTGCGGTTAGAGGAAGGGAGGGGGCCTTTAAAATCAATGCTGAGGCGCTCAAACGCGCGAGTGGCCTTTATAAGGTGCGCCCCACCTGGCCGGTAGAACTGCGGTTTGCACTCTGCGCAGACCCTGCATTGCCTGGTAACCGACCGGACTTCCTCGAGGGAGTAGGGCAGGTTACGGGCTTTGACAAAGTGGAAAAATCTGGTGACACCCGGGTGACAGAGATCATTATGGAGGGACTGTAGCTGAACCAGTTGGGAGCTGGCACATGTTCCACGGGACAGGGCGCCTGGGGGCTCATTGAGCTTCCCAGGCCGGTACATGATGTCATATCTGTAGATGGAGAGCTCAATCCTCCACCACAAGATCTTGTCATTTTTGATCTTGCCCCTCTGCCTGGTGTTAAACAGAAAGGCAACGGACCGCTGGTCCGTAATTAAAGTGAACCGTTGGCCCGCAAGGTAATGGCGCCAGTGCCGGACGGCTTCCACGATGGCCTGGGCCTCCTTCTCAACCGAGGAGTGTCGAATCTCAGGGCCTTGTAGGGTCCGGGAAAAAAAGGCCACCGGACGGCCCCTTTGGTTAAGGGTGGCGGCTGGGGCAAAGTCAGACGCATCACTTTCCACTTGGAATGGGATGGATTCATCCACAGCATGCATCGCGGCCTTCGCGATGTCCGCTTTGATGTCGTCGAAGGCCAGACGGGCCTCCTCCGCCAGGGGAAAAGAGGTCGATTTGAGAAGCGGACGGGCTTTATCCGCGTAACGAGGAACCCACTGGGCATAGTAGGAGAAGAAGCCCAGGCATCTCCTCAGTGCTTTGAGGGTAGTAGGGAGGGGAAGCTGCATAAGGGCTGGATCGGGACCAAGGACACCATTTTCCACCACGTACCCAAGGATAGCGAGGCGGCGTGTCCGAAAGACGCACTTCACCTCATTATATGTCAAATTCAGGAGAGTGGCAGTACGGAGGAATTTTTGTAGGTTGGCATCATTGTCCTGCAGGTCATGGCCGCAGATGGTGACATTATCCAGATACGGGAAAGTGGCCCGTAGCCCGTGCTGGTCTACCATTTGATCCATGGCCCGCTGGAAAACTGAGACCCCATTGGTGACACCAAAAGGGACTCGGAGGAACTGGTAGAGGCGACCGTCCGCCTCAAAGGCAGTATATGGGCGATCCTCCGAGCGGATAGGGAGCTGGTGGTAGGCCGATTTTAAATCAATCGTAGAGAAAACCCTATAGTGCGCGATGCGGTTGACTATGTCCGCGATGCGGGGAAGAGGGTACGCATCTAGTTGCGTATACCTGTTTATGGTCTGGCTGTAGTCAATCACCATGCGGTGTTTCTCCCCCGATTTAACTACGACCACCTGCGCCCTCCAGGGGCTGGTGCTGGCCTGGATAATCCCTTCCTTGAGCAAACGTTGTACTTCGGACTGAATGAAGGCCCGGTCTTCCACACTATAGCGCCTACTTTTGGTGGCTATAGGCCTGCAATCCGGGGTGAGATTATCGAATAAAGGGGGGGGGGTAATCTTGAGGGTCGAGAGACTGCAGGTGGTGCGTGAGGGGCGCTGTAATGACGGCGCCTTGCAGACAGAGAGCGGGGGATAAGGGCCATCATACTGCAGGGTGACGCTCCTATGATGGGTGAGGAAATCTAACCCCAGCAGTACAGCTGCACAGAGTTGCGGCAGCACGAGGAGCCGAAAACACTCGTAGACTGTGCCCTGTACCGTCAGAGTCACCAAACAGCACCCAAGGACCTCCACCGAGTGAGAATCCGAAGCCATGGAGATTGTCCGTCTCCAGGGCCGCACGGGAAGGGCATATCGACGCACTGTGCGAGGGTGTGTAAAACTCTCTGTGCTCCCGCAGTCAAACAGGCAGTTGGAGAGTTGGTGAGGCTGAGATTGGTTCAGACGAATCGATGCAACCGTTGAACCCGGTGAGTATTCGTATTCGTCCGCGTCTGATGATGTCACGGATGAAGTTTCCCGCTCGGCGCACCTTGATGACGGCACCCAAGATGGCGACGTCTGCGCCGCTATTTGTATCAAAGATGGCGATTCCCGCGCAGCTACTGACTGCATCAAAGATGACGGTTCTGCGCAGCTACTGACTGCATTAAAGATGGCTGCGCCCACAGAACACACGCGGCGCCACGAGGCTTCGCGATCGGCTTCGCCCGGCAGACTTTGACAAAGTGGCCTAGCTTACCGCATCCGGAGCAGGTCGCATCCTTCGCCGGGCAGCGACGCCGAGGGTGCTCGGCTAGGCCGCAGAAGTAGCATTTGGGCCCCGCTGGAACAGCCGCCGCGGTGGAACCGTCGATGGAACGGGGTGCAGAGTCGGCCCCAAGATTGCGGGAGGCGCTTCTAGGGATTCAGCCATCGTGGCCATTTTCTGGAGATCCAGGCCACCCTGTTCAAGCAGACGCTGCCGAATGTAAGTAAACTCAACACCCGCGACGTAGGCATCAGGTCCTCTGTGTTCTGAGCGGCTGAAACATCCTTACAGTCGCAAGCTCGAGCTGGAACCCGCAGGGCGCGCAGAAAGTGGGCGCACGATTCTCCTGGCTGCTGTCTGCGAGTAGCCAAGAGATGTCCGGCGTAGACCACGTTAGGGCTCTTTTGAAACTGCCCTTTTAAGAGTTCTATAGCGTCCACATATGTAGTAGCATCCCGGAAGATACTGTAGACTGCATCGCTTACCCGGGCGCGGAGCACGTGGAGCTTATCGCCGTCAGAGTCGACGACCGCAGAGGCATTGATGAAGGCTTCAAAGCAGTCCAGCCAATGGTCAAATTTATCAGAAACTCCGACTTCTTGAGGGTCCAATGTAAACTTGTCGGGCTTTAAAAGCTGCTCCATGTCAGTCAAATGTAATGAATAAAATTTATGCGCTATCAATTAGGCAAAAGACTACTTGTGTGCCAATACAACTGTAGGCTTTTATTCATTACAGAACCAGGAGCACATCCCAACAGGTAACCGACCCGAACTGAACAAGGGGGAGGAAACAGCCACCTTTATACTAGGTGACAAGGGGAGGAGCCGGCAGGGGATGTGTTCAGGCATAACAAACACACAACGGTGGTCCAGGCAGGACAAAAGCACAACTGAAGTCCACCACACTCCCCAGCATGTTAAATCCGTGTCTTCTCGTAGCAGCCATTTCAACCCTGGGAAAAAGCCTCTGAGAATCCACCCGATCTATACCTCTCAACATCTTGTACACCTCTATCAGGTCACCTCTCATCCTTCATCTCTCCAAGGAGAAAAGACCGAGCTCCCTCAGCCTATCCTCATAAGGCATGCCAACCAATCCAGGCAACATCCTTGTAAATCCTCTCTGCACCCTTTCAATCATTTCCACATTCCTCCTGTAATGAGGCGACCAGAACTGAGCTCAGTACTCCAAGCGGGGTCTGACGAGGGTCTTATAAAGCTGCATCATTATCTCCCGACTCCTAAACTCAATCCCTCGATTGATGAAGGCCAGCACACCATACGCCTTCTTAACCACCTCCTCCACCTGCGAGGCTGATTTAAGAGTCCTATGGACCCGGACCCCAAGGTCCTTCTGATCCTCTACACTGCTAAGAGTCTTACCCTTGATATTATACTCCTTCATCTCATTTGACCTGGCAAAATGGACCACTACACATTTATCCGGGTTGAAGTCCATCTGCTACTTCTCCGCCCAGTCTTGCATCCTATCTATGTCACGCTGCAGCTTCTGACATCCCTCCAACCTGTCCACAACACCACCAACCTTTGTGTCGTCGGCAAACTTACCAACCCATCCCTCCACTTCCTCATCCAGGTCATTTATGAAAATGACAAACAGCAAGGGTCCCAGAATAGATCCCTGGGGCACTCCACTGGTGACCGACCTCCATTCAGAAAAAGACCCGTCTACAACCACTCTCTGCCTTCTGCAGGCAAGCCAGTTCTGAATCCACAAGGCAACAGCCCCTTGGATCCCATGCCCTCTCACTTTCTCGAGAAGTCTTGCATGGGGGACCTTATCGAACGCCTTGCTGAAGTCCATGTAAACCACATCTACCGCTTTTCCTTCATCAATGTGTTTAGTCACATTTTCAAAGAACTCCACCAGGCTCGTAAGGCACGATTTGCCTTTGACAAAGCCGTGCTGACTACTTTTGAGCATACTAAACTTCTCTAAATGTTCATAGATCCTGTCCCTCAGGACCTTCTCCATCAGCTTACCAACCACTGAGGTTAGACTCACCGGTCAGTAATTTCCTGGGCTATCCCTATTCCCTTTCTTGAAAATAGGAACCACATCCGCAATCCTCCAATCCTCCGGAACCTCTCCCGTCTCCATCGACGACGCAAAGATCATCACCAGAGGCTCTGCAATCTCTTCCCTCGCCTCCCACAGTAACCTGGGGTACATCCCATCCGGACCCGGCGACTTATCTATCTTGATGCTATTCAAAATTTCCAACACATCCTCTTTCTTAATGTCCACATACTCAATCTTTTCAGTCCACCTCAATCCTGTAGTACAACCACCCAGGTCTTTTTCCACTGTGAATACCGAGGTAAAATATTCATTAAGCACCTCTGCTTTTCTTCCAGTTCTGTACAGACTTTCTCACCTTCACCTTGTATCGGTCCTATTCCTTCACATCTCATCCTTTTACTCTTCACATATTTATAGAACGCCTTAGGGTTCTCCTTAATCTTACCTGCCAAGGCCTTCTCGTGACCCCTTCTGGCTCTCCTAATTTCTTTCTTAAGTCCCTTCTTACAAGCCGTATACTCATCTAGATCCCTATCATCGCCTAGCTCTCTGAACCTTTTGTACGCTTTCCTTTTCTTTCTCACTAGGTTCAGTGCAGCTTTCATGCACCACGGTTCCCGTAACCTACCAACACCTCCCTGTCTCATCGGAACGTTGTCATGCAGAACTCCAGACAAACATTCCTTGAAAATCTGCCACCTTACTTCAGTACTTTTCCTCGAGAATGCCTCCTTCCAATTTACGCCTCTAATCTCCTGCCTGATGGCTTCATATTTCCCCTTACTCCAGATAAACACTTTCCTAGCTTGCCTGATCCTATCTCTTTCCAATGCTAGCGTAAAGGAGATAGAGTTCTGATCACTATCCCCAAGATGCTCCCCCACTGAGTGATCTGACACCTGTCCAGGCTCATTAGCCAGTACCAGATCAAGTACAGCCTCTCCTCTTGTAGGCTTATCCACATGCTGTGTCAGGAAGCCCTCCTGAGCACACCTAACAAACTCCTTCCCATCCAAACCCCTTACCCTAGGGATATTCCAATTGATGTTTGGGAAATTAAAGTCTCCCATCACGACAACCCTGTTATTCCTACATCTCTCCAGGATCTGTTTCCCTATCTGCTCCTCAACATCCCTGTTACAATTGGGCGGCCTATAGAAAACATCCAGCAAAGTTATCGACCCCTTCCCACTCCGAACTTCCACCCACAGAGAGTCCGTAGACAATCTCTCCACGGCTTCCACCTTCTCTACAGCTGTGACACTATCCCTGATCAGCAGTGCCACTCCCCCCCCACTCTTTTGCCTCCCTCTCTGTCCTTTCTGAAACATCTGAAACCCGGCACCTGAAGTATCCAGTCCTGTCCTGTTTGGCATTGCCTTCTGCAGTTTGACTGACCAGGAATCTCTCCCAGCCCTACCACCTACCATCAAGCATGTAGGAAGGATTTATAGGCTGACAATCAAAGAACAAAGAACAAAGAACAGTACAGCACAGGAAACAGGCCCTTCGGCCCTCCAAGCCTGTGCCGCTCCTTGGTCCAACTAGACCAATCGTTTGTATCCCTCCATTCCCAGGCTGCTCATGTGACTATCCAGGTAAGTCTTAAACAATGTCAGCGTGCCTGCCTCCACCACCCTACTTGGCAGCGCATTCCAGGCCCCCACCACCCTCTGTGTAAAAAACGTCCCTCTGATGTCTGAGTTATACTTCGCCCCTCTCAGCTTGAGCCCGTGACCCCTCGTGATCGTCACCTCCGACCTGGGAAAAAGCTTCTCACTGTTCACCCTATCTATACCCTTCATAATCTTGTATACCTCTATTAGATCTCCCCTCATTCTCCGTCTTTCCAAGGAGAACAACCCCAGTCTACCCAATCTCTCCTCATAGCTAAGACCCTCCATACCAGGCAACATCCTGGTAAACCTTCTCTGCACTCTCTCCAATGCCTCCACGTCCTTCTGGTAGTGCGGCGACCAGAACTGGACGCAGTACTCCAAATGCGGCCTAACCAGCGTTCTATACAGCTGCATCATCAGACTCCAGCTTTTATACTCTATACCCCGTCCTATAAAGGCAAGCATACCATATGCCTTCTTCACCACCTTCTCCACCTGTGTTGCCACCTTCAAGGATTTGTGGACTTGCACACCTAGGTCCCTCTGTGTTTCTATACTCCTGATGACTCTGCCATTTATTGTATAACTCCTCCCTACATTATTTCTTCCAAAATGCATCACTTCGCATTTATCCGGATTAAATTCCATCTGCCACCTCTCCGCCCAATTTTCCAGCCTATCTATATCCTGCTGTATTGCCCGACAATGCTCTTCGCTATCCGCAATTCCAGCCATCTTGGTGTCATCCGCAAACTTGCTGATTACACCAGTTACACCTTCTTCCAAATCATTTATATATATCACAAATAGCAGAGGTCCCAGTACAGAGCCCTGCGGAACACCACTGGTCACAGACCTCCAGCCGGAAAAAGACCCTTCGACCACTACCCTCTGTCTCCTATGGCCAAGCCAGTTCTCCACCCATCGAGCCACTTCTCCTTGTATCCCATGAGCCTTAACCTTCTTAACCAACCTGCCATGTGGGACTTTGTCAAATGCCTTGCTGAAATCCATATAGACGACATCCACGGCCCTTCCTTCATCAACCTGGTTGGCTACATTATGAACTCCCCATATTTGGCCATCAAATCCTAATGTGGGACTTGAACCTGGAACTTCCGGTCCAGAGGTGGGGCGCTACCACTGTGCCACAAGATATCCTACTCAAACATTCATCTTTAACTAAAACATACTGGATTGGAATTCCCTATCTAATTTTAGTTGTAAGCATGAACAGCCAGGAATGTGCTTCTTGATGTTTGGATAGCACTTGTAGCATTTCCCCCCAGCAATGA
Organism: Mustelus asterias; assembly: GCF_964213995.1. NCBI lineage: Eukaryota > Metazoa > Chordata > Chondrichthyes > Carcharhiniformes > Triakidae > Mustelus > Mustelus asterias. The sequence goes on along the minus strand of NC_135807.1, from coordinate 141,444,388 downwards.
AATAGTTTAACAGGTCCACAACCAAACAGCAGGCTGATAAATCATAACAAGGGTCCTGAACAGGAATACATCGCACTATCTCTGATTATTTGCCTACTACCAATGCCTGGGAGTTGGGCTTAAATTTGAAATTACCAGTTTACTGAACACTATTGACTGCACCAGCTTTTCTGCCAAGAGCAAATATGTTCACAGCAATGAAACACACATGTATCCAAGGAAGATTGCAAAATAGTGATCAGAGTATCAGTAAGAGAAATACCTCTGAATAATTTCATATAATTACAGGAAGTGCAGATTTTTCATGCCTTTTACTGCTGTACCTTTAAAGCTGCTTAGATTAGAATTTACTTGGAAGTCAGATTCCAGATTTCTAGCCAAGGGATTTTTCAAGGTTTCAAACAGGGATCAGTGACAAAGCAACCAAGAACTTTAGTTATGTTGTTTGGAGAATAGTAAGAAGTCTCACAACACCAGGTTAAAGTCCAACAGGTTTATTCGGTAGCAAATACCATAAGCTTTCAGAGCAGAGCTCCTTCGTCAGATGGAGTGGATATCCGTTCTCAAACAGTACACAGACACAGAAATCAAATTACAGAATACTGATTAGAATGCAAATCTCTACAGCCAGCCAGGTCTTAAATGTACAGACAATGTGGGTGGAGGGAGCATTCAACCCAGGTTAAAGAGATGTGTATTGTCTCCAGACAGAACAGCTTGTGGAATTCTGCAAGTCCAGGAGGCAAGCTGTGGGGGTTACTGATAATGTGACATAAATCCAACATCCCGGTTTAGACCGTCCTCATGTGTGCGGAACTTGGCTATCAGTTTCTGCTCAGCGACTCTGCGCTGTCGTGTGTCATAAAGGCCGCCTTGGAGAACGCTTACCTGAAGATCCAAGGCTGAATGCCCGTGACTGCTGAAGTGCTCCCCCACAGGAAGAGAACAGTCTTGCCTGGTGATTGTCGAGCGGTGTTCATTCATCCGTTGTCGTAGCGTCTGCATGGTTTCCCCAATGTACCATGCCTCGGGACATCCTTTCTTGCAGCGTATCAGGTAGACAATGTTGGCCGAGTTGCAAGAGTAGGTACCGTGTACCTGGTGGATGGTGTTCTCACGTGAGATGATGGCATCCGTGTCGATGATCCGGCACGTCTTGCAGAGGTTGCTGTAGCAGGGTTGTGTGGTGTCGTGGTCACTGTTCTCCTGAAGGCTGGGTAGTTTGCTGCGGACAATGGTCTGTTTGAGGTTGAGTGGTTGTTTGAAGGCAAGAAGTGGGGGTGTGGGGATGGCCTTGGCGAGATGTTCGTCTTCATCAATGACATGTTGAAGGCTCCGGAGGAGATGCTGTAGCTTCTCCGCTCCGGGGAAGTACTGGACGACGAAGGGTACTCTGTCCACCGTGTCCCGTGTTTGTCTTCTGAGGAGGCCGGTGCGGTTTTTCGCTGTGGCGCGTCGGAACTGTTGATCAATGAGTCGCGCGCCATATCCTGTTCTTATGAGGGCATCTTTCAGCGTCTGGAGGTGTCTGTTGCGATCCTCCTCATTCGAGCAGATCCTGTGTATTCGGAGGGCTTGTCCGTAGGGGATGGCTTCTTTAACGTGTTTAGGGTGGAAGCTGAAGAAGTGGAGCATCATGAGGTTATCCGTGGGCTTGCGGTACAGTGAGGTGCTGAGGTGACCGTCCTTAATGGAGATGAGTGTGTCCAAGAATGCAGCCGATTCCGGAGAGTAGTCCATGGTGAGTCTGATGGTGGGATGGAACTTGTTGATGTCATCATATAGTTGTTTCAGTGATTGTTCACCATGACTCCAAAGGAAGAAAATGTCATCGATGTATCTAGTGTATAGCATCGGAGAATAGAACAGGAGAGGGGCGTGTTAACCGGGAGTGTCTCGGAGGGAGGTGTTGACCCGTTAGAGAGAATCTCCATTACAAGAGAGGAAGTGTTAGGTTTTTTAAGGAACATTAAAACTGACAAAGCCCCAGGGCCTGATGGCATCTATCCTCGATTGCTCAGGGAGACGAGAGATGAAATTGCTGGGCCTCTGACGGAAATCTTTGTCGCTTCTTTGGACACAGGTGAGGTCCCTGAGGATTGGAGGATAGCGAATGTGGTCCCATTGTTTAAGAAGGGTAGCAGGGATAACCTAGGAAATTATAGGCCGGTGAGCTTGACGTCCGTGGTAGGGAAGTTGTTGGAGAGGATTCTTAGAGACAGGATGTATGTGCATTTAGAACGGAACAATCTCATTAGTGACAGACAGCATGGTTTTGTAAGAGGGAGGTCGTGCCTTACAAATTTGGTGGAGTTTTTTGAGGAAGTGACAAAAACGGTTGATGAAGGAAGGGCCGTGGATGTCGTCTATATGGATTTCAGTAAGGCATTTGACAAAGTCCCACATGGCAGGTTGGTTAAGAAGGTTAAGGCTCATGGGATACAAGGAGAGGTGGCTAGATGGGTGGAGAACTGGCTTGGCCATAGAAGACAGAGGGTAGTGGTCGAAGGGTCTTTTTCCGGTTGGAGGTCTGTGACCAGTGGTGTTCCGCAGGGCTCTGTACTGGGACCTCTGCTATTTGTGATATATATAAATGATTTGGAAGAAGGTGTAACTGGTGTAATCAGCAAGTTTGCGGGTGACACGAAGATGGCTGGACTTGCGGATAGCGAAGAGCATTGTCGGGCAATACAGCAGGATATAGATAGGCTGGAAAATTGGGCGGAGAGGTGGCAGATGGAATTTAATCCGGATAAATGCGAAGTGATGCATTTTGGAAGAAATAATGTAGGGAGGAATTATACAATAAATGACAGAGTCATCAGGAGTATAGAAACACAGAGGGACCTAGGTGTGCAAGTCCACAAATCCTTGAAGGTGGCAACACAGGTGGAGAAGGTGGTGAAGAAGGCATATGGTATGCTTGCCTTTATAGGACGGGTATAGAGTATAAAAGCTGGAGTCTGATGATGCAGCTGTATAGAATGCTGGTTAGGCCACATTTGGAGTACTGCGTCCAGTTCTGGTCGCCGCACTACTAGAAGGACGTGGAGGCGTTAGAGAGAGTGCAGAGAAGGTTTACCAGGATGTTGCCTTGTATGGAGGGTCTTAGCTATGAGGAGAGAATGGGTAAACTGGGGTTGTTCTCCCTGGAAAGACGGAGAATGAGGGGAGATCTAATAGAGGTGTACAAGATTATGAAGGGGATAGATAGGGTGAACGGTGGGAAGCTTTTTCCCAGATCAGAAGTGACGTTCACGAGGGGTCACGGGCTCCAGGTGAGAGGGGCGAAGTATAATTCAGATATTAGAGGGATGTTTTTTACACAGAGGGTGGTGGGGGCCTGGAATGCGCTGCCAAGTAGGGTGGTGGAGGCAGGCACGCTGACATCGTTTAAGACTTACCTGGATAGTCACATGAGCAGCCTGGGAAAGGAGGGATACAAACGATTGGTCTAGTTGGACCAAGGAGTGGCACAGGCTTGGAGGGCCGAAGGGCCTGTTTCCTGTGCTGTACTGTTCTTTGTTCTTTGTTCTTGTTCTTTGCCTAGTAAGGCCTTAACTGTTGTCAGATCTGCTGGGACCACAAGTCCGTGACCAAGGTGAGGACTTACATTCTGTCAAAGTTTATAATAGCAATGAATGTTAGAGATAGCAAGAAGATTCTAAAAAACATTCTCTTCCAGAAGCACATGCTATAGTGTTTTATTCGTATCTCTGAACATTATTGTTGCAAAAATTGTAAGAGTTAGTATCAGTTTTTAAGAACACTCCTCCACACATTTGACAAATTTTAGCATGCGTCAAAATCAGTACCCTTTTTTAGATTACTTATTTCCTCTGGTCTTGACAGAAAAAAATAACTTCCTCTTTTTAAGTGTTTACTTATTTTTATTTTTTCCCTTGGTCAGTTTGCAACCATAAAACTAAAGTTAGGCTCACTTCAGCTTTGATCCCTGGTCTGGAGGTAAGACAACTTTTTGAGTGTACCATGTGAAATTCAGGATGAGCTTTTCTATTTGCATGTAATCATGCTTTTTCTTAAAAAATAAGTTTCTTGTGCTGTACATTTCCCCTGGATTGCAGCAAACAAGCTGACCTCATTTCTTCAGCCCCAAAAATCATGATTTATGCATCTGCTCAACTCAAAAGTCAACCCCCTCCCATCTTTTCAGTCATGATGTAGTATTCTTGCATGAATAGTCAGCTTCAATTTTCACCCTATAAATGAGTGTTTTGTTTACCAGTCCCTTTATAACTGGGTGCAGTGAGATTAATGGGCGAACCTGGCTGTGTTGCAAAGATGTGCGGGAATTTAAAGATTTGCTTTCGCAAAACAGGTCTGGGTGGTGAAGGCCAAAGATAGCAAACATCCATGCCGATGCTTCACATTTGCACTTGATATATAAGTTGACTCCTGTTTTTAGAGGGATTTTCAAAGGTTTCACTGACTTATATACTGATATCTATATGTACATGATTTGAATTTTCTAGATTGCAATATGTTTTTCAACAAGAAATAAAAATCAACGAGAAGTTTAAAAAAATTAAAAAACATCTTATCAGAACTGATTTCTATAATTTTTAAAAATCTATTGTATTGAATTGTTGCTTGTGCAATGCTATTAGGAATGGAGTTGCAGAATTTTGACCCAGTGACAATGAAGAAAAAGCGCCATAGTGATGCAGCCGTTAACACTGCTGCCTCACAGCACCAGGGACCAGGATTCAATTCTGGCCTCAGGTGACTGTGTGTGTGGAGTCTGCATGTTCTCCCCGTGTCTGTGTGGGTTTCCTCCAGGTGCTCCGATTTCCTCCCACAGTTCAAAGATATGCAGGCTAGGTGGATTGGCCATGCTAAATTGTCCCCTAGTGTCAGGGGAATTAGCAGGGTAAATACATGGGGTTACAGGGTTAGGGCCTGGGTGGGATTGTTGTCGGTGCAGGCTCGATGGGCTGAATGGCCTCCTTCTGCACTGTAGGGATTCTATGAAAGGTTCCATGAAAGAAATGACAATAACTCTCTAATTTGGGATAGTGTGATTTAGATTAGTGACCTCTCTTCTTCAATCCTGAATTACACAGCAAGTGTAATTTAGGAGAGACTCCATTGTTACCATATATCTGTATGAATGGCATTTGAAAGCGATGAACCAATTTCCTTGGCTCCCTTCTGCTCTGGGATGGGATGTGACACTGTGCCATTAAGTGAGCTGTGCCTGTCCAGGCCAAGGTATTTGGTGTAATAAACCATTAATATACTGTCTCCTAAGCAGGTAATCCACTTGATTATCTTGCCTAAGGGGTGTGACTGTCTTCTCGGTCAAATGCATTCTGAGAATCTCCCCCTCCCTGATGCTCTGCACTGTCTGCACCTCAAACTCCAGCTCAGCAACTCTTGAGATGAAGTTCCTGCAGGAACTCACTCCAGGTACAGTTTCCTGAGATTGTGCTGCTTTCCAGAAATTACACAAGGTTCAGATGCAGCCAAATGTCTCCATCTAACCTTGTTATATATTTACTCAATTAAAATTTTATCTAATTAATTCACTTGTTTTATTTTTAGTTCTTTCTAAACCACAAATTGTTAATTAGTGTAGTATTATAGGTTGTTAGTTTAGGGAGCAAAATAATTTTATCACTCACTAACCAATCACCAAGCAGGTAGTTATCCAACTGCAGTTACTCGAAATCTGCGTTTTGGATCTGGAGCAGTGGCTGGAGTCACTATGGAGCATCCCCAAGGCTGAGATCTTCATGGGTAGCATGTACAGTGAGGTGGTCACACCACGGGTAAAGAGTCCACAGGCAGAGAGAGGATGGATGACTGCCAGACAGAGTAAAAGCATTTGGCAGGTAGTGCCGGTGTCCCCTTGACCTATCCCTCTCTCTAAAAGATTTTCCATTTTGGATACTGCTAGGGAAATGGTGTCTCAGCAACAGCTGAGTCCATGGCCTCCTGACTGGCTCAGCTGTGCAGGTGGGGAGGAAAACTAAAGTGGGATAAAATCCACCTAATCTGCATATCTTTGGACTGTGGGAGGAAACCAGAGCAACCATAGGAAACCCACACAGACAGTGACCTAAGGCTGGATTGAGCCCAGGTCCCTGGCGCTGAGAGGCAGTGGTGCTAGCCACTGTGCTACTCCCTTGCTATCATTCTGCCATTTAAACAACTACTTTAGTTCTATCTTAACAGAAGAAGACACAAATAACCTCCCAGAAATGTTAAGGGAGTAAAAAGGAGGATTTGAAGGAAATTAGCATCAGTTTAAAATATTTTAAGTGTGGGAGGAATTGATGGGGCTGAAAGTTGTTAAATCTGCAGGGCCTGATAACCTACATCCCAGGGTACTAAAGGATGTGGTAAGTTTGTCATCCTCCAAAATTCTGTAAATTCTGGAATAGTCCTGACAATTTGGAGGTTGGCAAATGTAACCCCACAATTAAAAAAAAGGGAGGGAGAAAACGGAATTACAGACCGGTTGGCCTAACATCAGTAGTAGGGAAAAAGCTAGAGTTTATTATAAAGGATGTGATAACAGGACACTTAGAAAATATCAACCAAATTCAACATGGATTTATGAAAGAGAAATCAGCGGCAGCTGCAACACTAGGGGGAGGACTGACTGCACATATGCAGAGGCAGTGTTCTCAAGTTTACACAAGCTGCTGTGTGTTGAAGGGAGAAGGAATACCTCCTTGGTTAAAAGCAAATTACTGCGGATGCTGGAATCTGAAACCAAAAGAGAAAACGCTGGAAAATCTCAGCACACCTGGCAGCATCTGTAAGGAGAGAAAAGAGCTGACGTTTCGAGTCCAGATGACCCTTTGTCAAATCTCCTTGGTTATATTTATGGAACTGAGTGGCTGGTCTGAATATGTCATATTGTGGTGATAAATAGGCTCTGCTTGTTTCAGACCCAAATCAGCACTGGAGATCTTTGCTGTCCGAATCTTTCTACAATCAAGAGTCCCTACAGTGCAAAAGGAGGCCATTCGGCCCATCAAGCCTGCACTGACAACAATCCCATCCAGATCCTATCCTCATAACCCTACATATTTACCCTGTTAATCCCCCTGACACTAAGGGGTAATTGTGCATGGCCAATCAACCTAACCCACACATCTTTGGATGGTGGGAGGAAACCGGAGCAACCGAAGGAAACCCATGCAGACACGGGAGAACATGCCAATTCCACACTTACCCGTGGCCGGAATTGAACCCGGGTCCCTGGGTGAAGCTGAGGACTTCTGTTTGGTCTTGTACAATAGCCTGCAATCATAGCTGAAGTGCCACTGCCACTTTATAGTTTAAGTTATTGTACAAATAAACTAGTCAGATGTTAAACTTTACAAGCACAGTGCACTCTGACAGGAACTACATCCATAACTCATGCATCATATTATTTAGTGGTTCCACTTCTATGTATTTTCTAAAAAGATATGTTGAATAATTTTGACAGTTTTATTTTTACTTGTAGTTGTTAACAAGCTTTTTGAAGGATTTGGAGAAAAAAATGAACACCTCAGCAATGAATAATACAACATCCTTCGCAGAAACATTCACAAGCAACAATTTCACCTCCAATTTCTCATCTGCCTGCAATCCACCTGGAACCACTTATAATGCAGCTCTCATAACAATTTACACCATTGTGTTTGTGGGAGGCTCTGCTGGAGCTGTCAGCATGACTTGGATAATGAAACATGATGGAAAATCTGTGACATCCACTGCAGTGATTAATCTTATATTGGCACACATATTATTTCTCCTCACTGTGCCTTTCCGTATCTCCTACTACATTCTGGATGAGTGGAAGTTTGGTGAAATATTTTGTAAGCTGGTGAGTGCAATGATACACGCTCACATGTACCTGTGCTTTTTGTTCTATGTGGCCATAGTTACCATAAGGATCTTCAGTTTTTTTCAAGAAAAAACAATGCAGTTTTACCAGCCTCGGCATGCGAGTGCCACCAGCTTCGTCACCTGGGCACTGGTGCTTCTTGCTGTTTTCCCATTGTATCTGGAATTCTATGGAACTTCAAAGAAGTATAACCAAAAGCAATGTTTTCAGTTTCAGGCTGAACTTACAAAAGGATTTGTGAAACATGTAAACTACCTTTTTGTTACTGTTGTGTTAATGACTATCTGTGCTTTGCTGGCTGTTCAAATGTATATAATGATGAGATTAGCAATCAAGCATGAAGGCACCTTTCTCAAACAGCAGCAATTTGGAGCTCAGGTAAAAACATTGTTGTTTTTACTGATTATGATCATGTGTTTTTTACCATACCTTGGATTCAGGTTGTTCTATATAAAACAAATTGTGGCTCATCCTTGTTCATTGGTATTACATGCCATCAATGAAATATTTTTAGCACTGACTGCAATGAGCTGTTTTGATGTGTTTACATTCCTAGTAGCTGCACATTGAGAAATTATTTACTTCTGATTTCATTTTGAATCAATGTCAACCTTCATAGAGTCATAGACATTTACAGCATGGAAATAGGCTCCTTGGCCCGAAGGGCCAGTTTTTAACCATTAAGCTAGTCCCAATTGCCCGCGTTTGGCCCATATCCCTCTATATCAATTTTACGCATGTAACTGTGTAAATGCTTTTTAAAAGACAAAATTGTACCCGCCTCTACTACTACCTCTGGCAGCTCGTTCCTGACACTCACTACCCTCTGTGTGAAAAGAATTACCCCTCTGGAACCTTTTGTATTTCTCCCCTCTCACCTTAAACCCTTGCTCTCTAGTTTTAGGCTCCCCTACTTTTGGGAAAAGATGTTGACTATCTAACTGATCTGTGCCCCTCATTATTTTATAGACTTCTATAAGATCACCCCTAAGCATCCTACGCTCCAGGGAAAAAAGTCCAAGTTTATCCAGCCTCTCCTTATAACTCAAACCATCAAGTCCCGGTAGCATCCGAGTTAATCTTTTCTGCACTCTTTCTAGTTTAATATCATTTCTATAATAGGGTGACCAGAACTATACACAGTATTCCAAGTGTGGCCTTGTCAATATCTTACACAACTTCAACAAGACATACCAACTCCTTTATTCAATGTTCTGACCAATGAAACCAAGCATACCAAATGCCTTCTTCACCACTTTGTCCACCTGTGACTCCACTTTCAAGGAACTATGAACCTGTACCTCTAGATCTCTTTGTTTTATAACTCTTCCCAATGCCCTACCATTAACTGAGTAAGCCCTGCCCTGTTTCGATCTACCAAAATGCATCACCTAGCCTTTATCTAAATTGAACTCCATCTGTCATTCATCAGCCCACTGGCCCAATTGATCAAGATCCTGTTGCAATCCGAGATAACCTGCTTCACTGTCCACTATGCCACCAATCTTGGTGTCATCTGCAAACTTACTAACCATTCCTCCTATATTCTCATCCAAATCATTGATATAAATGACAAATAACAGTGGACCCAGCACTGATCCCTGAGGCACACTGCTGGTCACAGGCCTCCAGTTTGAAAAACAACCCTCTACAACCACCCTCATGTACAGTAAAAGTACTGAAAGTTATATTAATTGAAAATAATGGCAGTTTTTGTGATTTTATGGTGTGCTGTGTGCAAATCTATTTTTAATGTGAGAGATGGTGTAACGGGTTCCCCCATTTTCCTGCCAACTGTTTAGCATTGGCACAGTGAAGTGCATGATGAATGGCAAAAGACTATTTGTGGTGGAGTACCATTGCTGCCTTATTTTCCCAATGTCTCCACATAATGCATGCATCATGCAGCCTGAGGAATTGATATTCTTTGATAGTGTTTCCTAAGTGATATCTTTGCAATGATCCATCCAGCTGCAGGACCCAAGGAACATTCAAAATGTAATTGGCATTCCACAATATCAGGTGGTGATATTCAAATAGAGAAACCAACCTAGGCACTTCACCGGATCAAAGGCACAAGTGATCAGTAGGTCAAATGTCAGTAGGATAATAATTAGGGGACAATGATCATAGCATCATAAAGTTTTGGTTAGCTATAGAAAAAGACAAGGAGCAACCCAGAGTAAAAATAGGTAATTGAGCAAGGTCTCATTTTAGCAGGATTAGAACAGATCTAAGTCAGGTAAATTGGAGTCAAAGATTGGCAGACAAAACAGTAACGGAACCTTTCTAAAGGTGGCTCTGGTACAGTTAAGGTACTTCCCAAAGAATGGGAAAGTTATGACAAACCTGGATGATGAAGATAAGAGAGTAAGATAAAGTAGACAAAGGGTGCATATGATGGATGTCAGGTTGATAATTAGGATTGCCAACTCTGGTTGTATGTATTCTTGGAGGCCTTAACTAATGGTTACCTTCTAACGTCCCTGTCCTTACACTTACGACATTGGTTGCCTGATATGTCCACCTTCATGGTGCTCCAATTTCCTATGGCCAATTGGAAAATTTGAAGATTGCATTAGGCTTTTGACTTCCCACATGCAATGCCTTGGGGTATAACTAGAATGTGAATCAGTTCAAATTGTTGCATTTTTAAAAAACTGGTATTTTAATGTTTTTCCATTACTCTCTTAGGTTGTTTTTTTATGACATGTTACTGGAAAAAAATTGGCATTTTTAGCATCTTTGAGCATGATGTATATTATAGTGTGTGAAGATGACCAGCTGGCCTAGCACAACTAAACTTGATGCTAGTCAGAAGTTCAAAAGATTTCATATAAAACAGCTGATCAACTACATGAAAAAAACTGACCTTGGTGAATTTCAATTCGGTCACTGACAAATGAAGACCAAGAAGTGTACTTGATTTTCTGCCAGTTTTCTCCAGTTACTATTTTGCAGACATGCTTTAGCTGCCATTAAGTTTGCACATCAGCATGACTTTTTCAATGTGCCTAGCTCAGACCACCCTTTCCAGATGTATTCTTTTACCTGCAGTGTTGTATTTTCAAACCAGTTCAGAGCCTGAATGCAGCTACATTTCATGCCACAGTGAACACAGCTTTGTGCAAAAGGGTTTCCTATTTTTAAATGGAGTTTTTCTATGTAGCTAACTGAAGGTTTTGAGGGAGTTAAGAATAAGAGAAAAGATTAAAAACCTTCTCAAAAAGGAAAATAAACATTTTTACTTGTGTGAAAAAAAATGCTGGACTGTAAGTAATTAAAGCAGTGTGTATTGCATTTCTAATAAAATGGAAAAGTTATTATTTTGTGTACAAATTTATTTTTCTTATATTCATGTGATTTTTATTACTTCAACCCTTTGTAATACTGAATGTTATAATCTCAGCTGATATTAGTACTGAACAAGTCAGACCCCAGGGTCAAACCCGGCTTGTTAGAGCCTAAGTTTTATTTTTTGTTTAGAACTGTGGAAGGTGTCCACTGAACAGCATCACAGAGACTGCTGATTAACGTTTAATAAATGAATAAAACATTTATTAAACAAGGAAAGAAGCACATTATACTATTTCACCCCAACTATACCTTTACAGATATATACAGATTTGTAAGGATAACACAATTACAATATCGATCTTGTATTCTAATGTTCACAGGAGGTAGCATAGTTCATGTAAACCAATAGGCGAACTGTGGTCAGACACACCATACTCTGAAGCCAAGGCGTGATGCACCGAATGGCCTCCTTCTGCACTGTAGGGTTTCTATGATTCGAAATGGCAGATGCCACCCAGAGTAGATGCTATGGATCTTCAATCAATTCCTCCCAGATGCTTACCAAACTATGAGCCAAATGGTTTCACTGAATTCCACCTTCCACACAATCATCACTCTCAAAGAACTTGCTTTGGAGTCTTTCTCTGGAAGATACTTTCAGTATAACATCTACAAGAATCTAGCTTCAGGGTTTCATCTTCTTATTCTAAAGTTCCTTCCTCCTGGATTACCACATGCATTCAAATTTTGCCTTTCTTGGCCATTCCAACAGAATATCATTGCTGTACAGCCCCATAGTAAGGAGTCACGAACCTTTGGGTCTTCTTGGATCTTCTGGCTTTTTGCAAGCCACTTTATTCCAGTTCTGCACACTGCAAATCAGTCTTTTAACTCAGAGCCTCTGCCTCTACTCCTCATTCTTCAATGAACAGGATCTGTTTTCAATCCCTGACCTTGTTCCATCTTGGAATTTTCCCTGTCCCATTTCCTGGTTCATCTCTCTGCAGTTCCCACTTTCCTGTCCAGCTTCTTCTGTGCCTCTCTGGATAATAGCATTTTCTTCTGGGTCACCTGACCCTCTCTTTTGTGTTGCTTCACTTTTATTTTTAGATTATTTCCTTTTTTCTTCCACATAGTTACCTTTAAATTTAAAAAATGAAAAAGGACAAACTGTGCACGTGCCTCAGGCAGTTTACTGCTCTGACGATGTGAATCTGCTCCAACCATGCATGTGCAGCCTTCTCAGGGCCGGAACATTTGCAGAAACTGTTCAGCCTACTGGAACTCGCAGTTGCCAGTCTCTGAGGCCTGATGTACATTTTTAAAGGTAAGTAGTTCTTTATTCCCTTACAGTCTGTAACATAACCATTATTTTCTTTAGAGAAAAGTTCATATCAGAGAATATGTGGTCAGATAGCCCATATGAAGCATGTACTGTTACCAGATCTGCAGATTCTATAAAGCTTTTACATGAGTTAAATATAACCAGATACTGTTCAGCGCTAACATTCCTTTAAAAGCCTGGAATAAATATTGGACCGGACTTCAATCTATCATTGGAGGAGGACACAAACAGTGGGAATTTTCCAGGTTCACCTTCAATACAATAAAGAGACTGTTTGGCTATAGTGTACTTCACTCTCACTCTCGAGTAAGTCAGACGAATACTCTTGGAGTTTAAGACAAGGCCTTTATTCACAAGGCTAGAGTGAATGTTGGACCCTTGGAGGACGAGAGGGGGGAGTTAATAGTGGGAAATGAGGATATGGCTGAGTCTTTAAATAAGTTTTTTGTGTTGGTCTTCACGGTGGAGGACACAAATAGTTTGCCAAATATTAACGATAGAGGGTTGGCAGCAGGAGAAATACTTAATACGATTAATGTTACCAGAGAGGCAGTGCTGGGTAGACTAATGGGACTGAAGGTGGACAAGTCCCCGGGTCCGGATGGAATGCATCCCAGGGTATTGAAAGAAATGTCAGAGGTAATAGTGGATGCGTTAGTGATTATTTATCAAAACTCGTTGCATTCTGGGGTAGTGCCGGTTGATTGGAAAACGGCTAATGTTACGCCGCTGTTTAAAAAAGGAAGGAGACAAAAGGCGGGTAACTATAGGCCGGTCAGCTTAACGTCTGTAGTAGGGAAAATGCTGGAATCCATTATTAAAGAGGAGATAGCAGGGCATCTGGATAGAAATGGTTCGATCAATCAGACGCAGCATGGATTCATGAGGGGAAAGTCGTGCTTGACAAACATGTTGGGTTTTTATGAAGATGTGACTAGGGCGGTTGATGGAGGAGAACCTGTGGATGCGGTGTTTTTGGATTTCCAAAAGGCGTTTGATAAGGTGCCCCATAAAAGGCTGCTGAAGAAGATTAGGGCACACGGAGTTGGGGGTAGTGTGTTAAAGTGGATTGGGGACTGGCTATCCGACAGGAAGCAAAGAGTCGGAATAAATGGGTGTTTTTCCGGTTGGAGGAAGGTAACTAGTGGCGTGCCGCAGGGATCGGTACTCGGGCCGCAACTGTTTACCATTTATATAGATGATCTGGAGGAGGGGACGGAGTGTAGGGTAACGAAGTTTGCAGACGACACAAAGATAAGTGGAAAAGTGAATCGTGTGGAGGACGGAGAAGATCTGCAGAGAGATTTGGACAGGCTGAGTGAGTGGGCGAGGATATGGCAAATGGAGTATAACGTTGATAAATGCGAGGTTATACACTTTGGAGGAAATAATAACAAATGGGATTACTATCTCAATGGAAACAAATTAAAACATGCTACCGTGCAAAGGGACCTGGGGGTCCTTGTGCATGAGACGCAAAAGCCCAGTCTGCAGGTACAACAGGTGATCAAGAAGGCAAATGGGATGTTGGCCTATATTGCGAGGGGGATAGAATATAAAAGCAGGGATGTCTTGATGCACCTGTACAGGGCATTGGTGAGGCCGCAGCTGGAATACTGTGTGCAGTATTGGTCCCCTTATATGAGGAAGGATATATTGGCATTGGAGGGAGTGCAGAGAAGGTTCACCAGGTTGATACCGGAGATGAGGGGTTTGGATTATGAGGAGAGGCTGAGGAGATTGGGTTTGTACTCGTTGGAGTTTAGAAGGATGAGGGGGGATCTTATGGAGACTTATAAGATAATGCGGGGGCTGGATAGGGTGGAGGCGGAGAGATTCTTTCCACTTAGTAAGGAAGTTAAAACTAGAGGACACAGCCTCAAAATAAAGGGGGGTCGGTTTAAGACAGAGTTGAGGAGGAACTTCTTCTCCCAGAGGGTGGTGAATCTCTGGAATTCTCTGCCCACTGAGGTGGTGGAGGCTACCTCGCTGAATATGTTTAAAGCGCGGATGGATGGATTCCTGATCGGTAAGGGAATTAAGGGTTATGGGGATCAGGCGGGTAAGTGGTACTGATCCACGTCAGATCAGCCATGATCTTATTGAATGGCGGGGCAGGCTCGAGGGGCTAGATGGCCTACTCCTGCTCCTATTTCTTATGTTCTTATGTTCTTAAACTTGGATTGTTTTCATTGGAGTGTCAGAGGATGAGGGTATCCTGATAGAGGTTTACAAGATTATGACAGACTTGGATAGAGTGGATAGTCGGAGTCTTTTTCCCGAGGTCAAAGGGTCAATTACTCGGGGGTGTAAGTTGAAAGTGAGAAGGGGAAAGTTTAAAAGAGATGTAAGGGGCAAGTTTTTCACACAGAGGGTGGTGAATGCCTGGAACGCACTGCCGGAGGAGGTGGTGGAAGCAGATTCTATAACAACGTTCAAGAAGCATCTGGATAGATACATGAATAGGCAGGGAATAGAGGGATATGGACCATGTAGAGGCAAGGAAATATTAGATTAGAGAGGCATCTGTGTTGGCACAGACTTGGTGGGCCGAAGGGCCTGTTCCTGTGCTGTACAGTTCTTTCTTCCTAATTCACATGATTGGTCACATTCAAGAGCAATTGTGGCTGTCCTCAGCAAGCTTTCTTGAGATTTTTATTTCATCGCTTAGTTTCTGAATTCTTTCAGCTCCTACACCACTGCTGCAGCTATCCACTCCTATAAATGTTCTTCTGTAATATATATTTCTGTTGAAAGAATATCGATCTGTAGCTTTGGATGTTTGGTCCTCTCCTCAAATGTTCCCCAGTAGTTTGGCGAATGCTTCCTGTATTTTCTGTTTTTAGATTTCCATTATCTTATTTTTTCCTTATTATTGGGAAATGCAATGTTCTTCAGTTTTGTTTGTAACCGTCTTCAAACCGTAATTATCACTTGGTTAACCCCTGAATAGCAAGCACGACAATAGCAACGTGTTGACTGATATTAACATCTGCTTTCTTCCTCAGCAATTTGGGTTGCCCGAAAAACATCTTAACTTCCGGGTAATTATAACCCGAGTTATAACCTCCCCCTCCCCCCCGCCCCCCCTTGAAACATATGGGAAAAATATTCATTCTGAAGGATATGGGAGATGTTGTTTCACTGATGGGAATGGGCAATAACTTCGTGTCAATGGGTTGGGGTGACATTTTCAGAATGATAAATATTGGCGGTATTTTAGTGCTGATCGTAATATGGAATGACTTCATCCTGCTGGATATGGGCGATTATTTCATATTGATGGAGATGGGTGATGCATTTAACACTGTTACCCCTCTCCCTCCCCACCGATCGCCCACAGAGTGGCAGCGGACCCCCCTGCCCCCCCCACCAGAGATCCATCCCCCCCCCCACCAGAGATCCATCCCGCCCCACCCTCACTGCTGCTTTTCACTCCGAGCTGCTCTCTCCACTTTCTGCTTTTTTTTTCTTTCCCGACACGGGCACGCTTTTCCAAATTTTTTTCAAACTGCGCATGGGCAGTTCAGAGCTCCGATCGTTCCGGCAGCGCTAAGCCCCACCCACAGCGCGGATCATACTGGAGATGGTTGAAAGCGTATGGGGGCATCTGAACGCGGATTTCTAGGTCGGATCTGTACTACGCCTAGATTCGGTACTTAGAATGAAAATGGCAAAATCGGGCCCCATGTCTACTTTATCCATACCTTTTACCATCTTGAATACCTCAATTTGATCTCCCCTCATTCTTCTAAATTCCAGAGAGTATCGGCCTAAACTGTTCAATCTCTCTTCATACGACAAACTCCTCATCTCTGGAATCAATTTAGTGAACCTCCTCTGAACTGCCTCCAATGCCGCTACATCCTTCCTCAAATAAGGGGACCAAAACTGTGCACAATACTCCAGGTGCGGCCTCACAAATGCCTTGTATAGTTGCAAGAATACCTCCCCTTTATATTCTATTCCTTTAGCTATAAATGCCAACATTCCATTTGCTTTTTTTAATTATCTACTGTACCTGCATGCTAGTTTTCTGTGACTCATGACGAGGACACCCAGATCCCTCTGCACCAGAGCACCCTGAAGTCTCTCCCCATTTAGATAATAAGTCGCCTTCCCATTTTTGTGAGCAACATGCATGACCTCACACTTATCCATATTAAACTCCATCTGCCACATTTTGGCCCATCTCCTAACCTCATTACACCTTACTGTCCCGACTACTTTTGTGTCATCTGTAAATTTGGCTATCGAGCCTTCTTTCCCTGTATCCAAGTCATTAATATAGAACATAGAACATAGAACATTACAGTGCAGTACAGGTCCTTCGGCCCTCGATGTTGCGCCGACCAGTGAAACCAATCTAAAGCCTCTCTAATCTACACTATTCCAATATCATCCATATGTTTATCCAATAACCATTTGAATGCTCTTAATGTTGACGAGTCCACTACTACTGCAGGCAGGGCATTCCACGTCCTTACTACTCTCTGAGTGAAGAACCTCCTCTAACATCTGTCCTATATCTCTCACCCCTCAATTTAAAGCTATGTCCCCTCGTGCTCGCCATCACCATCCGAGGAAAAGGCTCTCACTATCCACCCTATCTAATCCTCTGATCATCTTGTATGCCTCTATTAAGTCACCTCTTAACCTTCTTCTCTCTAATGAAAACAACCTCAAGTCCCTCAGTCTTTCCTCGTACGATCTTCCCACCATAACAGGCAACATCCTGGTAAATCTCCTCTGCACCCTTTCCAACGCTTCCACATCTTTCCTATAATGCGGCGACCAGAACTGTACGCAATACTCCAAGTGCGGCCACACCAGAGTTTTGTACAGTTGCAGCATGACCTCATGGCTCCAAAACTTAATCCCTCTACCAATAAAAGCTAACACACCGTACGCCTTCTTAACAACCCTATCAACCTGGGTGCCAACTTTCAGGGATCTATGCACATGAACACCCAGATCCCTCTGTTCATCCACACTACCAAGTATCTTTCCATTAACCCAGTACTCTGTATTCCTGTTAGTCCTTCCAAAGTGAATCACCTCACACTTTTCCGCATTAAACTCCATTTGCCACCTCTCAGCCCAGCTCTGCAGCTTATCTATGTCCCTCTGTAACCTGCCACTTCCCTCCGCACTGTCTACAACTCCACCGACTTTAGTGTCATCCGTAAATTTACTAATCCATCCTTCCACGCCCTCATCCAGGTCATTAATAAAAATGACAAACAGCAGTGGCCCCAAAACAGATCCTTGTGGTACACCACTAGTAACTGAACTCCAGGATGAATATTTCCCATCAACCCACCCTTTGTTTTTTTACAGCTAGCCAATTCCTGATCCAAACCACTAAATCACCCTCAATCCCATGTGTCTGTATTTTCTGCAATAGCTTACCATGGAGAACCTTATCAAACGCTTTATATAGATTGTAAATAGCTGGGGCCCAGGGACCGAACCCTGTGGCTCCCCCACTAGTTACTTCTTGCCATCCAGAAAAAAAAAACTCTCTGTCTTCTGTCCACAGCCAATCACCTTTCCAAGCTAATAAATTACCCCTAATCCCATGTGATCTAACCTTGTGAATTAACCTTTTGTGTGGCACCTTATTAAACGCCTTCCAGAAGTCCAGATATACTACATCTACAGGATCCCCATTATCCACTTCGCCTGTTACATCCTCAAAGAACTCTAGCAAATTAGTCAAACATGATTTGCCTTTCATAAACCCATGCTGCCTCTGATGGATAGCGTTTTGACTTTCCAAATGTCCTGATATTGCTTCCTTGATAATTGATTCTAACACTTTCCCAACAATAGATGCTAAATTAACTGGTCTGTAATTTCCCACATTTTGCCTCCCTCCCTTTTTGAATAAGGATGTTACATTAGCATTTTTCCAATTCGTTGGAACCTTTCTTGTGTCCAGGGAGTTTTGGAATATTATAACCAATGGATCCACTATCTCCACCGCCACTTCCTTTAATAGTCTAGGATGTGGGCCATCAGGCCTGGGGGACTGATCTGCCCTCAATCCCAATAGTTTGCTGAGTACCTTTTCCCTATCGATTATTGATTGTTTTAAGTTCTACACTTTCTATTACCTCTGACTTGCCTGTTCCTACAGGAAGGGTACTAGTGTCCTCCACTGTGAAAACTGAGGCAAAGTATTGATTTAACATCTCTGCCATTTCAGTGTTCCCCACTATTAACTCTCTGGTTTCATCTTCCAAGGGACCACCAACATTCATCTTAGCAACTCTTTTCCCTTTTATATTCCTAATTATATTGGCCTTGGGGGGAATGCAGAGAAGGTTCACCAGGTTGATACCAGAGATGAGAGGTGTTGGCTATGAGGAGAGACTGAACAGATTGGGTTTGTATTCGTTGGAATTTAGAAGGCTGAGGGGGGATGTTATAGACACCTATAAGATAATGAAGGAGCTGGATAGAGTAGAGATGGAGAGATTCTTTCCACTTAGAAAGGAAACTAGAACTAGAGGGCACAGCCTCAAAATAAAGGGGGGTCAGTTTCGGACAGAGTTGAGGAGGAACTTCTTCTCTCAGAGGGTGGTGAATCTCTGGAATTCTCTGCCCACTGAAGTGGTGGAGGCTACCTCGTTGAATATGTTTAAATCACGGATAGATGGATTCCTGATCGGTAAGGGAATTAGGGGTTATAGGGATCAGGCGGGTAAGTGGAACTGATCCACTTCAGATCAGTCATGATCTTATTGAATGGTAGGGCAGGCTCGAGGGGCTAGATGGCCTACTCCTGCTCCTATTTCTTATGTTCTTATGTTCTTATAGGAGCTTTTGCTATCCTTCTTGATATTTTGCGCACGTTTTCTTTCATAATTTACCTTGGCTCTTTTTATTACTTTTTTTGTATCCCTTTGTTTATGTTTGAACGTTTTCCAATCTTCCAGCCTGCCGCTGGCCTTTGCAATATGTAAAGCTTAGTTTTTGTCTTTATATTGTCCTTGACTGCCTTGTTTAGCCATGGATGTTTTTTTTACCCCCTTACCATCTTTCCTCTTCACTGGGATATATTTTGGTTGTGAGGAATTGAGTATCTCCTTAAACAACTGCCACTGCTCATCCACTGCCCTATCCTTTAGCCTTCCTGCCCACTCCACTCGGGCCAAGTCTGTCCTCATGCTGATGTAATTTCCTTTGTTTAATTCCAGAACGCTAGTGCGGGACTCCACATTCTCACCCCCAAACTGAACTTTGAATTCTATCACACTATGGTCACTACTCGCGAGAGGATCCCTAACTATGGGGTCATCAATTAATCTCTCCTCATTACACTATACCAAATCCAGGATAGCCTGCTCCCTGGTTGGTTCCAAGAAACAATCTCTAATACATTCAGTGAACTCTACCTTCAGGCTAGCCTTGCCAATTTGATTCTTTCAATCTATGTGCATATTAAAATCACCCATGATTATTGCCATAACTTTCTTGCAAGCTCCCAGTATTTCCTGGTTTGTACTGTGCCCCACTGCAGAACTACTGCTTGGGGACCTATAGACTCCTACCAAGTACTTGTTTCTTTTGCTATTTCTTATTTCTACCCAGACTGATTCCACAACTTGACCTCCTATAAGACAGATATATCAGTTGTTTGGGTTTAATCTCAGTTGTTTGGGTTTAATCTCAGTAGTTTGGGTTTAATCTCAGTTGTTTGGGTTTAATCTCAGTTGTTTGGGTTTAATCTCAGTTGTTTGATTTAATATCAGTTGTTTGATTTAATCTCAGTTTTTTGGATTTAATCTGTTTGTTTGGATTTAATATCAGTTGTTTGGGTTTAATCTCAGTTGTTTGGGTTTAATCTCAGTTGTTTGGATTTAATATCCGATGTTTGGGTTTAATCTCATTTGTTTGGGTTTAATCTCAGTTGTTTCACAGTTGTTTCATTGTTCCACAGGAGCAGGCTGAGGGTAAGGGAGCTTGTTTGTGCATTATATTTAATTATTTATTTTTCAGTTAAATTTTGTGAAAAAAATCGGAGGTTTTTTTCAAAACAGGAAGTAGGCTCAGCAGCAGCCTGGGAAGGTTTTGGAGGGTTTAAAAGTAGGCCGCACTTATGAGCGAGTAGCGGGCAGCGGACTGAGCAGGGGGCAGAGTGAGAGCTGAAGGGCTTTGGCTCAAAACGGGCTTCGGCGAGAACAGGCAGAGGCGAGAGTAGGTTTTTTTCTTTTTCAGAAAGTTTATTCCTGTTTTTCCCCCAGAGTAAAAAAAAATGCTAGGCAAGATGTTGGAATGCTCCTCTTGCAGGATGTGGGAGATTAGGGAGACTTCCGGTATCCCTGATGACAGCACCTGCAAAAGATGCATTCAGCTGCAGCTGCTAGCAAAGCGTGTTAGGGAACTGGAGAAGGAGCTTGATGACCTCCATCTAATTCGGGAGAATGAGAAGTATATAGACAGTAGCTTTAGGGAGATAGTTACACCTAAGCAGCAGAGCACAGGAAATTGGGTTACTGTAAGGAGAGGAAATGGCAGTGTGAAAGGACAGGCAGAGCAGGGTTCCCCTGTGGCCATACCCCTCCACAACAGGTATACTGAATTGGATACTGTTGTGGGAGATGCTTTACCTGGGACAAGCCGCGACAGCCGGAACTCTGATACTGAGTCTGGTTCTACAGCGCAAAAGGGTGGGATGAAGAAGAGGAGAGCAGTAGTGATAGGGGACTCAATGGTCAGAGGTACGGACAGGAGGTTCTGTGGTCAGGACAGAGACTCCCGCATGGTTTGTTGCCTCCCAGGTGCCAAGGTCAGCGATGTCTCTGATCGCGTGCACAGCATTCTAAAGTGGGAAGGTGATCAGCCAGATGTCGTGGTACACATCGGTACCAATGACGTGGGAAGGAAGAGTGAGGAGGTCCTAAAGAGTGAGTACAAAGAGCTTGGAAGGAAGTTAAAAAGCAGGACCCCGAGGGTAGTAATCTCAGGAGCCACATGCCAGTGAGGGCAGGAGTAGGATGCTTGGGCGGATGAACACGTGGCTGAGGAACTGGTGCAGGGGGCAGGGTTTCCAATTCTTGGATCATTGGGACCTCTTCTGGGGCAGGTGGGACCTGTACAAGAGAGACGGGTTACACCTAAACTACAAGGGGACCAATATACTTGCAGGGAGATTTGCTAGTGTTATTGGGGAGCGTTTAAACTAGATTTGCAGGAGGATGGGAACCAGAGTGCCAGAGCAGATAGTGGAGCAGGGGTAAAAAGACAGGTTAGTTCAAGCAAAATCACAAATGGAAGGGTTGAGTGTGGTGGAAATAATCTTTTGAGGTGTGTCTATTTCAATGCCAAGAGTATTGTGGGGAAGGCAGATGAGCTGAAGGCGTGGATAGACACATGGAAATATGACATTATAGCCATTAGTGAAACCCAGGAGGGGCAGGACTGGCAGCTCAATGTTCCAGGGTTCCAATGTTTCAGGTGGGATAGAGGCAGAGGGATAAAAGGTGGGGGGGTGGCATTGTTGGTCAGGGAAAATGTTACAGCAGTACTCAGGCAGGATAGATTAGGGAGCTTGTCTACAGAGGCCCTATGGGTGGAGCTGAGAAACAGGAAAGGTATGACCACATTAATGGGCTTGTATTATAGACCACCCAATAGTCAGCGAGAATTGGAGGAGCAAATCAGCGGAGAGATAGCTGACAACTGCAAGAAACACAAAGTTGTGATAGTAGGGGATTTCAATTTTCCACATATAGATTGGGACTCGCATACTGTTAAAGGTTTAGATGGGGTAGAGTTTGTAAAATGTGTTCAGGAGAATTTTCTACATCAGTATATAGAGGTGCCAACTAGAGAGGATGCGATATTGGATCTCCTATTGGGAAATGAGTTGGGGCAGGTGATGGATGTGAGTGTGAGGGAACACTTTGGATCCGGTGATCATAATGCCATTAGTTTCAACCTGATCATGGATAAGGATAGATCTGGTCCTCGGGTTGAAGTTCTGAACTGGAAAAAGGCCAAATTTTGATGAAATGAGAAGGGATCTGGGAAGTGTGGATTGGCACAGGCTGTTCTCTGGTAAGGATGTAAATGGAAAGTGGGAGGCCTTCAAAGGAGAAATTTTGAGAGTGCAGAGTTTGTATGTTCCTGTCAGGATTAAAGGCAACGTAAATAGGAATAAGGAACCTTGGTTCTCGAGGGAGATTGTAACAGTGATTAAGTGGAAGAGAGAGTTGTATGAAATGTACAGGCAGCAAGGAACAGATCAGATGCTCGAGGAGTATAAAAAGTGCAAGAAGCTACTTAAGAGGGAAATCAGGAGGGCTAAAAGAAGACATGAGGTTGCTTTGGCAGACAGAGTGAAGGAAAATCCAAAGAGCTTCTATAGGTATGTTAGGAGCAAAAGGATAGTGAGGGATAAAATTGGTCCTCTTGAAGACCAGATTGGTAGACTGTGTATGGAACCAAAAGAGATGGGGGAGATACTAAATGGTTTTTTTGCATCCGTATTTACTGAGGAAACGGGCATGGAGTCTACGGAAATAGGGCAAACAGGTAGGGAGGTCATGGAACCTTTACAGATTAAAGGGGAGGAGGTGCTCGCTGTCTTGAGGCAAATCAGAGTGGATAAATCCCAAGGACCAGACAGGGTATTCCCACGGACCTCGAGGGAAGCTAGTGTTGAACTTGCAGGGGCCCTGGCAGACATATTTAAAATGTCAGTTTTCACGGGGGAGGTGCCGGATGATTGGAGGGTGGCTCATGTTGTTCCGTTGTTTAAAAAAGGTTCCAAAAGAAATCCGGGTAATTATAGGCCAGTAAGTTTGACGCCGGTGGTGGGCAAGTTATTGGAAGGTGTGATAAGGGATAGGATCTACAAATATTTGGATAGACAGGGACTTATTAGGGAGAGTCAACATGGCTTTGTGCGTGGTAGGTCATGTTTGACCAATCTATTAGAGTTTTTCGAGGAGGTTACCAGGAAAGTGGATGAAGGGAAGGCGGTGGATGTTGTCTACCTGGATTTCAGCAAGGCCTTTGACAAGGTCCCTCATGGGAAGTAAGTTAGGAAGGTTCAGTCGCTAGGTATACATGGGGAGGTAGTAAATTGGATTAGACACTGGCTCAATGGAAGAAGCCAGAGAGTGGTTGTGGAGGATTGCTTCTCTGAGTGGAGGCCTGTGACTAGTGGTGTGCCGCAGGGATCGGTGTTGGGTCCATTGTTGTTTGTCATCTATATCAATGATCTGGATGATAATGTGGTAAATTGGATCAGCAAGTTTGCTGATGATACAAAGATTGGAGGTGTAGTGGACAGTGAGGAAGGTTTTCAAAGCTTGCAGAGGGATTTGGACCAACTAGAAAAATGGGCTGAAAAATGGCAAATGGAATTTAACGCAGACAAGTGTGAGATATTGCACATTGGAAGGACAAACCAAAGTAGAACGTACAGGGTAAATGGTAGGACTCTGAAGAGTGCAGTTGAACAGAGGGATCTGGGAATACAGGTACAGAATTCCCTAAAAGTGACGTCACAGGTCGATAGGGTCGTAAAGAGTGCCTTTGGTACATTGGCCTTTATAAATCGGAGTATCGAGTATAAAAGTTGGAGTGTTATGGTAAGGTTATATAAGGCATTGGTGAGGCCGAATTTGGAGTATTGTGTACAGTTTTGGTCACCTAGTTACAGGAAGGATGTAAATAAGGTTGAAAGAGTGCAGAGAAGGTTCACAAGGATGTTGCCGGGACTTGAGAAGCTGAGTTACAGAGAGAGATTGAATAGGTTGGGACTTTATTCCCTGGAGCGTAGAAGATTGAGGGGAGATTTGATAGAGGTGTATAAGATTTTGATGGGTACAGATAGAGTGAATGCAAGCGGGCTTTTTCTGCTGAGGCTAGGGGAGAAAAAAACCAGAGGGCATGGGTTAAGGGTGAAAGGAGAAAAGTTTAAAGGGAATATTAGGGGGGGCTTCTTCACGCAGAGAGTGGTGGGAGTGTGGAATGAGCTGCCGGATAAAGTGGTAAATGCAGGGTCACTTTTAACATTTAAGAAAAACTTGGACGGGTTCATGGATGAGAGGGGTGTGGAGGGATATGGTCCAAGTGCAGGTCAGTGGGACTAGGCAAAAAATGGTTCGGCACAGACAAGAAGGGCCAAAAGGCCTGTTTCTGAGCTGTAATTTTCTATGGTTCTATGGTTCTAAGACCATAAGACATAGGAGCAGAATTAGGCCACTCGGCCCATCGAGTCTGCTCCACCATTCAATGATGGCTGATTTTTTTCTCATTCCCATTTTCCTGCCTTTTCCCCATAACCCCTGACCCCCTTATTAATCAAGAACCTATCTATCTCTGTCTTAAAGACACTCAATGACCTGGCCTCCACAGCCTTCTGCGGCAAAGAGTTTCACAGACTCACCACTCTCTGGCTGAAGAAATTCCTCCTCATCTCTGTTTTAAAAGATCATCCCTTTAGTCTGAGGTTGTGCCCTCTGGTTCTAGTTTTTCCTACTAGTGGAAACATACTCTCCATGTCCACTCTATCCTGGCCTCGCAGTTTCCTATAAACTTCAATGAGATCCCCCTCATCCTTCTAAACTCCACTGAGTACAGACCGAGAGTCCTCAACCGTTCCTCATATGATAAGTTCTTCATTCCAGGGATCATTCTTGTGAACCTCCTCTGGACCCTTTCCAAGGCCAGCACATCCTTCCTTAGATATGGGGCCCAAAACTGCTCAAAATACTCCAAATGGGATCTGACCAGAGCCATATACAGCCTCAGGAGTACATCCCTGCTCTTGTATTCTACCCTCTTGACATAAATGCTAACATTGCATTTGCCTTCCTAACTGCCGACTGAACCTGCACGTTAACCTTAAGAGAATCTTGAACAATGACACCCAAGACCCTTTGTGTTTCTGATTTGCTAAGCATTTTCCCATTGAGAAAATAGTTTATGCCTCCATTCCTCCTTCCAAAGTGCATAACCTCACACTTTTCCACATTGTATTCCATCTGCCACTTCTTTGCCCACTCTCCTAACCTGTCCAAATCCTTCTGCAGCCCCCCTGCTTCCTCAATACTACCTGTCCCTCGACATATCTTTGTATCATCTGCAAACTTAGCAACAGTGCCTTCAGTTCCTTCCTCCAAATCGTTAATGTAGATTATGAAAAGTTGTGGCCCCAGCACTGACCCCTGAGGCACACCACTAGTCACCGGCAGCCATGCTGAAAAAGACCCCTTTATCCCCACTCTCTACCTTCTGCCAGTCAGCCAATCCTCTATCCATGCCAGGATCTTACCCTTAACGCCATGGGCACTTAATTTATTTAACAGTCTCCTATGCGACACCTTGTCAAAGGCCTTCTGGAAATCTAAATAAATCATGTCCACAGGTTCTCCTTTATCTAACTTCCTCAAAGAACTCCAACAGATTTGTCAGACATGACCTCCCCTTGATGAAGCCGTGCTGACTCAGTCCTATTTTATCATGCACTTCCAAGTACTCTGCGATCTCATCTTTAATAATGGACTCTAAAATCTTGCCAATGACCGAAGTCAAGCTAACCGGCCTATAATTTCCCATCTGCTGCCTCCCTCCTTTCTTAAACAGCAATGTTACATTAGCTACTTTCCAGTCCTCTGGTACAGTCCCTGCTTCCAGTAATTCCTGAAAGATCACCACCAATGCCTCCACAATTTCCTCAGCTATCTCTTTTGGATCCCTGGGGTGTAGTCCATCTGGTCCAGGTGATTTATCCACCTTCAGACCTTTCAATTTCCCCAGAACTTTCTCCTTAGTGATGGCCACTACACTCACTTGTGCCCCCGACTCTCCTGGAGCTCTGGCATCTCCTGGTGACTGCCACTGTGAAGACTGATGTGAAGTAACTATTCAGTTCCTCTGCCATTGCTTTGTTTCCTATTATTACTTCTCCAACCTCATTTTGCAGTGGTCCAATCGCTATTTTTGCCTCTCTCTTACCTTTTATGTATTGAAAAAAACTCTCCCTATCTTCTTTTATATTACTAGCTAGCTTACACTCATATTTCATCTTCTCCTCACTTATTGCTTTTTTAGTTGTCCTCTGCTCGCTTTTAAAGGCTTCCCAATCCTCTGGCTTCCCACTAATCCTCGCCACAGTGTATGCTTTTTCTTTTGCTTTTATGCTGTCCTTGACTTCCCTCATCAGCCATGGATGCCTCGTCCTCCCCTTAGCATGATTCCTTCTTCTTGGGATGAATTTCTGTTGTGCCTCCCGAATAACCCCCAAAAACTCCTGCCATTGCTGTTCCACTGTCTTCCCTGCTAGGCTCCCTTTCCAATCAACTCTGGCCAGCTCCTCCCTCATGTCTTTGTAGTTACCTTTATTTAACTGTAATACCATTACATCTGATTCCAGCTTCTCCCTCTCAAACTGCAGGGTAAATTCTATCATATTGTGGTCACTGCTCCCTAAGGGTTCCTTCACCTTAAGTTCCTGAATCAAGTCTGCCTCATTACACATCACCAAATTCAGAATTGCCTGTTCCCTAGTAGCCTCTGTCACAAGCTGCTCCAAAAAACCATCTCTCAGACTTTCCACAAATTCCTTTCCTTGGGATCTACTACCAACCTGATTTTTCCATATCGAAGTCCCCCATGATTATTGTAATATTGCCTTTTCTATCTCCTGATTTATTTTCTGCCCCACATCCTGACTACTGCTAGGGGGCCGGTACATAACTCCCATCAGGGTCTTTTTACCTTTGCGATTCCTCAACTCTACCCACAGAGATTCTGTGCCTTCTGATCCTATATCACTTCTTGCTATCAATTTAACTTCATTTCTTACTAACAATGCAACCCCACCCCCTTTGCCCATCTGCCTGTCCTTCCGATAGGACACATATCCTTGGATATTTAGATCCTATCCCTGATCCCCTTGCAGCCACGTCTCTGTGATGCCCACAACATCGTACCGGCCAATTTCAATGTGCGCAACAAGTTCATTTAGCTTGTTCCGTATACTGCGCGCATTTAGGTACAACACCCTCAGTCCTGCACTGACCACCTCCCTTCTCATACTTGTCACCTTTTTTGCTCTGCCTGAGGTTGGATTCCTGCCACTTTCTATACTCTCTGTTCTATTACGTGGTCTGGAAACTTTACTAACCTCGCCCGAGCCCTCAGCTCCATTAACCTGCACTTCTACCCTCTCCTTTAACTTTGATTTTCTAATTCTCCATACAACTGAGTCCTCCCCCCACTATTTAGTTTAAAGCCCTATCTACAGCCCTAGTTACACAATTCGCCATGACTCTGGTCCCAGCACGATTCAAATGAAGACCGTCCCATCGGAACAGGTCCCTTCTTCCCCAATACTGGTGCGAATGTCCCATGAATTCAAACCCATTCCTCCCACACCAATCTTTGAGCCACACATTTACCTCCTTAATCTTATTGACCCTGTGCCAATTCGCTCGTGGCTCAGGTAGTAACCCAGAGATTATTACCTTTTTGGTTCTGCTTTTTAATTTAGCTCCTAGCTGTTCATACTCTCTTAGCAGAACCTTTGTTCCTGTTCTACCTATGTGCTTATGTCATTTCTCATTACAGCACTGATCCCTTCCTTCACTAGCAAGCTATACCACTCCTTTTCCTTTCAATCTATCTTTCCAAAAGGCTGAGTACCCTTGGATATTCATTTCCCAGACCTGGTTTCCTTGTAACCCTGTCTCAGTAATCGCCACCAAACCATACACTTCTGTTTCTATTTGTGTCGTTAACTCATTAATTTTGTTCCAAATGCTTCATGCATTTAGATACAAAGCTTTTAAATTTGTTCTACTGGTAAATTTCCATACTCTTTTATAATTCCTTGGTGCATAAAGACATTCACCCGTTCTGTCCCTCCATTTTATTGTCTGGTAACCATCCGCCACATCCCTAGCCTGCATTCTTCCCTCCTCCTTCAATTTGAGTTTCCTAATTTCCCCTACAACTGAACTCCCCCCTCCCCTCCTCCCCATTCAGTTTAAAGCCCTATCTACAGTCCTAGTTATGCGATTTGCTAGGACTCTGATCCCAGCATGATTCAGATGTAGCCCATCCCATTGGAACAGGTCCCTTCTTCCCCAGTACTGAGGAAGTGCATTTAGCAACCTATTTGGTAAGAGGCTGCTCAATGCAGTGACCTGATTTACATTACCTCAAAACTATTAACCAGACATAGGCAGGAAAATGCACACATTTCTCATTAGTCATGCACTTTGCAGTCAAGACAGTGTGCTTCCTACATTTGCTCATTATACAGCAGGAGACTCATGCTCCATCTCCCTCATGCTTTTCCCAACACTCTGCTCTTCTGACAACTTCTACTGTAACAGCAAGAGGAAATCCCAAAGTAAAACTAGAAAATAAATGGAAATGCTTCTCGGTAATGTCTATGGAGAGGGAAGCAAAATTAACATTTCAGCTCAGTTACCTTTTGTCAGAACTTGAATTCTGGCACAGATACAATGGGCTAAATGGCCTCATTCTGTGCATACATTCTCTCTATTTTTATGATGCACTAACTCATTTCACATTTCAGTTAGCTTAATTTGCTGAAGTAAAAATCCCAATGCCAAGACAAACCCGTGAAACTTGCCGAACAGCATGAACCTGATGGTTGGAAAAAACAACTTATATTTATTTGTATTGTGCCTTTAATGCAATGTGAGGTCCCAAGACTCTTCCCAGGAGCATCATAAAACAAAGGTATGCCGCTGAGTCAGATAAAGAAGTGCTCAGTCAGATGACCAAAAACCTGGTCAAAGGGTTTTAGTAAATATTTTAAGGAAGTGAAGCAAGTTTTATGACCAAGATGCAAAAAGTGTGCAGTTTATCTAGCCCTGGACTCCGCAGTGCATACCATTAACTTAAAAGTTCAGTTTACTTCCCAAAATGGCCAATTGTTTACCTTCTCGACTAGCACCAGAATAAAAGAGACTTTCATTAGCAATCAGCTTTCTTTTAATAAGCTCACAACGATTGTTTATTTTAAAACAAAACTTTTTTTAACAAGTTGCAAGAATTGGTTAACACACAATCGTACTCTGGAAGTATAACTATCTATCTTTTCTTAAACATTCGTCACACACACACACACACACACAGATATATGATTGTAATATGAAGTATAATTGAAAAGCTTTTTTATTATCAGTGCCACATTGCAATTGAGACTGTTCAGCTGGAACTCAATTGACATGCCTGGAGTCAGACTAGTCATGCAATTGTGCCCACTCAAGCACCACTTATGTGTGTGAGTGCCACTGATTGCTGTTCAGTATTTAACCCTTGGTGCATTGACTTCCAGAATTGATGACTGTCATGTTATACCTGTACCATTGCCCAACTGGTCAAGCTTCAATATCCCCTTGTTTATTGTGCTTGTACTGGACAAGCCCCACTTGTTTCTGCACTTGTGCCTTACATGCCTTCTCCTTCCACATGCAAAGTATTCTGCTTCTCTGAATCGGCACTTCTCTTGGGAGTGACTCCTTCGCATCTGTATTCTTCCTAGGCTGTTGACTGTATTTCTTATACTTTTAAATTCTTTTGACTTCAACACTTCTCTCTTTACTTAAACCAGCACCCTCACCCTTGGCGCCACTGCTGCTAGCAGCTTCCACCAAACCTGGTGGACCTTGCCATTCTGCATGCTTGGAAGTTCTAGGGCCACCTTCTCTGCACTTTCCATTGCTAGGGCCACTTTCAGCACCTTTTTTAAAGTGACTTTTGACTATGCCAATAGCTTTTTCTGTATTGTTGCATTGTTTACACCGCATATCAAATGATCCCTCAACATGTCATTCGATGCTGAACCAAACTCACAGAGCTCTGCTATTTGTCTTAGCCTTGCCACAAGGCTGCAATGGTCTCCCCTGGGGCTCTCCCTGTTGAGTTAAATTTGTACCAATATTACTGAGGGCCTAATGCCCCTTTACTAGTTCCATAAGTTCTGCAAAAGTTTTGGTATCAGGAGCATCGGGGATGTTAAACTTCTGATCGAATTATCATTCTGGGTCCCACATGCAGTAAGCAATGTAACATTCTTCCTGCCCTCCCTCTTTATTCCATTAACATGGGAAAAATATTGCAAATGCTCCACATACTGTACCCAGTCTTCAGAATTTGCATCAAGTGGCTGTAACTGGCCAAAGATAGGCATGTTGCTGATTTCCTCTTTGCAAGTTGGATTCTATGACTCGAATGGACTTATCCTGGACCATATCAAATTAAGTCTCCTGCATAATTTTTACTGTGATTTCAGGTGCTTCCATTTTCCACATCACCCATGTGATAATCGTAACGATTGGCAATCACCAGGTTAACAACAACAATTTATTAATTAACTCAAACAATGTACAGAGTGTTTCAATATGCACCTTTTCTTTTCTGTTTTAGGGTCGATCCTGATGGTAAAGTCCATGCTCAGCCATCGGATTCATACACTCCCAATGTTAGGGCCCTGGATCAGAACCCCAACTTACATTAGGATGCCAGACGAAACCCAACAATCTTTCTAGTTTGGCATAAATGTGAGGATAGGATGCTTCACTGCAGGAGTAATTCTGCTGCGAAATTAGGGATCTTTTATAGTAAAACAAACTTCATTCAATAACGCAGTTAAAATATAATTCTGCCAAAAGAAGCAACTTAACTATTAACAGTTGGACAATATTTAAAAATGAAAACTAAACAACATTAATTTCTAACTAATCACAATTTCAGTTCCAAATAAGCAAAATTCCTCTTACAGACTTAAAAGCCATTTTAAATACAGTTAACAATCATAAATATACTCTCTATAACAAGTATAGATAGCCTTGAACCTTTCAGAGAAAGACAATGAGTTTCAAAGCAGGTCTTCTAACAAACCCAAGCCAGAACTGAAAAGCTGTTTCTCTGGTATAAATCTGGCTCCTCCCATTAACCACATCATCACATAGAATCAAAAGATCATACAGTGCAGAAGAGGCCCTTTGGCCCATCGAGTCTGCACCGACATGTGAGAAACACCTGAATTCCCACGTAATCACATCTACCAGCACTTGGCCTATAGCCTTGAATATTATGACACGCTAAGTGCTCATCCAGGTACGTTTTAAAGGATACAAGACCTCTATTACCCTCCCAGGCAGCACATTCCAGACTCACCACCCTTTGGGTAAAAGAGATTTTACTCACATCCCCCTAAATCCCCTGCCCCTCTCCTTGAACCTATGTCCCTTGTGACTGACCTTTCAACTAAGGGAAACAACTGCTCCTTATCCGTTTTGTCCATGTCCCTCATAATCTTGCACACTTCAATCAGGTCACCCCTCAATCTTCTCTGCTTGGTCCTAAAGTCAACCCTGGAATACTTAGATAACAAGGACACCAATGTCAGACTCCTATTTATTGACTATAGCTCAGCCTTCAACACTATTATTCCCATGAAACTCATCTCCAAACTCCATGGCCTGGGCCTCGGCACTTCCCTCTGTGACTGGATCCTGAACTTCCTAACCACAGACCACAATCAGTAAGGATAGGCAACAACACCCCATCCACGATCATTCTCAACACCAGTGCCCCACAAGTCTGTGTTCTCAGCCCCCTACTATACTCCTTATGTACCTATGACTGTGTGGCCAAATTCCCCTCCAATTCGATTTTCAAGTTTGCTGACGACACCACCGTAGTGGGTCAGATCTCAAACAATGACGAGACAGAGTACAGGAATGAGATAGAGAATCTGGTGAACTGGTGTGGCAACAATAATCTCCCCCTCAATGTCAACAAAACGAAGGAGATTGTCACCGACTTCAGGAAGCGTAAAGGAGAACATACCCCTGTCTACATCAATGGGGACGAAGTAGAAAGGGTCGAGAGCTTCAAGTTTTTAGGTGTCCAGATCACCAGCAACCTGTCCTGGTCCCCCCGTGCCGACACTATGATTAAGAAAGCCCATCAACGATTCTACTTTCTCAGAAGACTAAGGAAATTTGGCATGTTAGCTACGACTCTCACCAACCTTTACAGATGCACCATAGAAAGAATTATTTCTGGTTGTATCACAGCTTGGTATGGCTCCTGCTCTGTCCAAGACTGCAAGGAATTACAAAAGGTCGTGAATGTAGCCCAATCCATCACGCAAACCAGCTTTCCATCCGTTGACTCTGTCTACACTTCCCACTGTCTCGGCAAAGCAGCCAGCATAATTAAGGACACCAAGCACCCCAGACATTCTCTCTTCCACCTTCTTCCTTTGGGAAAAAGATACAAAAGTCTGAGGCCACGTACCAACCGACTCAAGAACAGCTTCTTCCCTGCTGCTGTCAGACTTTTGAATGGACCTACCTCGCATTAAGTTGATCTTTCTCTACACCATAGCTATGACTGTAACACTACATTCTGCATCTCTCGTTTCCTTCTCTATGAACGGTATGTTTTGTCTGTACAGCGCACAAGAAACAATACTTTTCACTGTATGTTACTACATGTGACAACAATAAATCAAATCAAAATCAAATCATAACTTAAATGTTCCATCCCAGGCAGCACCTGGTGAATTTCATCTGACCCTGCCTTCCTAAACCACATTCCATTCCTTTAATAAAAAACTGCAGAAACTGATAGCCAAGTTCTGCACACATGAGGACGGCCTTAACCGGAACCTTAAGTTCATGTCGCACTATCTGTAACCCCCACAACTTGCCTGGGCTTGCAAAATCTCACTAACTGTCCTGGCTGGAGACAATACACATCTCTTTAACTTGTGCTTAATGCTCTCTCCACCCACATTGTCTGTACCTTTAAGACTTGATTACCTGTAAGACTCGCATTCCAATCATTATCTTGTAAATTGAGTTTGTGTCTATATATGCCCTGTTTGTGAACAGAACTCCCACTCACCTGATGAAGGGGCAGTGCTCCGAAAGCTTGTGCTGCCAAATAAACCTGTTGGACTTTAACCTGGTGTTGTGAGACTTCTTACTGTGTTCACCCCAGTCCAATGCCGGCATCTCCACATCATTTAATAAAAAACCCAGGAGACCTTTATTTGTAAACAAAAGTCCATTAGCTCTAAACCTCCCTCCATACCCATGATCAACCTAGTGAACCTTCTCTGGACTGCTCCAATGTCACTTTATCTTTCCTTAGATAAGGGGACCAAAACTGTTCACAGTATTCCAGGTGCATTCTAACTAGTGCCTTGTATAGTTTTAGCAAGGCTTCCCTATTTTTATACCCCATTCCCTTTGAAATGCATGCCAACTTTCCATTTCCCTTTCCTGGAGGCAGTTCAGAGGAGGTTCACTAGATTGATTCTAGAGATGAGGGGTTTGTCATATGAAGAGAGATTGAATTTGGAAGAATGAAGGGAGGTCAAATTGAGGTATACAAGATAATAAAAGGTATGGATAAAGTAGACGTGGAGCAGATGCTTCCACTTGTGGAGCATTCTAGGACGAGAGGTCATAGTCTTAGGATGAGGGGTAGCAAATTTAAAACAAAGTTGAGGAGAAACTACTTCTCCCAAAGGATTGTGAATCTGTGGAATTCGCTGCCCCAAAGTGCGGTGGATGCTGGGACAGTGAGTAAATTTAAGGAGGAGTTAGACAGATTTTTAATCAGTAATGGATTGAAGGGTTATGGGGAGAAGGCAGGAAAATGGGGATGTGGAGCATTACAGCCATGATTGAATGGCGGAGCAACACGATGGGCCAAATGGCCTAATTCTGCTCCTATATCTTATGAACTTATAGTAAACACTACGTGGCTAAAATGAATAATTATTCTGCTCTCCCAATGTCGTTCCAGACATATTGACTACCTGTAGCATGAAGCTGATCTTTTAAACATTCCCCTTAAACGTAAATATACAAAAATACGCATATATTTGCATATATATATAGAAAGAGAGAGAGGCAAGGACTGAATAGGGACAGTCAGCATGGCTTTGTGAGTGGAAAATCATGTCTCACAAATTTGATTGAGTTTTTTGAAGGGGTAACCAAGAAGGTAGATGAGTCCAGTGCAGTTGATGTTGTCTGCATGGACTTTAGCAAGGCCTTTGACAAGGTACCGCATGGTAAGTTGTTGCATCAGGTTAAATCTCATGGGATTCAGGGTGAAGTAGCCAAATGGATACAAAATTGACTTGATGACAGAAGCCAGAGAGTGGTTGTAGAGAATTGTTTTTCAAACTGGAGGCCTGTGACCAGTGGTGTGCCTCAGGGATCAGTGTTGGGTCCACTGTTATTTGTCATTTATATTAATGATTTGGATGAGAATTTAGGAGGCATGGTTAGTAAATTTACAGATGACACCAAGATTGGTGGCAAGAGGCTGAATATCTTATCACGGACCGCTTCACCTACCTGGGGCAGGTGATTGGGGGTCATGGAAAGGCCAGCAGTGGGAAAGTGAGAGAGGTTCATTTCTGGTGAGAGGCTGAATATATTAATTAAATCTATGTTAAACCTCATTTTCATCTGTTTAGCGAGCCCAGGCTCACTTGCCTTTATGGTCTCGCGGGGAGAGGTTCTCTCTGCTGAGGAAACCACCTGTTTCCCCATGAACAGGGAACAGTCATGTTGCCCTCGCCAGTAGAATCAGAGGCCATTGAGGCCCCCCGGGGGGGGCAAGGGCATGGGTGGTGCCCCTTGGGCAGTGCCAGCCAGGCATTGGCAGCTTGGCACCTTTGCACTGCCAGCCTATCACCTTGGCAATGCCCACTGGGATGGGGCCTGAAGGGGGCTGTGCCTGAAGAGAGTGGGGCCTGAAGAGGGGTATGGAGGGTGGAGCCTGAAGGGGGTGGGGTGTATGGAGTTGAGGTCTGGAGAGGACAGGGCCTATGGGGACAGTGGCTACAGACTTGTAAGAGCCATTCCTCCAGCACCAATAAGTAAATCCTCAGGGCACCCCTAACCATGGAGGAACCTACATCAGGAGAACTGGCTTTGTGCATGTATCATCACCCTGATATTACCCTGGTCAATGAGAGTTCACCAACTGCCTTTAGTCAGGCAGTAGTCAGATATTCACAGTAGTTCTTTGAGAACAAATACTCTGTCCTCACTACAAGTTATCATGATCCTCCAGCATCATACGGACCATGGACAACAACATCTTTCCCATGACAAGATCAATATCAAAACTGTGGTTGCACTGCCACCACACAGTGAGGAAGGGCCCTCTCCCATGATGGGATCTCAGTGCCACTCTAGCTCTGGTCATCAGTGAAGTGGGAGGCTGTCAGGGTGTTCCGAGCTTGTTCCGAGCTTTCCTCTCCATTCAGGCCCTCGCCATTACCTGGTGGCCTTCCTCCACCTCCTCCAGGGGCTCCCCCTTGGCACCCTCCTTGACTTCGCCTTCTTCAGAGGAGATGTGCCGCTCATTCATTTCTTCCTCTGCCTGTTCCTCGCCCCATTGCAGTGCCAGGTTGTGGAAGGTGCCACAGATAAAACCATGTTGTGCAAAGCCTCTGGGATCTTTACTGGAGGGCCCCACCTGACCGGTACAGGCGCCAGAATCACATCTTCAGGATGCAGATCATCTATTCCACCAAAGCACAGGTTGCAGCATAAGCCAGATTGTAACGGGTCTCTGTTGCACTCTGTGGCCTCCACAGAGGCATCATCAGCCACGTCCTGAAGGGATACCCTTGTCCCGGGGAGCCAACCCCATAGCTGATAAGCTCCCTCAAATACCTCCAGTATCTGAAAGTGGCCAAGGATGTAGCTGTTCCAGACATTCCAAGGGAACCTAGCACACACCTACACTTGGCATTGTCACAGATGCTCTGGGCATTCAGGGACTGGAAATCCTTATTGTTTATGATTCTCACTCATCTCCAAGAACGTCAGCCTCCATCGGTAAACTCTGGACCAATGATGTTGCCTCCAAGTGACTACTCTCTGTGATCCAGCCTCCAGCAGCTGAGCAGGCTCTGCCACCCTTTCATCCTCAAGGTCTGTGCCTGCCTCCAGGAAGCTATACGTTGATGTTGGTTTCATCGCTCCTGCCTCACGACTGGAAGGATAACTGTCAATTTTACTGGCTCCATGTTTGTATCTATGAAAAGATTGAAGTGGAAGAAAGAGAATGAGTGACCATTGAGGAGTCCTGCCCTCTGACCTATTGCCCATCCAATCCTGGGAGCATCCTGTTGATGTTTCGTGACCACTGTGCTCGCTTTCTCACTGAGCACCACTCCCTTACCATCTCCCGCACTGGCCAAGACCCCACACAAGCAGGACAGATGGATGTCTACCTTGGATACCCTCTTCAGCCTTCAGATCTCATGAAAGGCTAAATCATGAGGCCCATGTGTTAACTGAACAACCCTGTGCGCAAACCTTATGCGGGGTTGCAGCATAAGCCAGATTGTAACGGGTCTCTGTTGCACTCTGTGGCCTCCACAGAGGCATCATCAGCCACGTCCTGAAGGGATACCCTTGTCCCGGGGAGCCAACCCCATAGCTGATAAGCTCCCTCAAATACCTCCAGTATCTCCTGCACTGGTTCACTCATCTCCATATGGCAGCCAAGGGTGAGCTCATTGCTGTCAAGCCTCCATTTTAAATTAAACAGGATTAGATAACATCACTAGCTGCCCCCCGCTCCACAAAGCTGTGGTACCCACAAGTCTGGTATTATGGACACCCACCCATCCAGCTGTCTAGGCTTCCTGGCCCAGTGCCTCTCAGGACTGTACAGACCCTTCAGCTGTGAATTCCAGCCTCAGGGTGAGTGAGATTTGATAGTTGCTTTGTTGCCCTCTCATTGAAAATGTCCTTCCCCCTCTAAGGGAC